>NC_090654.1:96098201-96404323 GCF_040937935.1 Hyperolius riggenbachi
GTTTATTTCCAATACAGACCTTGTAAATCACCACAGAATTTACAATGGTGAGTGGCCTTTTTTCATGTTCAGAGTATGGAAATGCTTCCTTTCAAAATCAGTGCTTAATAAATACCAGATTATCCATACAGGTGAATGGCTTATTCATGCTTACAGAATATGAGAAATGTTTTTCAAGAAAAAAAAGCTCCATAAGACACGAGTCTTTGCACAGGGGAGGGACCATTTTTATGTTCAGAGTATTGGAGATGGTTTACTCATGAAGACTGCCGTCACAGACATCGAGTGCACACAGCTGAGCAGCCAATTGCATGCTATGAGTGTTGGAATGGTTTCACAGCCAAATTATGATTTTAAACTCCAGAAAATTCACAAAGGCCATTGGCCTATCTCCAGTTGAAAGTGTGGGAAAGTTTATTTCCAACACAGACATTGTAAAGCACCACAAAATTCATACTGGTGAGTGGCCTTTTTTTATGTTCAGAGTATGGGAAAGGCTTCCTTTCAAAATAGTGCTTAATAAATACCAGATGATCCATACAGGTAAATGGCTTATTCATGCTTACAGAATGTGGGGAAAAACAAGAGTCTTTGCACAGTAGAGGGACCATTTTTATGCTTAGAGTGTTGGAAAAATCTCTTTTATAAGAAAAGCATGGGTGAACACCAGAGAATTCACATGAGCGAGCAGCCCTTTTGCTTTTCAGAATGTGGGAAATCTTTTATTAAGAAAAGTCAGCTTTTCATATTCCAGAGATTTCACACAGTTAAGCATGCACATTCCTGTTTGTAGAGTGGGAAAGGCTTTATTTAGAAAACTCATCCTTTAACCACTTGCCGACCGCGCACTCATACCGCGCGTCGGCAAAGTGGCAGCTGCAGGACCAGCGACGCAGATTTGCGTCGCCAGCTGCAGGCTAATTAATCAGGAAACAGCCACTCGCGCGAGCGGCTGTTTCCTGTCATTTCACGGCGGGGGGCTCCGTGAATAGCCTGCGGGCCGCGGAGCGCGGCTCGCAGGCTAAATGTAAACACAAGCGGAAATCCGCTTTGTTTACATTTTTACAACGCTGCTACAGTAGCAGCGTTGTAGTAGATCAGCAATCCCCGGCCAATCAGCGGCCGGGGATCGCTGTCACATGACAGGAGGGAGCCTGTTAGAGGCTGCACAGGACAGATCCGTTCCTGTGCAGCCTCCAATCTCTCGGGGGAGAGGGGGAATCCTGCGGTGGAGGGGGCTTTGAGGTGCCCCCCCCCCTCCACCCACAGCATGCAGGAGCGATCAGACCCCCCCAGCACATCATCCCCCTAGTGGGGAAAAAAGGGGGCGGTCTGGTCGCTCTGCCCATCATTTGATCTGTGCTGGGGGCTGTAGAGCCCACCCAGCACAGATCTGAAAAAACAGCGCTGGTCCTTAAGGGGGGGGTAAAGGCTAGGTCCTCAAGTGGTTAAGACACCGACACCGAGTGCAATTATACAGATGATCAGCCTTTTCCTTGTTCAGAGTGTGGGAAATGGTTTACTAATAAAGACTGCCATCACAGACATCGAGTGCACACAGCTGCGTGGCCAATTGCCTGCTATGCACACTCATGCTATGAGTGTGGGAAAGGTTTCACAGCAAAATTATTATTTTAAACACCGGAAAATTCACACAGGCCATTGGCCTCTCTCCTGTTCAAAGTGTGGGAACGTTTATTTCCAACACAGACCTTGTAAATCGCCACAAAATTCACACTGGTTCCTTTCAATATCAGTCCTAAATAAATACCAGACGACCCATACAGGTGACTTGCTTATTCACGATAACAGAATGTGAGAAATGCTTTTTCAAGAAAAAACAGTCTTGTGAGACACGAGTTGTTGCACAAGGGAGGGGTCATTTTATGTTCAGAGTGTGGGAAATGGTTTACTAATGAAGACTGCCGTCGGACATCAAGTGCACACTGCTGAGTGGCCAATTGCATGCTATGCAGACTCATGCTATGAGTGTTGGAAAGGTTTCCCAGCCAAATGATGGCTGTAAACACCAGAGCTTTTACCCAGGGTGTTGGCCTCTCTCCTGTTCAAAGCACATGAAAGTTTATTTACAACAGAGACCTTGTAATGTAAAGCATCACAAAATTCACACTGGTGGCCAGCCTTTTTTCATGTTCAGAGTGTGGGAAATGCTTTACAATTTAAAAAAAAAGCCTTGTGAGACACACAAGATGTTGCATAAGGGAGGGGCCATTTTATGTTCAGAGTGTGGGAAAAGCCTCTTTCATAAGAAAAGCATGGGTAAACAGCAGATAATTCACAGGAGTGAGCAGCCCTTTTTCTGTTCAGAATGTGGGAAATCTTTCATTGAGAATAGTCCGCTTTTAATATACCAGAGAACTCAAACAGGTGAGGGGTCATATTCCTGCTCAGTGTGGGAAAGGCTTTATCCAGTAAGAGCACTCACACAGATTGGCCTGAAACACACCAGAGGAGTTTTTCTGAGCGTTTTGAGTTTTTTAATCTGCTGCTAAGGTTATCCTATGTGTCTGTGCACACTGGAGCAATGAGGTTTTGTAAAAAAACCCATAGCATTACATTGGGAAGAGCTTTTAGAGGTTTCAAAACCTCTTCCCAATGTAATGCTATGGTTTTTTTTTTTACAAAACCTCATTGCTCCAGTGTGCACAGACACATAGGATAACCTTAGCAGCAGATTTAAAAACTCAAACGCTCAGAAAAACTCCTCTGGTGTGTTTCAGGCCTCTATCAGCCTTTTCCTTGTTCAGAGTGTGGGAAATAGTTTACTAATAAATACTGCCGTCTCAGAGATTGGGTGCACATAGCGGCCAATTGCCTGCTATGCACACTCATGCCCTGAGTGTGGGAAGGTTTCAAAGCCAAATAAGGGCTTTAAAAGACCAGAAAATTCACACAGGTAATTTGCTTCTGTTCAAAGTATGGGAAAGTCTTTATTTCCAACACAGACCTTGTAAAGCACCACAAAATTCACACTGGTGAGCGGCCTTTTTCATGTTCATATTGTGGGAAAGGCTTCCTTTCAAAAAACAGTGCTTAATAATTACCAGATGATCCATACAGGAGAATTGCTTATTCATGCTCACAGAATGTGGGAAATGCTTTAAAAAAAACAAAAAACAAAAAAACAGCCTTTTGAGACACGAGATGTCGCATAAGGGAGGGGCAATTTTTATGTTCAGAGTGTGGGAAAATATTTACGAATGAAGACTGCCGGCAGACATCGAGTGCACACTGCTGAGTGGCTAATTGCATGCTATGTACACTCATGCTATGAGTGTGGGAAAGGTTTCACACCCAAATGATGGATTTAAACACCAGAATAATTAATACACGTCATTGGCCTATCTCCTGTTTAAAGTGTGGGAAAGTTAATTTCCAACACAGACCTTGTAAATCACCACAAAATTCAGACTGGTGGTCAGCCTTTTTTCATGTTCAGAGTTTGAAAGGCTTCCTTTCAAAAGAAGTGCTTAATAAATACCAGATGACCCATACAGGTGAATGGCGTATTCATGTTTACAGAATGTGGGAAATGTTTTTCAAGAAAAAAACATACCTGTGAGACACGAGTTGTTTCACAAGAGAGGGGCCATTTTTATGTTCACAGTGTGGGAAAAGTGTTTCATAAAAACATGGTTAAATGCCAGATAATTCACACATGCACTTTCTCTGTTCAGAATATGGGAAATATTTTGAAAATCAACTGTTTTTCATACACCAGAGAACTCACACAGGTGAGCATTCATGTTCTTGCTCAGAATATGGGGAGGCTTCATCCAGAAGAGTCATCTTTTAAGACACCAAAGTACTCACACAGCTGATCAAACTTGTCCTTGTCCAGAGTGTAGGAAATGGTTTACTAATAAAGACTTCCTTCACAGATTCTGAGTGCACATCGGTATTGTTTAAAAGGAAACATCCATAGCCCTCTGTTAGGGTTCCCTTTAATAATTACCAGATGACCCATACAGGAGAATTGCTTATTCATGCTCAGAGAATGTGGGTAATTTTTTTTTTTTTAAAACAACCTTGTGAGACACAAGAATAGTCCCATAAGGGAGGGGACATTTTTATGTTCAGAGTGTGGGAAATAGTTTTCAATAAAGACTGCAGTCACAGACATTGGGCTTGAGTCACAAAAGTGTGATAACTCAGTTATCCCACCTAAAAGCTTTTTCACATGCAAACTAGGGTGCTAAGTAGTTTGCACCCTAGTTTGCATGTGCAAAGCTTTTAGGCATGATAAGCCAGTTATCATCCTTTTGTGAATCAAGCCCATTGAGTGCACTAGGCTGAGCGGCCAATTGCATGCTATGCACACTAATGCTCTGAGTGTGGGAAAGGTTTCACAGCCAAGTGATGACTTTAAACACCAGAAAATTCACACAGGTCATTGGTCTCTCTCTTGTTCAAAGTGTCAGAAAGTTTATTTCCAACTCAGACCTTGTAAATCGCCACAAAATTCACACTGGTGAGCTGCGTTTTTTCTAGTTCAGCGTATGGGAAAGGCTTCCTTTAAAAATCATTGCTTAATTCCTGGAAGACGCATACAGCTGAATGGCTTATTCATGCTCAGAATATGGGAAATGTTTTCCAAGAAAAAAACAGCCTTGTGAGACACAAGAGTCATTGCACAAGGCAGGGGCCATTTTTATGTTCAGAGTGTGGGAAAAGTCTCTTTCATAAGAAGAACATGGTTAAACACCAGATAATTCACACATGCACTTTCTCTGTTCAGAATGTGGGAAATATGTTATTAAGAATAAAGAGTTTTTCATACACCAGAGAACTCACACAGGTGAGCATTCATATTCTTGCTCAGAATATGGGGAGGTTTCACCAAGAAGATTCCCCTTCTAAGACACCAAATCACTCACACAGGTGATCAGGCTTGTCCTTGTCCAGAGTGTGGGAAATGGTTTATTAATAAAGAGACCTCCTTCACACCAGTGAGCGTCCAGTTAAATGCTCTGAGTATGGGAAAGGTTTCACAGCAAATGAGTTTTTAAAATACCAGAAAATTCACACAGGAAATTGGCCTCTCCTGTTCAACGTGTGGGAAAGTCTTTATTTCCATCATAGATATTGTAAAGCACCCTAACATTCACACTGGTGGGTGGCCTTTTTTCATGTTCAGAGTGTGGGAAAGGCTTCCTTTCAAAATCAGTCCTTAATAAATACCAGACGACCCATACAGGTGACTTGCTTATTCACGATAACAGACTGTGGGAAATGCTTTTCAAGAAAAACACCCTTGTGAGACACAAGAGTCGTCGCACAAGGGAGGAGCCATTTTATGTTCAGAGTGTGGGAAATGGTTTACTAATGAACACTGCCGTCAGACATCAAGTGCACACTGCTGAGTGTCCTGTTCAAAGCATGGGAAAGTTTATTTCCAACAGAGACCTTGTAATGTAAATCATCACAAAATTCACACTGGTGGCCAGCCTTTTTTCATGTTCAGAGTGTGGGAAATGCTTCCTTTCAAAAATCAGTGCTTAATAATTACCAGATGACCTATACAGGAAAATTTCTTATTTATGCTCACAGAATGTGGGTAATGTTTTTGTTTTTTTAAAACAGCCTTGTGAGACACAAGAGATGTCGCATAAGGGAGGGGCCATTTTTATGTTCAGAGTGTGGGAAATTGTTTAATAATGAAGACTGCTATCAGACATCGAGCGCACACTGCTGAGTGGCTAATTGCATGCTATGTACACTCGTGCTATGAGTGTTGGAAAGGTTTCCTAGCCAAATGATGGCTGTAAACACCAGAAACTTCACACAGGGTGTTGGCCTCTCTCCTGTTCAAAGCCTGGGAAAGTTTATTTTCATTAGAGACCTTGTAAAGCACCACACAATTCACCCTGGTGAACGGCCTTTTTTCATGTTCAGAGTGTGGGAAAGGCATCATTTAAAAAACAGTGGTTAATAAATGCCAGATGACCCATACAGGTGAATGGCTTATTCATGCTCACAGAATGTGGGAGATGCTCTTCAAAAAAAAACAAAAAACGGTTTGTGAGACACAAGAGTAATTGCCATTTTTATGTTCAGAGTGTGGGAAATTGCCTTGTGAGACACGAGTCGTCGCATAAGGGCGTGGTAATTTTATGTTCAGAGTGTGGGAAAACTTCTTTCATAAGAAAAGCATGGGTAAACAGAGACATCGAGTGCACACTGCTGAGTGGCTTATTGCATGCTATAAGTGTTGGAAAGGTTTCCCAGCCAAATGATGGCAGTAAACACCAGAAATTTCTTACAGGGTGTTGGCCTCTCTCCTGTTCAAATCATGGGAAAGTTTATTTCCAACAGAGACCTTGTAAAGCACCACAAAATTCACACTGGTGAGTGGCCTTTTTTCATGTTCAGAGTGTGGGAAAAGCTGTATTTCAAAATCAAAATCAATACGTAATTATCAGATGACCCATACAGGTGAATTGCTTATTTATGCTCACAGAATGTGGGAAATGTTTTTTTAAAAAAAACAACACATCATTGTGAGACACGAGTCGCCGCACAAAGGAGGGGCCATTTTTATGTTCAGAGTGTGGGAAATGGTTTACTAATAAAGACTGCCGTCACAGACATCGAGTGCACTCAGTTGAGCAGCTAATTGCATGCTATGCACACTCATGCTATGAGTGTGGGAAAGATTTCACAGACAAATGATGGCTTTAAACATCAGGTCATTGGCCTCTCTCCTGTTCAAAGTGTGGTAAAGTTTATGTCCAACACAGACCTTGTAAATCAGCACAACATTCACACAGGTGAGCTGCTTTTTTCTTGTTCAGTGTGTGTGAAAGGTTCCTTTAAAAATCAGTGCTTAATAATTAATACATTATAGGAGTGTTAGGAATGTGACAGCTGCTGGGAACAGGGTGCAGGCTGTGACTATCAATTCTATTCCTTCCTCAGGGTGCTGGGCAGCAGAAGATGGAAATATGGAGTTAGGCTGTTACAGCTTAGGGGAGAGTGAGGAATCAGACAGCAGTGCTACAAAGCTCAGATTCCCTCCTTTACAACCTAATTGCTTTAAATTTTAACTGATGACAGCAGGAGTAGTGTACTGTATATTCTATGTGTTCATTTCTGTTAACTTTATGAAGGTTTGTTGAACTCCAAGAAAAAGCAGCAGGCAAGATAGGAACAGAACAAAACAGATAGTATTTGTTTAGTGCTCCTTCACAATAACCAGGCTTGCATGGGTTATTTTTAACTAAAATGTCTTTAAAGTGGACCTGAACTCAAGAAGACTTTTTACTTCCCGGACTGGGCTGAATACTCTTCTGCTTTGTGAGTTTATTAATCGATGCTTGCGTTGGTTGCCAGTTGTTTCTATAACTTTGTCCTGGTCTATAGGACCTTGCGTTCCGATATCTAGACCCTTCAGACTGTGATTGCGAAGGATTAGATCTCTTCTTGGGGCGTTTATCCTGAGGAAATAGTCCCGACTTCCCACCAGTTACTCTAGAAATTACGGAATCTAGTTTTTCACCAAAGAGGGCCTTCCCGTCAAACAGGATTTTACACCGTGACTGGCGGGAAGTCTAGTCCGCTGACCAGGATTTGAGCCACAAGGCTCTTTTAGCAGTTACCGAATAAAGCATTGATCTAGCTGTGCATCTTACAATGTCAATGGCCGCCTCTCCGACAAAATCAGCCGAAAACTTGAGGTCTTCCAATTTTTGAACTAAAAATTATTTGTCCATGTCATCCAAGATTGCATGTTCTAGTTTATCTGTCCAGGCCTGAATCACTTTACCTACAGCTGTACAGGCCATAGCTGGCTTACAGGCCTCGCCATAAGTCGTACAAATCTTCTTCACATCTAGATCCAGCTTGCGATCCAACGAATCGATGAAAGAGATTGAATCCTCAATCGGTAATGTAACATGTTTTGCTAGTCTAGCCACCAAAGCATCCACAACTGGTGCAACATCCAGCATCTTTGATTCTGTGGAAGTGGATACGATTTTGGAAAGTCTGTTTGCTAAAAGTGTCTTCTTTTTTTATTTTCTGCCATTCATCCTGTATACTGACCCTGATTTCTTCCATAACTGGAAAGGTTCATTTAGATTTATCCAGATGCTTATAGTAACTTTTCTTTGGCTTTTTCTTTGACGTCTTGGACTCGTGCTCCGAATCTTCCCATTCCAGGGCTTCATGAATAGCCTTAATGAAAGGTTCCACTAACACAAAGTCAAATTAAATTTCAACTTCATTGTCTATTGGCTTAATGCTGGGTACACACCATGCGTTTTCCCGATCGACCCGCGGATTGAGCGGGAAAACGCATGATGTGTACCCAGCATAAGAGCTGAAGTAGACGGCTGATCTTGAGAAGGTAAAGCCTGTGCAGGAAGACTGGCTATATAATTGTTCATTGATTCCTGAACAGCTTTTTGGATAGCCTCCGTAACATCAATGGGTTCTGAGGCTGGTTCTCTTCCAAGTTCTTGAAAGCAGGAAGCACAAACAAGTTTTCCAGGTGCTACTGGTCTAGCACAAGCCCTATGTAGCTTCTCCCAGCGCTGGTATAAGGGTGGCACTGATGGATGCAGGAAACATCTGTTCAGAGTGTGGGAAATCCTTATACTTAATGCAGCGCTAAGAATTTGATTGCTTTTATTGTTTGACCATTGTGGATTGGTTACCTCTAGCAGTTCATCAATCTAACTACTTATCTGTGTGACTATAGCCCCTGTGCTTATTGTTTACTACAAAATGAATACACTTTTTTTTTTTACAGTATGTATTTATACATTATTTAGTCAGTGTTTGAACACTTTAAAATCTTTTCTCTTTCTGAAATTGATCACAGACAGCAACATCTTTAGTACTGACAGGTGATCTCTGCAGAATCTTCATTTAGGGCTTGTTCACACTACACTTTGTTGTTTTTTTTTTTGGCCACTTGCGGTTTTTAAAAACGCTCCCTGACCACGTGGCCAATGAATGTGTATGAGAAGGTTCATATTAGTGTGGGTCATGCACGGTGCAGCTAGGAAAGCGGTGCGTGTTCCATTTATGGGGCGATTCCACCTCAATGGAAGGTATAGGAAAATCGGCGAACGTATACAAAAGCGCGCAAAAAGGCGATTGCGCTTGCGGTTTTAAGAATAAATACATTGTATTTATTATTTTCCGGGTCAAAGAGTTCACTTCCTGACTTGCATCAGAAAATGAATTACAAAACCACTTGGAAAAACCGCTAAGCACAAAAACTAATCGCTTACCCAAGCGCCAGGAATTGGAAGAAAAAGAAAAAGATGCCTCAAAAACAGCCCAACACGGATGGACACGCAAACGGAACGCAATGTGAACAAGGCCTTACTGAGAGTTTTAAACGCAGTAGAAAGCTGGTCTCCCAGAACGCTAATGCTACAGCCTAGGCTAAAGGCCTGTATGCAGCCAGATGAAACTCGAATGAAGCAGCCAATAACGACCGCCTCTGCCAATGATCCAATGTATGTACGGCAGCCCCCGATGCCCCCTGATCGTTTGGCTAGCTAGATAGCATTGTTCTCCCCCGCCCTCTGTCCAATAGTACTATTGGGCCGCTCAGCCTTCCCACATTCAGCAAACGAGAGAGGGACCTGCACAGCCCGGCACTGTAATGTTGCCCAATGTTGTGTATAGACCTTTAGCCCCAGTTGGAGAGCACAGCTACATATCAGTAATACAGCAATATATAGCTATAGGAAGTGTCTCTAATGCTGAAACCACTATATTTAATGTAAGAGTGGGTATCCTGAATAATTTACTGCATTCTACGTTGTCATTACAGTACCTCTAAGCTACATACGGTATTAAGATAGCCATACATATAGCGATGATGAGCAGATTCGACCAAAAGACAAATCTCTCTCTAATCCAATCTGATTAGAGAGAGATCTGTTGGCTGCCCATACACCACAGCCCGATTCCTGATCAACTTCCACATGAAACCTCTTGGAAATTGGCCAAGTCCACCGCATACACCACCTTGCCGCTGCCCCCCTAGTGTATAAATGTACCTCCCTTGTGTGCATTTATACATGACATCATACATGAGCTGCGTACTGTGCACCGGCAGCGTGCATAACGCTAATGGAAGGGTGGTGGATTTCGAAGAAGGATGGGCACCGCGGGGTGCGTGACACAGGACAGGTAATGTATAAATGCACACATGGGGGGTACATTTATACACTGGGGGAACAGTGCTGGAGATTTAGTTGTGGTCATCCCTTGTCCCGATATCGCTCGCTGTTACTGCCGCACACACAATCCACCATGAAGGCCAGACATCTTGCAGCATGCAGCATCTTGCTGCGTTCGACCCAAAATTGGTCACATCGTCAATTGGGCATGCTCTTGGCAGCACCGCTAATAATTATCGAATCAGATGGTCGATTTACCACCAAGATGAGAGATGTATGGCCACTTTTAGATTAGCAGATCATCAGGTACATGATCAATATCTACCAGATACCACCTGATGCCTACCATCTGATACCATCTGATGACTAGCACCAGTGGATAGACAAAATGTCAGCAGAAATCTTATCTAATCTTGATTGTGCCACTCCTACGTTCATAGACTACCCCTCCCCCCCCCCCCCCCCTGCACTCTTGCTGGCATTGCTAGAACAAAACATTTCCTTTCAATTATCAATCAATATCTTGATCAAATATCACCCAGATGTGCCCTAATTTTTTTTTACAGACTGTGAATTTCTTAGAATCAAATATATGGCTTCAGTTTACATTATTCAGCCTGTGCTACTAAATGTAGCTTTCTGTTTATTTGTGTAATCTGTGTTGTCACTCAATCCCACCTGTGTAAGACCTGCTGCATTCTGATTGGCTCCTGTGGTCCTTTTTAAGGTCCCTCATTCAGAAGTGCTTCAGGTTGGCTAGCAGTGAAGAGGACAGAAAGCAACAGTCTTGGTCATCCCCTGAAAGCTGTATACAATGTCTTACCTTGGTAAGTACAAGAATTTAATAGACAATTCTACCTAAATTTTAATTCATGTTCTCAACAGAATGAGGCTGTGTGATTTTTGAGTTATTTTGTGATGTCTCAGGACAGTTTGTATCTGGAAAAGTCATACCTCATCTATGTAACAAATCTCCATTTTCCTTCCATGGGTGTTAACTAAAAGTGGTGTATTGAGAGTTGAAATTTAGCACTTGTTTTGGATAAGAACTAAAATGTTAGAAACTCTGTAATCCAATGCATTATCATTGGAAGTTTTTCCATGATTCTGTGCTTTGCTGAGGTCCTGCTGAGGTGAATGTAATTGATGTAATTGGATAAATCAATCATCCCCCCCCCCCCCCAAAAAAAAAAATACATTAAATAAAGGGTCACTTATGCGGTACAACTTCCCATCTGATTGACAGGTTACACCAATTTATTCCGGGACCAATCTTGTGAAGTAATGATCTGCAATATCGTTCGGAAAGCAGTTTGAACATACAACTTCCCCTCAGATTACCCATGGATCTGATGGGAAATTGCACTATGTGTACCCAATGTTATGCAGCAAGAGTTTTCAATCCTGGTTATAAGGGTTATTTCATCTGAGAACAGTTTTTACCATTTACCATTAGCAGATAATGTTTAGGAAAGCAAGTCCAGGTCTGTAGGATCACTTAAGATCAAGCGTTAGGGGATCTTCAGCAAATAAAGGTTATTGTTTCATATGACTAAAGGTGGCCATATACAATACAATCAAATCGATTGATTTTCAAGGGTTTTATAAAAACAATCAATTGTATACAAAATTAAAAAACGTATATTTTTTTCAATCGAGGGGGAAAAAACGATTTACTGTTCATTTCAATTAAAATGGAAAAATCAGATAGAAAAATTTAAAAACTGACATTTTTATTTGATGGTTTGTTTCATATTTTTTGGAAAAAATAATCATAAGAGTATGGTATATTGGTCCGATATTTCAGATTATTTGATCAAGCAGAACAATTTATCATATCTGTGGTCAAAAAAACCCTAAAAATTTGAATTGTATGGCCAGCTTTAGAGGTATGGAGATTTCGTCATCAGTTATGGTGGTGTTTTTATTAGTATGTAATGCTGCTGTGCCCAACTAACTAATTAATGGCAGTTGTGAAACTTAAGGAGCACGATACAATCAAATTGACTGATTTTCCCTAATAAAAACGATTTATTGGATAAGAAAACTTTTTCAGTCTAGGAAAACTATCAATTTTTTCCATTATTTTTTTCAACAAAAGCTTTATTAAGCAAAATATAACATTCTATCCATTTTTATTTTTTATTGTGTTTGGAAAAATCAAATATTGAAAATATTACAATATTTATTATATAATATTGATTTTTTTCCATTTTTTTGTTTTATAAAAAGTTGATTAATGTTGGAAAAATAGATTTCTTTACTCACCCAGCTTCCCCCACCCCAAAAATAAGGAATTATGGAATTGTGTATGGCCACCTTTGAGATTCACTGATCTAAACGTGGATAAAAAGTAGCAATGGTGCTTGGGGCACAGCAGCTAACCAAATGTAATGTACTTACCGTGTGTTATGCTGGGGATACGCGGTACGTTTCTGTATCGACCCGCTGATCCGGCCAGCTGATAATATTCAGCTGGCCCGATCAAGCCGCTCGACCCGCAGCCGCTCGATTCCCGGCGGGGACGAGCGGGGAATCGATCCGCGCGGGGACGATCCGGCGGTTAATCTGCCGCCGGGTCAACCCATGTATGCCCACCATTAGATCAGCCCAAGAGTTTCTAAATGGCTGCCTGTACATATTGCTTTTTTGCTGGACAGGTGATCAGATGGGAAGTTGTATCATGTGTACATGTCCAAACTGCTCTCGATCAATAAAGGGATTCATTTTCTGGTGATAACTTTGCAGAATCAATCACTTTCTTGAGCAGAAAGAGATCGGACATGTTGGAAGTAATTGCTCGATTCCAATCAACTGAACAGGAAGCTGCATCGTGTATTCCCAGCATAGGGGATTGATCAAACTTAGGGTCAATTTCCACTAAGACATTACCGTATATTACGCATACTGTTTTCCTGTATGCAAATTTTCATGTTGTGAATGTGAATTTTCGTATGCGTCTAACAATCTTTACATGGGAAACGGATTGTGGGGTGCAAAAATCTGCAGCATGCAATCCATGATTGTTTTTGCATCGAATTGCTTCCGAAAATTCACATTCAATGGAAACAACTCCATTGATATGCATTAGTTTCAATTTTTATTACGAATTGGGATGTAGTGGAAATGGGCCCATATTAGATTCCGCGTGTGTTTTGCATTTTTGTGAAATCACGTTCATTGCAACAGTTTTGTGCTTTTTTTTTTTTTTTTTTTTTTGCATTTTAAAATCATGCAGCAGGTCTGCTTTACTCTGTGTGCAATGTAAATTTACATTTAATTCAAGCGAAGGGCAAATATTAACCAGAAGAAAAAATTAAAATGTGGATTTATACATGCGGTAAACTGCATGCAGAAAAATGCCAGGACAAGTATGAACTGCCCCTAAGTGCGCATTCACACTGCAAAACGCAATTGCTCAAAATGAAATCACCTAGTGACTGTGTTTGCGATTTTGCAATGCATTTTCGGCATGCTGTGTTACCGTGTGGGGACCCACCACACTGCACTTAATGTGAAATCCCCATAGGAATACCATTGTATAGCGTTGTGATGTGTTGATATTGTCCATTGTAACACAAGGGACACAGTGTGAAAAAAACTTAACATTTAAATGGGTTGGGTAATGATTTGGCACACATTTTTACATTGAAACCATTTTTTAAATGACTTGTTCTTTCAAGGTCAGTGGCTGCACAAGATTTTGAATATTCTAAATAGATGCTCTTTATTCAACCACCTTACTATCTCCTAGAAAGGTTATCTTTTGTATTCAAAATGCTAGGCTCTTGTAATGTATGTAGATGTGTTTACAGTTCTCAACAATACCTGCCAGACAGAAAGTGCCTGTGTATTGTGTGTCCCAGCCAAGTGTGATCAACCCAGGGGACTATGCCTGATTTAATTAGTCATATGGAGAGCTCTGATTACCTCCTGGAGAGCTAGACAGACCTGAAGGGCCTTTTTTAGCAATATTAAAAACTTGTGCAGCTAATGAAAGGACAAGAAAGGGTACATTTTCTGTGTTTTTAAAATACGTATACATGCTCAATTTCTTGTCTTGTACATACATTAGACGGTATACATTGGCCCTTTCTTCGAAACTTCAGCCAGTGATCAGCCCATCAGATTAACCTATTTCTGGCTGCAGGGCATTGTTCTGTGCTCTCGCTCCCTTCACTCTGCTATGCACCTCATGTACCACTCCATCAGCCCTCCTCATAGCTGTGCCCCACTCATAGTAATGGTCTACAGTTTCAGCATGTCGCTCGAGGGATCAAGTCTTGGTTCTTCCCTGGCAACTTTCCTCATACGATCATTAATTAATCATTAGGGCATCGGTTTTAGTGTTGGGATATTAGAGACCAGCACTGTTCAATTACGGCTAAGTGGTAGCATGTGCTGATCTGTGGAGAGGGATGAGGAGCATCCTGCAGTGAATAAGCAAACTGCATCCTATGGCACAAAATCCTGATTATGCGTATGATGCTTTATTCAACGCACGGTCTTATCAAACATTTCCTTTGAAAAATAATCTATAGTGATTTTTCTTTATGTTAATTATGAGGCTTCATATTAAAATACATTTAAGATTTTTTTTTTAATCTAGGAAATATGAATTCACATTTTTATTTTTGATATTTATTTCTCCACCTATCGGCCGGTTTGAATAGAAAGCTTTGGTAGACACACTGTATAACATTTTATTAGCAAATTAGATATTAGATTTAATGTAAACATCTAAGGGCAGTGATATTAAAAGCAAAATATTGATCCAATATATGGCAATTCTTTGGATTTAAAGGATACCTAAGATGAACATAGTGTTCTTCTACTTATCTGGAACTTCTTCCAGCCCCTGTAGTCTTGTAGGTCTCTTGCTGTCCTCCTGGTCCCCTTCCTCAATCTGCTGTTTGGTCTGGTAGAGTGCATAACTAAGTAGTGCACTACTGTGCATGCACTGGCCCGGTGACACATCTCTTGATCACACTCCGCACATGTGCGGCTCCGAGTCTTAATGTAGTGCACATGCGCAGAGTACTCCCAGCCACAGGAGCGCATCAAAGATACTATTGGGCCGCTCTCAATCGGAAGCACCGATCTTCCATGTCCCCCTGAGGGCATACATTTGAAATTGCTGCACTTTTATTTTGGGCGCAAGCTTTCCCAATTTGTTTTTTTTATATTAAAGGGCGCATGTTATAACCAGTAGTAGTAAATTTACCAATATTCTACGTCTCAATTCTTATAGTGAAATATCTGTAACATGTGCCCATATTGCACTGTGACTTCTTACACAGGACCCCCCAGTGTGGTGCCTAAACCCCCTCCCCCCATGCAATTAATGTTTCCCCTTAACCTTCCTGGCGGTAAGCCCGAGCTGAGCTCGGGCTATGCCGCGCAGGAAGATATCTCAGCCCCTGGTGGAGCGATTTGCTCCATTTAAAATGCTGTACGCGCAGCTAGCAAGAGGGCCCCCCCCCCGCCAGAGCCCTGCGCTGCCCGGACCAATGAGTTCCGGGCAGCGCTATGGGCTGGATCGGAGGTGTCTGACGTCAGGACGTCGACTGACGTCCATGACGTCATTCCGATCGTCGCCATGGCGACAGGAGAAGCCAAACAGGGGAGCGCGTTATATACGCGTTCCCCTGTTTGCTATTGATGCCGGCGACGATCGCACTAGAGGGACACATGCGCCCTCTAGTGGTGTTTCATGTAGCTACCACTCTGGTAGCTTTACATGAAACACAAAAAAAAAAAATTTAAAAAAAAAGGATTTTTGCCATTTTGGCAAAAAAAATTAACCGCCAGGAGGGTTAAAGGTGCTGAGCGGATCGTTCAGGAACAGCCTTATCAGTCCGCCGACAGTGCATACACACGCACTACAGTCTGCTGAAAGTCCACCCAGCGGGAGGTGCCAACGGACCAGTCGTTGGCTTCTGTAGTGCGTGTGTGCGCACCTTTAGATTTCTCCTTGGTGCTATTTTTAAACTTGTCAATAAAACGCCCGTTAAGCCACCAGCAAGCAAGAAAATACTCAAACTAATTTTGATAGTACCTTTTCACCTACTTTTTACTACTATTTTAGTTGAAAAGTGCTGGAAAGTTATTTCAAATCGAAAATGAAAAATTATCTCCTAGGAGAAAACTCAGGTGAAAAAGTGAATTGCATATGGCCCCCGGTGTCAAAAGGGCGGTCCCTGTAATAGCAGGTGCCGATGCTGCCCACTATCCATAGCTGGTGGCCCCAGCAATTGCTATGTATATCTATATATATAAATTTAGCTTGTGCTTTATTTAGCAGTTTCACCCTGCAGGGGTCAAAAATCGATGAACAATGGGAAGCGCCGCCGGAAGATGCCAGATATTTTTCTGCTCGCTAGTAGAAAAGCATTTGAGCGAGAAGCCGCGTGACGCACATCTGACCCAACCTTAAATCTGTATAGAGTAGCAAATAATAGTGAATCTTCATAAACAGAATGATATGCAGACTCTCATATTTACCTCTCCCAATATACCAGTAACCTCAATACACCTGCATTATCTGATTTTCTTTAAAGCTTTTTCAATTCAGACCAAGTGCCTGATTTCTTATATTTTTCAATTTTCTTTGAATTAAAAGTGTAAAATAAGAACCCACCCACACTTACTTTCTGTTTACTTGAGGTGTGACTAGTCAGTGCTCAGCAAGGTGTCTCCTGGGCTGCAGAATGTGGGCATGGCTGCCATATCCCCTCTCAGGCACTTTGTGTAGCAAAGGGTTCTGTATTGTCTGCATTGCTATGTTAATAATTGGTACACATCAACACTTTTACTACAGGTGCAAATAAAGGTGCATTTTTTTTCAGTTTTTTGTCCATCACTATTTACAAGCTTACACATTGAAAAAATATTAGTAATGTACCCTCTTGACATGCATATTTTCAGACCCTTAGGCAACTATTTGTTTTTTTGTTTTTTTTTTAAATTGTAATTTTTTTTTTAGTTAAATTTATTTGGGTATTTTTTTGGGCGTGGGAGGTAAATATTTAATTTTAAATGTAATTGTGTGTGGAAAAAATGTATGTGCATGTAGTTTTGCTATTTGGCCACAAGATGGCACAGTGATTTTGATTAATTCCCATCCTGTAATCGAGAGTGCTCGCTTACAGGAAGCACAAGGAAGCTGTGTTTTTATTTTTTTTTTGGGTCAGAAAGACCGCGGCCTCTGAAAAGAAGCCGTCGGTTTTTCTACTGGGGACTTAGATCAATTAACTATGTTCCCATTCATGGATCTCCAGGCTACAAGAAGACTTGTATTGGCAACATACAGTTACAGAGCATGCAGAATGCACAACATGTTTCGGGCAACACCCTTCCTCAGGTGTGCCACACCTAGCACATATGACACCCTTATACCCCGCCCACAGGAAGTCACATGATCCAACTCGGTCACATGACGTGCACAAGATCAACATCAAACCATAACAGCTAAATTCAATGAAGGGAACTACACCAGCTGTGTCTCTACCCCAGAAAATTACAGAGGGAACGCTCACCCCATAATAATAATAAAATCATACTGTGAGAAAACGCGGAAAAGCCGCCGCCTGTGCCAAGAGCAAGGCGGCTGACTCCGCGTCCAACGCGGCGGTTTGCACGCATAGACACACATCTGGTAGTATGGTGGAATACGGAAAAGCCGCCGCATGTCCTGACAGCAAAGCGGCTGTTTCCGCGTCCAACGCGGCGGTTTGCATGCAGCAGCGTGCGTTTGGTGTGGCTGGGTCTGTTAGTGCACATAGGCAGATGGAGAGCTATGTGCACGCGGGCCTGAACTCAGGACCTTTATACCAGCAGGGGAAGTGTCAGCTGATCAGGAAGATCAGCTGATTCCTGCAGGACTCATGAATGGCTGAATGGCTCGGGCAGGGCGGCAGAGTCCAGCAACCATATATTCTGCTGCTTGTCAGTTGCTGGTTGTCTGCCATTGCTAACACTTACGTGAAGGCACTCAGACCATAGTCAAATCCTTACAGTGTGTTTGAACTAGGTGGACCTGGGAATTCACACTTAGCCAGATTCTGTTGATGGCTTAAAGTACTATTGAATTATATTATTTTTTAGACCAGTTCCAGGGTGTTGAGATCAAGGCCCTCACACCCCAGACTAGGAATACTGTGTATCTTCTGTGTATTCTCTAGCATAGTTCCAGGGTGTTGAGATCAAGGCCCTCACACCCAAGATTAGGGAACTGTATTGTCTTTGTGTTATATTCCAGACTAGTTCCAGGGTGTTGATGATCACGGAACTCACACCCAAGACTAGGGAATTGTATTATCATTTATGTTATGCTCCAGACTAGTTCCGGGGTGTTGTGACTACGGACCTCACACCCAAGACTAGGATTGTGCTACTTCTGTATTGCGTTAGCCCAGTTCAGGGCAAGTCCTTATATCAACAGCAGGGCTTCCTGCAACCCCAGCCTCGGTCCCTCGCTCAGGGGTCCACAGGCTACAGGAATATCACCCACAGTCAGGGGTGAATTCCTCAGGAGTCTTAGGCCGCCAGCTCCTCTGGTGGTCTTCACTCAGAGTTGTTACTGTTGCCCCAAACACTTACACTCTCTCAGGTGTCTAGAGGTTAGACATATCTGATTATTGACGATTCCGCAGATCCTCAATAATCGGGTATATCTGTATTGTTGGGGATACTGCGGATCGCCAAGGATCAGATTCTCTCTCTGGTTGCTGACACCGATCGTTACACATACATTTCAAAAAGGTACATCAGCATCAGTGCAGTTTGTAGGTTAAAATGCACCCAGGGCGAGGGTGTAAAAATTGCGCCCCCCCCCCCCCGAGCAAGGTATGGGTGCCCGCAGTATAGGTTAGCCAGGTCTAGTTGCACTTAGTATAGGTCCCCCCAGTATAGGTAGCCAAGAATAGGTACCCCAGTATAGGTAGCCAGTATAGTTGCCCCCGCTATAGGTTAGCCAGGTAGGTGCCTCCAGTATAGGTAGCCAATATAGTTGCCCCCAGTATAGGTTAGATAGGCAGGCGCCCCCAGTATAAGTTAGATAGGTAGGTGCCCCAGTACAGGTTAGCTAGGTGGGTGCCTCTAATATAGGTAGCCAGAATAGTTGCCCCCAGCATAGGTTAGATAGGTAGGTGCCCCCAGTATAGGTTATTTAGGTAGGTGCCTGCAATTTAGGTAGCCAGTATAGTTGCCACCTGTATAGGCTAGCTAGGTAGGTGCCCCCAATATAGATTAGATAAGTGCCCCCAGTGTAGGTTAATTAGGTAGCTGCCCCCCAGTGTAGGTTAGATTATATAGCTGCCCCCCAGTGTAGGTTAGTTGGTAGCTGCCCCCCAGTGTAGGTTAGATTAGGTAGGTGCCCCCCAGTGTAGGTTAGATAGGTAGCTTTCCCCCAGCGTAGGTTAGATTAGGTAGCTGCCCCCCAGTATAGGTTAGATAGGTAGCTGTCCGCCAGTATAGGTTAGATAGGTAGCTGCCCCCCAGTGTAGGTTAGATAGGTAGTTGCCCCCCAGTATAGATTAGATAGGTAGCTGCCCCCAGTGTAGGTTAGATAGTTAGCTGCCCCCCAGTGTAGGTTAATTAGGTAGGTGCCCCCCAGTATAGGTTAGATTAGGTAGCTGCCCCCCAGTATAGGTTAGATTAGGTAGGTGCCCCGCAGTGTAGGTAAGATTAGGTAGGTGCCCCCCAGTATAGGTTAGATAGGTAGCTGCCCCCCTATAATGGAGGGGGGAGCCGGAGCCGCGGGGAGGGCAGCCCTCTCTCTCCCTCTCTCTCCCTCTCTCTCCTCTCCCAGGCCGCCCTCCGTGCTCCAGACTGCAGAGTAATGCGCAGGGAGCGCTGTATACAACATACCTCCCTGCGTTCCAAGCGCTGCTCTCTCGCCGTCGGTCTCTTCCTCTCTGCCGCCTATACGATGATACATACGATGATACACACGCTGCTTCCTGTTAGCCGGAAGCAGCGTGTGTATCATCGTATAGGCAGAGAGGAAGAGACCGGTGGCGAGAGAGCAGCGCTTGGAACGCAGGGAGGTATGTTGTATACAGCGCTCCCTGCGCATTACTCTGCAGTATGGAGGGGGGAGCACGGAGGGCGGCCTGGGAGAGGAGGGAGAGGTCGGGCTGCCCTCCTCGCGGCTCCGGCTCCCCCCTCCATTATAGCGCCCCCTCCCAACAGCGCCCTGGGTGGCGGCACGCCCCGCACGGCCCAAGAAACGGGCGTGATCAGCATACATGAGTAATCCTGTTTACAGAGGTGGCCTGCATTTTGAACCTACACAGAAAGCACATCAGAGGAAACATTTGAGACTCAGGGACTCATTTAACCCATTAGGGTCAACACAGTTAAATGTTCTTATCCACCTAGCTTCACATTGCAGCAAGCCAGCAACTTTTTCTTTCTATCTCCTCCTCTTGCAAAAATTGGAACACTATCCACCACGGTTGTGCAGTGGTGGATGTCTGTCCAAAAAATGATGCGAGACCGACGTCTCATATTCCTTCATGAATAGGCTAAGCAGCAACTAATCTTAGCACATATACAGTAAAGGGGATAGTTAACAGTATAGCACCAATAAAAGGATGATAAAGCGGTCACTACATCTGCATCCCCTATTGCTGGTCCTCCCTTTACACACCTTTGTATAAAACCTGCAGTTAACCACTTTACGACCGCCTAACGCCGATAGGCGTCGACAGGTCGAAGTGGTGTTACCATGGAAACGTTCCATGTCAGTTCACAGAAGGTGTCTCCGTGAATAGCCTGTAAGCCTGTAAGCCTCTGATCGTGGCTCGCAGGCTAATTGTAAACACGCGGGGAAGAAATCCCCGGTGTTTACATCATACAGCGCTGCACTGCAGCAGCGCCGCAAAGGAGATCGGCGATCCCTGGCCTCTGATTGGCCGGGGATCACCGGCATCTGATAGGCTGAAGCCTATGAGAGGCGGCGCAGGACGGATCACCGTCCTGTGCCGCCCAGAAAGAGGAGGGGAGGGAGGGAAAGAGAGTTCGGGAATCGCTGTGGTGGGGGGGCTTTGAGGAGCCCCCCCCCGCTCGGCCACACAGAGCGGCGGCGATCAGACCCCCCTCCCCCCAGCAGGACATCCCCCTAGTGGGAAAAAAAGGGGGGCCGGAAGTCTGATCACCCTGCGTGCCTCCTGATTTGTGCTGTGGGCTGGAGAACCCACGCAGCACAGATCAGCCGAAAATCCCCTGGTCGTCAAGTGTACCTGAGATGAAAACCGTCTCAGGTACCATACTTACCTGGGGCTTCACCGTTAGTGATGGGCGAACATCCAGATGTTCGGGTTCGGGGGGGTTCGGCCGAACATGCCCCCGATATTCGGCATGTTCGGGCCGAACCCCGAACCCAACCCGAACATGTCCCTTTGGGGCCCCTATAGGGTCCCAGCGTAAAGGGAGAGCATGCCCCGAGCGCGGGGGGGCGGAAATGCCCCCCACCCCTCCCCGCTAAGCTCTCCCTTCTGCTGGACCCTATAAAATTAAATAGAAGTCCCCCAAAGTGCCTGTAGCAGGCTGGCAGGAAGAGGACAGGAAGCGGGCAGCCGGCGATCACAGGCGCTAGTACCATCTGGTACTTCCGCCCTCTCTCTGACGCACTTCCTGTTTACATTTGTAAGTCGCGTCAAGAGAGAACATAAGTACCGCGATGACGCGTACGAGGGTACGCGTCATCTACATGATGACATGTACCCTCATACGCGTCATCACGGTACTTCTGTTCTCTCTTGACGCGACTTACAAATGTAAACAGGAAGTGCGTCAGAGAGAGGGCGGAAGGTACCAGATGGTACTAGCGCCTGTGATCGCCGGCTGCCCGCTTCCTGTCCTCTTCCTGCCAGCCTGCTACAGGTACTTTGGGGGACTTCTATTTAATTTTATAGGGTCCAGCAGAAAGGAGAGCTTAGCGGGGAGGGGTGGGGGGCGTTTCCGACACCCCCTTCCCCCCCCCCCCCCCCCGCATGCTCTCCCTTTATGCTGGGACTCTATAGGGGGCTTTGTTCGGCCGGACACGGCTGTGTTCGGCCGAACACAGAAGTCCTGATCGGGTTTGGGCAGTGTGCCCGAGCACCCTCCCGAACACCATGAGGTGTTCGGGGGGTGCCAAACCCGAACAGGCCAAAATCCGGGCAAACCCGAACAGTGGCGAACACTGTTCGCCCATCACTATTTACCGTCTAAGGCCACTCGGTCCCTTGCTACCTCCCTGGGTGGCTCCTGTTTCCTACTGGATGGCCTGATAGCCTGGCCGAGTCGCGTTTCATCGCACATGTGCCGTGCGCGCTCCCCCGTTTCGCTCCCGTCGCCAGTAGCGTACTGCGCCTGCCACTCAGGGAGACAGCGAGGGACTGAGCAGTGTTAAGGGGGCTTAAGGAAGCCCCAGGTAAGTATGAAACCTGAGACTTCTCTCATCTCAGGTTCCCTTTAAATTGTAACTTTAGATTTGCTTTAAATATTTTTTTTTTATTGGATTTAATGTTTATATCATATCTAATGTCTTGTCATTTAATATTGTATTGGCTCTTAAATATTGCTCTGAAGTCTCACAATTACATCATTACAAGAGTTCCTTCCGAATAAACTAGGGGCTTGATTCACAAAGCGGTGCAAACTGTTTAGCATGGGTGTGTTAAACAGTTAGCATGTGAACTGCTTTTTGCGGACTGTTGCGCGCACAAAGTGCCGCGATTGCGGACTCTTGCGCACGCAAATTGCGCGCGCAAAAGTCCACGATCGCGTGAATCGCGGCATTTTGCGCGCGCAAGAGTCCGGGAAAAGCGCTTCGCATGCTAACTGTTTAGCACACCAGTGCTAAACAGTTTGCACCGCTTTGTAAATCAAGCCCTAGGATGTTCACATAGAAAGACCTTCATCCAGTGGGAAAATGTTCACATTTTATATGTATTAGGTTCATATATTTCCCAACTCTTAATTACATTAAATGTTTTCTTTTTTTTTCTTTTTTTTATTTCAGATATCTGTGGTATTCCTGATTTTGAACGGATTCATGTAGTAAGTTTTTTTTTTTTTTTGTATCTATAATACTAGCTTTCCATCAGTGAATATATTTGACATTGAAAGCCTACTTGAACTCAGAACTTCCTCTCTGCTCTAAAACATATGCAACAGCATAATAAATTTTAAAGAAAAAAAATATTTGTTACAGCTGATACAAATCATGCAATAAATCTTCAGTGTCTACTTCCTGCTTTCATGGAACCAGACATAGGGTTAACACCATGTGTGTACAAATTAGCTACTCTGCCGATGCAGCCAGCTGACACAGCCGAGAGATCAAATTATAGTGGTGATTAGTCACAGATGAGGGGGAATTAGACAGGCTAAACACTCTAAATACATACAGAGTGCATTTCTCAGATTTCTGTCCTGTGCAAGAGTTCAGGTCCAGTTTAATGTCATGGCTTTAGTAGTAAGAATCCTCAGGCTGCTTTCACACATTATGTATCGCACCACGGTACGCTTCCCCTTCGCAGTGGCCATTAGTCTCTGTAAGACTGACCACACTACCCGCGATACGATGCAAAGAGGTAGAAGTTGTCACAGCAATGCAGACACTACAGTGAGTTGCCAAGCAGTTCCGTGCTGCAGCCATTTGCATTGGAGTCTATGGCACCATTGTGGAGGCAGTGCAGCGCGCATGTGCCGATCAGGGGAGAAACAGTGACATACTTTCTGCCATGCAGGGAGCATGGCAGTGTTTAGGGAGCAGAGCTATGCACAATATCCTGTCAGTGCAGGGAGCATGGCAGTGTTTAGGGAACAGAGCTATGCACAATATCCTGTCAGTGCATGGGGTAATGGTGCATTATCCTGCTTCAAGCTCTCCTGCAGCAGGATAATCACACCAAGTCTGAAACTGCGACCATCTTCTAGCCTCCCTTTCCTCAGGGTCCCGGGGCTAAGGGGGCCTGCTCCTAGGAGCAAATGAAGAGTTAAATGCAGAGTAGCGGCAGCGGAGCATTGTACATTACCTGCTCCCGGCAGTTGGGTGGGTCCTCCTCACTCACCCAAGGCAACCAATCACTATGTGGCTCATGATGGGCACAGACGGAGCTGAAAATAGTGATTGGCTGCCAGCCACACTGAAGAGGAATGAGAAGGAGCTGCTCCCGCTGCTGGGAGTCCTTAGTGTATAACGAACCGGTGTTGCTGCTGCTTTGCATGTAACTCTTCATTTGCTCTCAGGAGCAGGACCCTTATGCTTCATACACACTTGAGATAAAAGTCTTTGGAAAAGGCAAGATCACAGACCAATTTTACCCCCTTCCATGTAGTATGAGAGCCATACCTACACAGTCTATTCTATGGAGCTTCACTCCCCATCAAATAAAATCTTTGCAAGATGCTGCACACAAAGATGCCCGTACACACTCAACAGATCTGTAGCTGCAAAAGATCTGTTCCTGCAAAATATCCAATCCTGCAAAATGCATTCATAGTCTATGATATCTGCAGATCCTCATACACACTTGGTTTAACAGACAATCATCTGCAGATCAGATCCACCAGGATGGATTTTCAGATCTGCAGATGATTGCCAGATATGCAGATGAAGTCTGTTAAGCAAGGTGTGTATGATGATCTGCAGATCTCATAGACTATGAATGCATTTTGCAGGAATAGATATTTTGCAGGAACAGATCTTTTGCAGATAATCTTTTGTGTCTGTACGGGCATCTGTGTGTGCAGCATCTTGCAAAGATTTTATCTGATGGGGAGTGCAGCTCCATAGAATAGACTGTGTAGAATATGGCTCGCATACTACATGGAATGGGGTAAAATTGGTCTGATCTTGCCTTTTCCAAAGACTTTTATCTCAATTGTGTATGAAGCATTAGACCCCATCCCTCGCATGTTTAAGCAATGGGGGGGGGAGAGGGAGCTCTAGTATCAGGCACTGAAGAGTGAGCTGGAAAGAGCCTGAGGCCCCATACACACATCAGACCATAGTCTTTTGAAAATGAAAGATCACAGACCAATCTTACCACCCTTCATGTAGTATGAGAGCCATACTCTACACAGTCTTTTCTATGGAGCTGAACTCCACATCAGAAAAAAATCTTTGCAAGATGCTGCACACACAGATGCTGTACAGACACAAAAGATCAGTATCTGCAAAAGATCTGTTCCTGCCAAAAATCCATTCCTGCAAATTGCAATGATAGTCTATGAGATCTGCAGATCATCATACACACATGATTTAACTGACATTCATCTGCAGATCAGATCCACCAGGATGGATTTTCAGATCTGCAGATGATTGCTTGATCTGCAGATGAATGCCAGTTAAATCATGTGTGTATGATGATCTGCAGATCTCATAGACTATCATTGCAATTTGCAGGAATGGATTTTTGGCAGGAACAGATCTTTTGCAGATACTGATCTTTTGTGTCTGTACAGCATCTGTGTGTGCAGCATCTTGCAAAGATTTTTTTCTGATGTGGAGTTCAGCTCCATAGAAAAGACTGTGTAGAGTATGGCTCTCATACTACATGAAGGGTGGTAAGATTGGTCTGTGATCTTTCATTTTCAAAAGACTATGGTCTGATGTGTGTATGAGCCTTAAAGGTGGCAGGGGTCACTTAGTCACTGTGAGGTGTCAGAGGTATTGGATTATTTTTCTTTATGATTTTTTTTAAGAGGTCATAATAACATTGTGGAAATATTGTATGATTGATTTTAGGTGATAGTGTGAAAAAATCAGGTGAATTCCTATATGACTGCATGGGCCTGATGCACAAAAGTGTAGTAATATTGCCATGCACAGACAGCCCACAGCAATATTGCCATTACTATCAGCAGCGCGTGCTGCGAGTTATGCTATGAGCGTGTACTGGAGTAGTGCGAGCGTTGCTATGCATTACTAATGTTCATAGCCCCCCTAAGCTGTCTCCGCTCGTGCACATGCACTTGCGTGCACTGGTTTAAAAGTGAATGATTTCTGCTATAGCAGCAGTCGCTCATTGAAAGTGACAGCGTCACAGGAAACAATTAAGTGTTTTCTACCCCTGTGGTTAAGTTTTAACCCCCACCTTACTCATTTTAAATTTCATTGCCAAAAATTATAAAATTTAAAATGCGTGTAATCATATACAAATAAGAAGTATTTTTCTTGCAAAGTAAAATG
The DNA here is from genome assembly GCF_040937935.1 of Hyperolius riggenbachi. Taxonomy (NCBI): domain Eukaryota; kingdom Metazoa; phylum Chordata; class Amphibia; order Anura; family Hyperoliidae; genus Hyperolius; species Hyperolius riggenbachi. Next base: position 96,124,554 of record NC_090654.1, read on the forward strand.
AGCCATAAGTCACTTTTCTCCTATGTTACTGTCACTTACAGTAGGTAGTAGAAATTTGACAGAACCGACAGGTCCATCTCTTTATAGGGGATTCTCAGCAAGGCTCTTATTCTTTATGAAGACATTCCGCTGCACACTTTTTTGGGAGTTGGACGGAGCAACTGCCATTCACTAAATGCTTTTGAAAAACCCTGAGAATCCCCTATGAGGAGATTGGCTAGTCCAAAACCTGTCAGTTCTGTCAGATTTCTACTACCTACTGTATGTGACAGCAACATAGGAGAAAGGTAATTTATGGCTCATTCTACTTTGGAAGAAATGTACTTCTTATTTGCATATGTTTACATACATTTTAAATGTTAGGATTTTCGCGATAGTGGTTCTTTAACCCCTTGTGTCAGGTGACGGTTCAGGGACCCGATGATGTATAGATGCATCACTATGCTTTTGCCTTGCAATGTATCTGTACAGCACTGGGGTCCACAAACTGTGCACCCTAGTGATTGCATCCAGTCGCTATAGACACACAGGCTAGAGATAATGGTATGCTACATGCTAGTGAGGAAATAGGACATATGTGGTATCATTTTAACCAGGATCAGCCAAATAATATATTTTGAGGTGTTTTACAAATGTGACCCTCATTGTGTGAAAATTAGGAAGGATGAAAAATGAAAAAAAAAATGCATTTTCTAAATTTTCGCCTATTTTTCCTTGGTAAAATGCCTATAAAATTAAAAAAAAATCTTGGAAAAAAATATTACCTAAAGAAAGCTTAAAATGTTTGAAAAAAACAATATACAGTATGTATCACTTTCATTGTATAAGTCATATAAAAAGTTATTGCTGTATCAATAGTGACACAGCTGAAATGCCAAAATTGTCAGAAACAAAACCCTGTAATCTAAAGTAGTTAAAGGACAACTGAAGTGAGAGGGATATGGAGGCTGCTATTTATTTCCTTTTAAGCAGTGCCAGTTGCCTGGCTATCCTGCTGATCCTCTGCCTCTAATACCTTCAGCCATAGACCCTGAACAAGCATGCAGCAGATCAGGTGTTTCTGACATTGTCAGATCTGACAAGATTAGCTGCATGGTGGTTTCAGGTGTGTAATTCAAACTCTACTGCAGAAAAATAGATCAGCAGGACAGGCAGGCAAGCGATATTGTTTAAAAGGAAATACATATGGCAGCCTCCATATACCTATCACTTCAGGTGTCTTTTAAAGCATGTTTGAAGATAAGTAGGAAGTATTGAAGAGTTCCATATTATGGAAGATGTCATGAAGTCTGTTACTGAACTTTGAATTATTATGGAGGTTTATTATGAGTGACCTTTTGTTTCTGTTTCGGCAGTATGGCGAATCAGAGTCCACTACTGACACACAAAGATACCAATTTAGTAAGTATCTATTTCCAGTGGTTCCCTTATTCCTGTATGATTTAACTGATGCTGTATTATCTGTCATAAAGGTGAATAAATTGTTTGACAATGCTAAAGTATACCACAGTGCATGAGCAGCGGATTGGGCAGGGTGTAAAGCAGGTCATACACTCACCATTTTTCTCTAAGGCCTGAAACCCACTGAAATCCGCAAACGCAAAACGCAACCGCTAGCGTTTTGTCTGAGCGGTTTGCAAGCGGATTCAAGCACGTTTTCGGTTGCGTTTTGCAACAGTGTATTTTTTTCCTCAGCGGTTGTGTAGCGTTTTGCGTTTCGCGTATTTATCCTGATTGGTCCTGTGAATTATTTTTAATTTTGTTACAGTGTGCTGAACCGCAAAACGCTAGCAAAACCGCTCAGTTTAGGTTTTGCTGAGCGTTTCTGCTAGCGTTTCAATACTTTACATTGAAGCGCTAACGCTCCCAAAATGCTGCAGGTCCTGCGTTTGCGTTTCTGGGAAACGCAAACGCTCCTGTGGAAGTTGCCCCATCCATTAACATCAGCTGAGCGTTTTGGCAAAACGCTAGCGTATCGCAGCGCTGCCAAAATGCTCAAAAAAACGCTCTTGTGGGTTCCAGCCCTAAAAGATTTGACCACTCTGCTGGAAATCTATAGCACGACGAGATGCATTTTGATAGATAGGATGCAGAGAGTGAGTGGCGGTAGATTAATGGCCCATCAATGGCAGTTCGATAGATTTTCTGTAAATTTCATGGTGAAATGTGTGCAGTGTGTGGGAGGATTCAATCCCCCTCTGATCAGATTTAGATCAGAGAGGGATTGATCTGTTTGCCACATTGGGTGGCAATCTATATATGTATGGGCACTTTAAAGGACAACTGATCTGTGAGGGATATGGTAGCTGCCATATTGATTTCCTTTTAAAAAATGCAGATTGCCTGGCTGCCCTGCTGATCCTCTGCCTCCAATACATTTAGTCATAGGCCACATACAGACATCAGACATAGTCTTTGGAAAATGAAAGATCACAGACCAATCTTACCACCCTTCCTGTAGTATAAGAGCCATACTCTACACAGTCTTTTCTATGGAGCTGAACTCCACATCAGAAAAAAATCATTGCAAGATGCTGCACACACAGATGCTGTACAGACACAAAAGATCAGTATCTGCAAAAGATCTGTTCCTGCCAAAAATCCATTCCTGCAAATTGCAATGATAGTCTATGAGATCTGCAGATCATCATACGCACATGATTTAACTGACATTCATCTGCAGATCTGCAGATCTGAAAATCCATCCTGGTGGATCTGATCTGCAGATGAATGTAAGTTAAATCATGTGTGTATGATGATCTGCAGATCTCATAGACTATCATTGCAATTTGCAGGAATGGATTTTTGGCAGGAACAGATCTTTTGCAGATACTGATCTTTTGTGTCTGTGCAGCATCTTGCAATGATTTTTTTCTGATGTGGAGTTCAGCTCCATAGAAAAGACTGTGTAGAGTATGGCTCTTATACTACAGGAAGGGTGGTAAGATTGGTCTGTGATCTTTCATTTTCCAAAGACTATGGTCTGATGTCTGTATGTGGCCATAGTCTATACAAAGGGTGTATAACTGTGCGCCTGCTGACCAGATAAAGGTAGGAAATTGCTAGAGCTGGGAGTGAGCAATTGTGTGTGTTGCAGTTATAGTCTCCCCTACCCCACGAGCGCGCTGGCAAGGTAAAATGGATGGTGAGGCGAGTCACCAAGCATGTTATCACAGTATGGCAGCCTATTTGTGTGGAGCTTGAAGTACTGCAGGCCGCGTACCTAGTGAAATACTCATCCGTCGTGCAGAATCAGAGACCTACTGGCCTGTAGCCGGCTGACCACACGTGAGAAATAAAAGCGGTTTCATTACCGCAAGACTTTACTTATTATTGGGCCAGATTATGGACAATCAAGACTTGACGAGGGACATGCCACCATAGTGGCTGCTGGCAATGGAACAAAACCGCAGGTATTCCCACAACTTTCATACACAGCAGTGAATGCATGAACTCACTTGGCTTTGGCTCTAGGTGCAAGCAGTGATTCTTCAGCAATGTAGCAGTTTGCACAGCGCTTGCATTGCAGAAGACACAGACTTACTCTATCCCCATTAGGGGGAGGCAGCTGCTGTGTGTATGAAAGCCAGTGTGTGTGTTGTATGCTGAGGGGTCAGTTGGGAGCAGGCCAGCATCCATTCTATTAACTGCTTGCCGACCGTGTCACACTGATGGGCGTGACAGCCCCAGGACCGCCTAACGCTGATCGTTAAAGTCCTGAGGCAGCAGTTTGCAGGAGTTCATGCGCAGGCTGTGCATGCATCTCCTGCTTGGGGGGGGGAGCTCTGCCCTGCCTTCAGTCTCCGAGCGGTGATCACCACTTGGGAGACTGTTAGACGGCGCAACTACCGTTTTGCATCCGTACAACGCTGCGATCTACAGCAGCACTGTACTGTGGAACAGCCGCATGACACGGCTGTTCCCCTGTGTCCCACAAGAGCGATCCGCTGGGATAGGCTGACCAGGGGAGGGAGGGAGGTTGAGTGGTAAAATATATAAAAAATACATACATTTATTTAACCACTTCGGGACGGGCCACCTAACCCCCCCTTAAAGACCAGGCATTTTGTGGTGCAGGGGGGTGCGCGCGTTTGGGGGGGTCAGGAGGCCGGATCCCGTCTGTGGCTGGCTGGGCAGTGTCCACCCATGGTGGCAAGTGTCCCCCTTACGCCAGCAGCCATCACTCACCTTCTAGGCTCCAGCGATGAGCCGCAGTAGCCTCCTTCTTCTCCAGCCGGCATCTCCGCTCCAAATGACGCTCAATTCGTGCTCGCGGCTTGATGACGTCATCAACCCGGGACCCGACGCTGACGTCAGACGGAGCAGAGATGCCGGCCAGAGTAGAGGGGGGCGCTGATTGTCGCTGGAACAGCAGGGAGGTGAGTGGATCCTCTTCTCCCCCCCCCCCCCCGCCGTCAAAGTGATCACTACGATCTGACGGCGATCGTAGTGATCACTCAGGGGAGATGCCAGCTGTCATATGACCGCTTAATCTCCCCTCTCGGGTGCGCACGATCGCGTCGGGACGGTTCTTTAGCGTGGACGTTTAATCAACGTCCAGTCAGAATGGTAGCACCACCTGCTGGACATTGATTCAACGTCTGTGGTCCCCAAAAGGTTAAAAAAAAAACAATACATATTTATAAAAAAATCAACAAACAAACCTGGGGGCGATCAGACCCCACCAACAGACAGCTCTGTTGGTGAGGAGAAGGGGGGGGGGGATCACTTGTGTGCTGTGTCGTGCGGCCCTGCAGCTTGGCCTTAAAGCTGCAGTGGCCTATTTAACACAAAAAGGCCTGGTCTTTGTGGGGGGGATGGGGAGGGTAAAGCCTGTGGTCCGGAAGAGGTTAAGATACTAATGTAGCTGTAGAATTTTCTGGATATGAGGCCTGTGTCGCATGGTTCACTTTAACCTCAGGTTTTAATTGTACTGCTCAGAATTTGATTTTAATGTTTAATGTGCATATTTTTGAACGTCTGCATAATGGGAATGTATCCGTGTACAAATATTTGTGCCATAGTGTCTTGGACATAAATAGCAGCGGTACCATTCATTTCTCTGCTTTCTTCCTTTACATTTAGTCCTAGACCCTCAACAAGCATGCAGATCAGAAGTTTGACTTAAATTTGACTGCATTTGTCACATGCTTGTTTCAGGTGTGTGAGTCAGACACTATTCATGCATGAAACATCATCAGCAGGATGCCAGGCAACTGGTATGGTTAAGAAGGAAATAAATATGGCAGCCTCCATATCCCTCTCAGGTCGCTTGTCCTTTAAGACTACATCCATTATTGGACCAGAGTTCTAATGGGTTAGTGTGTTGAGTAGTTATATTACTGTATGCAAGCTGAAGCAACCAATTACAAACAACCAGAATTTATGTTTTAAAGGAGAACTGTAGAGAGAGGTCTATGGAGGCTGCCATATTTATTTCCATTTAAGCAATACCAGTTACCTGGCTATCCTGCTGATCCTCTGCCTCTAATACCTTCAGCCATAGACCCTGAACAAGCATGCAGCAGATCAGGTTTTTCTGACAATTTTGATGGCTATGACAAGATTAGCTGCATGCTTGTTTCTGGTGTGATTCAGTCACTACTTTAGCCAAATAGATTAGCACGGCTGCCAGGCAACCGGTTTTGCTTAAAAGGAAATAAATATGACAGCCTTCATATACAGTGGCTTGCAAAAGTATTCAGCCCCCTTGAAGTTTTCCACTTTTTGTCACATTACTGCCACAAACATGAATCCATTTTATTGGAATTCCACGTGAAAGACCAATACAAAGTGGTGTACATGTGAGAAGTGGAACGAAGCTCATACATGATTCCAAACATTTTTTTAAAAATAAATAACTGCAAAGTCGAGTGTGCATAATTATTCAGCCCCCTGAGTCAATACTTTGTAGAACCACCTTTTGCTGCAATTACAGCTGCCAGTCTTTTAGGGTATGTATCTACCAGCTTTGCACATCTACAGACTGAAATCCTTGCTTATTCTTCTTTACAAAACAGCTCCAGCTCAGTCAGATTAGATGGTCAGCGTTTGTGAACAGCAGTTTTCAGATCTTGCCACAGATTCTCGATTGGATTTAGATCTGGACTTTGATTGGGCCATTCTAACACATAGATATGTTTTGTTTTAAACCATTCTATTGTTGCCCTGGCTTTATAATTTAGGGTGGTTGTCCTGCTGGAAGGTGAACCTCCGCCCCAGTCTCAAGTCTTTTGCAGACTCCAAGAGGTTTTCTTCCAAGATTACCCTCTGTATTTGGCTCCATCCATCTTCCAATCAACTGTGACCAGCTTCCCTGTCCCTGCTGAAGAGAAGCACCTCCAGAGCATGATGCTGCCACCACATTTGACAGTGGGGATGGTGTGTTCAGAGTGATGTGCAGTGTTAGTTTTCCGCCACACATAGCGTTTTGCATTTTGGGCAAAAAGTTCCATTTTGGTCTCATCTGACCAGAGCACCTTCTTCCACATGGTTGCTGTGTCCCCCACATGGCTTGTGGCAAACTGCAAACGGGACTTCTTATGCTTTTCTGTTAACAATGGCTTTCTTCTTGCCACTCTTCCATAAAGGCCAACTTTGTGCAGTGCATGACTAATAGTTGTCCTATGGATAGATTCCCCCACCTGAGCTGTAGATCTCTGCAGCTCGTCCAGAGTCACCATGGGCCTCTTGACTGCATTTCTAATCAGCGCTCTCCTTGTTCGGCCTGTGAGTTTAGGTGGATGGCCTTGTCTTGGTAGGTTTACAGTTGTGCCATACTGCTTCCATTTCTGAATGATCGCTTGAACAGTGCTCCATGGGATGTTCAAGGCTTTGGAAATCTTTTTGTAGCCTAAGCCTGCTTTAAATTTCTCAATAACTTTATCCCTGACCTGTCTTGTGTGTTCTTTGGACTTCACGGTGTTGTTGCTCCCAATATTCTCTTAGACAACCTCTGAGGCCCTCACAGAGCAGCTGTATTTGTACTGACATTAGATTACACACAGGTGCACTCTATTTAGTCATTAGCACTCATCAGGCAATATCTATGGGCAACTGACTGCACTCAGACCAAAGGGGGCTGAATAATTACGCACACCCCACTTTGCAGTTATTTATTTGTAAAAAATGTTTGGAATGATGTATGATTTTCATTCCACTTCTCATGTGTACACCACTTTGTATTGGTCTTTCATGTGGAATTCCAATAACATTGATTCATGTTTGTGGCAGTAATATGACAAAATGTGGAAAACTTCAAGGGGGCCGAATACTTTTGCAAGCCACTGTACCTCTCACTACAGTTCTCCTTTAAGGGTAGGAACATACTAGACAGAATCGCTTATGCGCTTTCCATAGTACCTAGTGGAAAACGCATATGTGATTCTGCCTAGTGTGTTCCTACCCTTAGTTGAGCTCAGGGCTGTAAACAATAGACCCTGCAAGGGATGCAGCCACAGGGGGGCCTTTCCTGAGAGACTGACAACTAAGGGCAAAGAAAAAAAAACTTTCTGCTCTGTGCACAATTGTTTTAATGACTGCATCTGCACAGCCACTGATAAGGAATCATACAGTACAAAGATTTGAAGACAGTCCCTATTTAGTGTGCAGCAGGGTCTTGTATACTTCACCCAGCCCCCAACCTCTCTACCCATCCCTAAGTAATGTGTACTGTAGTGATGCTTGAGGAGTCTTCAGAGCCAGTTCTGCTCCATCAGAGATGGACAGAGTAAGTGTAATAAGTTGAGGCTTGTCTGTTTTCTGTATGTGTTTTCTGCAAACCTGTGTGTCTGTGTGTGAAAACATGCAAGTGTTATCACAGAAGCTAATGTAATTGATAAATGTTTGGGGTTGGGATAAGGTTTGGCGGCAGGGGGCCCCATCCAAAGTTTAGCAGGGGGCCCAGTGATTTGTAGTTACGCCCCAGGTTGAGCTGACATTATTTGATTGGTTATCCCATTGTATACAGTCTATGCAAGTTTGTATTGATATGTCTGTTCCGTCATCTTGATGTTTTTGTTAGCAGCAGCAGCATACCGCTATGTGTTTTTCCTAAAGCTTATGTGAGATATCTCTGGTTGACATGAAATCCATGTCCTTCTTAAGTTTAATTATGATTCTAACTAAATTGCCTGTTTTCTATTTACGCATCTCTATAGATGAAATAATGTTTGGAATGGACGTAGATTTAGATACGGGATTGGAACTCGGCATTGAACTGGTGAGTGACAGAGAGTCTGATTAACTGGACTTATTTCATAGTTAATAATTCTTGTTACAAATCAGTAACACTGCTGCAGCTGATCGCTTTGTGCAGTACAAAATATGTGAGCTGCAATGCGGACATTTAAAATGGCCATGGGCAAATTTGGACGAAGGGTGAAGCTAAACGATGGCTTATCCTGCTCCCGCTGAATCTTAGGGCCATGTTAAATACTGTTCCCACTCTGAGTTGTGGCAAGTGGCGCTGCCCAAATTGGTCACTAAGCTCCGCTATAGACGCAATTCTCATTACGGCCTAGGCGGCATCCAAACAATCGGCGCAACGTACACGTAAATTAGCTGATCCGAGCCTCAATCTCTCTTGAACCCCTTGTCTTAAGTTATGTAGCCACCTGAAGATGGATTGGGGAATGTGCGGCGACTCGAACGATCGTTCCCCGATTCATCTTCCATAATTGCGTACCGTGGAAACAAACAATGGACGTGAATGAAATAAAGTCAACAGGGATCTAAACAATCACTCGTTCAGTGATCCATTATGACCATCGTTCAGTTTCAATGATCACCACAGGTAGTTGGACATCTTTTGATGATCGTTTAATGAATTTTCGTTAAACAATGTTACCCGATATCGCAAAGATGGTCATTCATTGTGAAGAAATTGCCACAAACATTGCGTTGTGGGTATGGACCTTTACTGCGGGCAATGACTGGGTAAATATGGGCGAATATGATCTGAGTAAATATTATGATCATACTATTGTTGGCAAATGCTTACTTTTAAAAGATTGATAGATTTTATGTTTACTTAAAGGACAACTGATGTGAGAAGAATATAGAGGCTGCCATATTTACTTCCTTTCAAACAATACCAGTTGCCTGGCTATTCTGCTGATCTATTTGGCTGCAGTAGTGTCTGAATCACACCAGAAACAAGCATGCAGATAATCCTGTCAGATCGGACAATGTCAGAAACACCTGATCTGCTGCATGCTTGTTGTCTGTAGCTGAAAGTATTAGAGGCAAAGGATCAGCAGGACAGCCAGGAAAATTGTATTGATTAAATAAAAATAAATATGGCGGACTCAAATACCTCTCATTACAGCTGTATATTACATAATCAATTATTCCTGTCCTCTCTTCAAGTTATATTCACCTGCCGCGTCTTATTCTTGTGGCTCCCTTCCAGAGCCACGTGTCTGCTGACTTCCGGCATGTGCCCCCCCCCCCCCCCCCCCCGCTGAAAATTGCCATCTGTTCTCTCTACTCAAGATAGAGACAGCACAATGGCATTTTTCAGCGGGGGGGTGGGGCTACGCATCAGAAGTCAGAGGACATGGGCCATTAAAGCGGACCTGAACTCAGAAGGTTAAAAGATACGCAACCGCATAATAAGCTTTAGGCTAGGTTTCCATTTGTGCTAAAACGCGCCGAATTCCGCCCTCAAATTTGGGTGGAATTTGGCAGCATATAGAAGTTAACACAGAGCATCTGAATTTGTGGGCGGGGAAAAATCTGACGGCATGCAGCATAATCTTGCGTAACTTCTCTGAATTCCATAGCCATGCAAAGCGCGGCTAGAAGGATATGGCTGTCGGCATCGCGTCTCGCAAGACACATGCTGAGCACAGTGGAAACGTACCCTTGAAGGACAACTGAAGTAAGAAGAAAATTGAGGCTGCCATATTTATTTCCTTTTAAAGAATACTAGCTGCCTGGCAACCCTGCTAGTGTATTCGGCTACAGTTGTTTCTGAATAACACCAGGGGCGCCGCGAGACACCAAGCAGACCAAGCGGCTGCTTGGGGCCTCAAGGTCTTAGGGGCCTCGGCGGCTCCGTGACGTTGGTTACTGTTTTCCCGCAGCCCCGCGGGGCTGGCAGAGCAGGGCTACGTGAAGATAGCCGCCGCCGAAGCTCTGCTCTGGAGACTATTTATGTCTCCAGTACAGGGCTTCGGGTGGCCATCTTCCCGTAGCCCTGCATTCAATCAGCGCGGGAGATTGGAGGAGGGAGGGAGCTCCGTGGGAACTGCGTGCCTGAGCAGCCGGCCAGGAGACGGGGAGAGAAGACTTCTGCCAGTGCCAGGTGAGTAAATTCTTTTTTTTTTTTGCAACGCTAATTGCGTTTGACTTCTGCTGAAAATGTGCCCTAATTGCGTTTGATTTCTGCTGAACTGTGCCCTAATTGCGTTTGATTTCTGCTGAAAATGTGCCCTAATTGCGTTTGATTTCTGCTGAAAATGTGCCCTAATTGCGTTTGATTTCTGCTGAAAATGTGCCCTAATTGCTTTTGATTTCTGCTGAAAATGTGCCCTAATTGCTTTTGATTTCTGCTGAACATGTGCCCTAATTGCGTTTGATTTCTGCTGAACATGTGCCCTAATTGCATTTGATTTCTTCTGAAATGTGGCCCAAATTCCGTTCGTTTTCTGCTGAAATGTGGCACAAACTGCGTTTGATTTCTGTTAAAATGTTGCACAAATTGCGTTGGTTTTCTGCTGAAACGTTGCACAAATTGCGTTTTTATTTTCTGGTGTTTGGGGTAACTGTTGCTGCATTTATTATTTAATGGTCATAGTTGGCTATATTTGCTCTGCTACGGTTAAGCTCCGCCCATACAATGTCATGGCCACGCCCATCTTTCGGCGCAGCGCAATCACTCCCACATCCATTTTTCCCCGCAAACAGCCCCGCCCCAATCTGCCCTCCCGCTCCACCCACATGTCATGGCCACCCCCACTTATGCAGGATAGCCACACCCATTTTTGGGATAGGGCCACTTCCTACAGTCCACTTGGGGCCACAAAAACCTTAGCTGCACCCCTGAATAACACCAGAAACAAGCATGCAGCTAATCTTGTCAGATCTGACAATAATGTCAGAAACATCTGATCTGCTGCATGCTTGTTCACTTCAGTTGTCCTTTAAACAAAACATATGTCTTTGTTACAGCTGATACAAATCCTAAAATAAATCTGCACTGTTTCTATTTCCCTGATTTACGGAATTAGACATATTGTTAACCTCCTGTGCTTTCAAATGTGCTTATCTGCCATCTCTGCCTTAGGCAGTCATGTGACCTAGGGGAGAGATCAAATGACAACTTGTGATTAGACACAAATAAGGGGGAATGAAACAAGCTAAACGCTCTAAATACATACAGGGTGCATTTCTCTGTTTTCCTTTTGTCCTGTGCAGTTCAGGGCCACTGTAATACATCACACACACTTGGCAGGGAAAAACGGCAGAGTTTCAGTGAATCTGTGAATTCATAAGGTCATGTGACTACAATGACCATTGGATGAATGTGATGGTTTGACCAAACTGATCTTTTGCTTTTCTCTCTGCAGGATGATGAAAATTCAATTCCCATAGACTCTGCCTGTGAAGAGACTTTAATGGATCAGAACAGTATTCCTGCTGTAATAGATCAGAGCAATAGCCCTGCTTCTATGGGTCAAAGTAACATCCCTACTTCAACGGGTTCCATGAGCATCCCTCCTTCATTGGGTCAGAGGAACATCCCTCTTTCAATGGGTCCATGGAACATTCCTCCTTCAATAGGTCAGAGAAACCTCCCTGGTTCAATGCGTCAGAGAATTGTCTCTACTTCAATGGGTCCGATGATTGTCCCTGCTTCAGTGGGTCAGTGGAGAATCCCTGCTTCAGTGGCTCAGAGGACCACCCATGCTTCAATGGGTCAGAGAAAAATCACTGCTGTATCTGATCAGTACAGTGCTCCAGATGATATTCCTGAGGAAGGTGAGTAAAGAAGTGTTTTTAGCTGTATGTTTATAAATAATAGCTATCTGGGTATAATATGCAAGAAACTAAAAATGGCACAACTTTCAATGTCAATATAAGAACACGTACCAACTCCATGAGGGTCACACTGGAGGAGCACTTTTAAATGGGCGCGAGATGCCTTCTGTTTAAAATGACGCCAGGGCCCCCCACTATACAAACTGCAGCTACAAATAAAGGGCACATGGCCAAATTTCCTTTTATAGCCACAATTAGCATGGGGGCCAATGAGTACGCCAAATGTAAGCGGTGCCCAATATTTTACGTACTGTATATACAGCGTGCGTAGGCAGTGCTCATATTGTTGGAAGGGGGGGGGGGGGTTAGTGAGGTTTAGGCATGGGTGTGGGTCCGGTTAGTGTTAGGTAAGGGGGGGATCAGGTAGGGTTAGAGATTGCTAGGGGGGGGGGGTTGGTTAGGGCTAGGCATCGGTTGAGGGATCGGTTAGGGTTAGGCATTGCTTGAGGGAGGACTCATGTGAGAATAGGGTTAAGTTTAGTGTTACCAATATTTTACTATCAAAATTACCACTGCCCAATAGTAGATATCAGAAATGTTACTGATATTCTACCAGCAGCTATTTCCGTCAAATTTCCTCTGTCCTTTTTGCATGTCTGCCTTCTCAATATGTAATATGGGTACCTCTGGGGGTACTTGGGTTGGTTTTTAGGGGTACTTAAACTGGTCATTAGAGATGTCGCGAACCTCTGACTTTCGGTTCGTGAACCCCGTTCGCGAACTTTCGCTGAAGGTTCCGTTCGCGCGGAACTTTTGCGAACCGCAATAGACTTCAATGGGGAGGTGAACTTAAAGATTTAGAAAAATTATAGAAGGGGTCTAATACCTGGAGGAAGACATGGTTGAATGAAATACACATCAAAAGTACAAGAAAAAAATCTGCATTTGACACAAAGCAGTGTTTTAAGGTCAGAAACTTCATTCAATGTTCAATTGCAGGCCTACACTGCTTTACAACATCAGAAAGTGTATCCCTTCTTCCTCCTCCCTCACTCTTCTCTTCCAGGAAAATGTAGGATTTCAAAAGCCAGCTTACATACCTTGGCCGGGAATTGAACCCAGGTCTGAGTGCTTGGTAGGCTGCTATCCTAACCATTATACCACCACCAACACTACATGCTGAAGCCAGCCTAGCATGTACCATTATGATATATCCAAGAGAAAAATGAGCGAGCTTAAGGATTTGTAGTGTGTTAAAAGCTAACTCGCATTGGCCAGGAATAGAACCCAGGCCTACCGCTCTGTAGGCTGCTATCCTAACCATTATACCACCAACACAACACACTACAATGCTACATGCTGAAGCCAGCCTAGCATGTACCATTATGATATATCCAAGAGAAAAATGAGTTTGCTTAGGGATTTGTAGGATTTCAAAAGCCAACTCACATTGGCCAGGAATCGAACCCAGGCCTACCGCTCTGTAGGCTGCTATCCACACCATTATACCACCAACACTACATGCTGAAACTTCTTGGAGCAGACTTACTTCCTCCCTCCAACAGGCACACATACATCCCCATAAAATCATTCAACAGCAACTGCGTGCACAGTCTTTGTGGTACACAGTCTCTGTGGCACAATTGGTTAGCGTGGTTGGCTGTTTACTGAAAGGTTGGTGGTTCAAGCCCACCCAGACATGGCCTTGCCTTTTGTGTTCAACAGTTGTCCAAAGAGAACCCCAGATAGCCATGTAGATTCATCTCTCTCTCTCTCTCTCTCTCTCTCTCTCTCTCTCTCTCTCTCTCTCTCTCTCTCTCTCTCTCTCTCTCTCTCTCTCTCTCTTAGGGTTGGTCACCGCTTTCCGCGGAATTGTATTTTCTGCAATTTTGGGCTGAAATTGGTCATTCCGTTTGGTCGGAATGGAATTGCTTTTTCAATCCTGCGGAATTCCGAAATTGCCTGTGAAATTCTGCCGGTATCCGTTGATGGTTTTTGTATAGTTACTGAACTAAAATTTACTTATCTTTTGTTTTTACTTACAGAATCGGACGACAGCGATGAAGATTCAGAGTTAATTGACAGGTGGGTGCCTTTAGTACAGTTCTATAGTATAGTTCTGATGGTAGATTACAAAAACAGGTGGGAGGGGTCCTCCCACATCAGTCTAAAGTTGCCCATACATCAGGCGACTTTGTGGCCGTTCGACCAACCTATTTGATTGCTATTATCGAATTAGTTGAAAATTGGTGCCGCCAAGTGCAATTTTGGGCCGAAATTGGTCACATTCATGGCTGGTGCAAGACGCCAGGCCAAAGTTGGTTGATCAGGTGTGCGGCAGTACGCCGGCCGATTTCGGAATGAACGACGACACACCAAAACCCCTGCCACTGCCCCACTAATGTATAAATGTGCCCCACACCCGTATGTGCATTTATACATTACCTGTCCTGTATCAGCCTCCGCAAGGTGTCAATCCATTGCGCCATGTTCTATCAGCCACCGAGCGCCTGATGTCAGATGCTATGCGCCGCCAGCAGCGTATATGCATCGACTCGATAATCAATGAGTTGATTACAGCTCAAAACACGATTGACCTTTTTACAATTAGAATGTAGTATAGTGTACATTTCCTACACCACATTGCAAACTCTTTGGATTGAAAATATTTTTTTTTCTTTTTTCACTTCAGTTTAAACTAATTACTGTAATTCCGAGAAAATCATTGCACCATATTAGCCATCAATTAAAGTAGGATACCTCTTTCTGTGATTCAACTAATCTAGTATACCTGATCATTTGTGCCAAAAGATCCAATAAGACTTTAAGGGCTTGATTCACAAAAGAGTGCTAACTGTTAGCACGGCCGTTTTTGCGCAAATTTTCGCATTGCGTGCGATTGCGAATTTTTGCGCGAAACGATAACAGTTTCGCGCGCAAAAGTGAATTTTCGCGCGGAAAACGATATCGATTTCGCGGTAAAATTCGCGTTTCCGCGCGAAAACGTTATTGTTTCACGAGAAAACGAAAATTCGTGCGAAAACGGCCGTGCTAACAGTTAGCACTCTTTTGTGAATCAAGCCCTAAGTGTGGGGAAACAGGGCAAACACTGTATGAATTAATAAATATGAACAGGTTCTCTATTAACAGTATTCAAACTGATGTTCTTGTAGTAGCACATTTCTGCAGCCAAGGACATGGCTCCAGTGAACCTCGTCCTAATTTGCCCTCCTGTGCATTCCAGGACGTGAAATTCCTGTCCTGAACTTAAAATCGCTGCGCTCGTGCACACGCTCCCATCTTTCCGCATGTGCTTGAATGCTGCTAATAGCAGCACTCATTCAGAAAACAATTTAACAGTTTAAACTTTAAAGTATTGAAGTGACAGTGTCACCCTTAACCTTTAGGCCACCGCGTAATGTAGATCCTATGCCGCACTTGTGGCTGTTCTAGCCTGATGCGGCATAGGATCTACGCCACCCGCCGTTTCCGCTACCGACATGATTGTGCGCACCCGAGAGGGGAGAATAAGCTGTCATATGACAGCTGACATCTCCCCTCAGTGATCTGAAGCCATCGCGTATGGCTTCTGATCACGTGATCACTCTGATCACTGGCGGATGTATAGTGATGCGGCGGTAGGGGGAGGAAATAAGATCCACTCACCTCCCTGCCATTCCAATGGCGATTGGCGCTCCCCTCCGCTCTGGCCGGCATCCTCGCTCTCTCTGACGTCAGTCCCGGGTCCTGGCTTGATGATGTCATCAAGCCGCGACCCGAAACTGACCGGCAGTATAAGCAGGGATGCCGGCCGGCACGGAGAGCTCCACAGCTACTTATCGCTGGAGCCTGGGAGGTGAGTTAAGGCTGCTGCCTACAGGGGGGGGGGGGGGGGGGGGACACACATCTGGCCACACATGGGACACAGCCAAGCTAGCCACAGAGGGGATCCGGCTGCCTGCCCCCCCCCCCCCCCCCCCAAACGCGCCTCCCCATGCAAAATCGCCTGGTCTTTAAGGGGTGTTAGGCAGCAGGTCCCCAAAGGGTTAAATAATAAAGTGCCCCCCTCCCCCAGTAAAGTATAAACTCCTACCTGATTAACCCTTTGTGTCACCTATACTTGGCCTTAAGATTAGCGGACACCTGTAATGGCTGCCACCCGTCGTTAGGGCGACAGTTCCGAGACCCAACGCTGTACAAATACATTGCTGTGCTGTTGCCTAGAAATGTATCTGCACAGCACTGGGGTCCCCAAACTGTGTGCCATGGCGATTGGATCCAATCGCAGCAGATGCATACTATAGAGAGAATGGTGCGCCACCTTCCCAACTAGTACTGTAATATGGCATGCAGGGTATCATTTTAACCGGGACAAGACAAATAATATATTTGAGGTATTTTATACCTGTGGAACTTACATAAGAAATAAGAAAAAAGTGAATTTTCTGCATATACGCCTATTTTTCCCAATAGAATCCCTATAAAATTAAGTAATTCTTGTAAATAAATATCACCCAAAGAAAGCCTAGATTGCCCTAAACAAAAGTGTATCACTCTGATGGCTTAAAGGGGAACTGAAGTAAGAGGTATACGGAGGCTGCCATATTTATTTCCTTTTAACCACTTGAGGACCCACCCTTTACCCCCCCCCCCCCCCCCCTTAAGGACCAGCGTTATTTTCTGTGATCTGTGCTGGGTGGGCTCTGCAGCCCCCAGCACAGATCATGTTTCATGCAGAGCGATCAGATCTCCCCCCCCCCCTTTTTCCCCCCCTATGGGGATGGTGTGCAGGGGGGGGTCTGATCGCTCTGGTGGGCAGGCTTGTTGCGGGGGGGGGCACCTCAAAGCCCCCCTCCGCGGCGAAATTCCCCCCTCCCTCTCCTACCTGCTCATCCCTGGTGATCGGGGCTGCACAGGACGCTATCCGTCCTGTGCAGCCAGTGACAGGCTGTCCCCTGTCACATGGCGGCGATCCCCGGCCGCTGATTGGCCGGGGATCGCAGCAGCGGCGTACAATGTAAACAAAGCGGATTATTTCCGCTTGTGTTTACATTTAGCCTGCGAGCCGCGATCGGCGGCCCGCAGGCTATTCACGGAGCCCCCCGCCGTGAATTGACAGGAAGCACCCGCTCGCGCGAGCGGCTGCTTCCTGATTAATTAGCCTGCAGCCGGCGACGCAGAACTGCGTCGCTGGTCCTGCAGCTGCCACTTTGCCGACGCATGGTATAAGCGTGCGGTCGGCAAGTGGTTAATCAATACCAGTTGCCTGGCAGCCCTGCTGGTCTATTTCTCTGCAGTAGTATATGCATAACACCAGAAAAAAGCATGCAGCTAGTCTTGTCAGATCTGACTTTAAAGAGACTCCGTAACAAAAATTACATCCTGTTTTTTATCATCCTACAAGTTCCAAAAGCTATTCTAATGTGTTCTGGCTCACTGCAGCACTTTCCACTATCACAGTCTCTGTAATAAAACAACTTATCTCTCTCTTGTCAGACTTGTCAGCCTGTGTCTGGAAGGCTGCCAAGTTCTTCAGTGTTGTGGTTCTGTGATGCATCTCCCCCCTCCTGGTCCCTCTATGCACACTGCCTGTGTATAATGATCTCTTGAGATACAAAAGGAAGGATGTATACAGCCTGCTTGTGTATGAATGTATTTTCTATGTGTGGACATACTGTACATCAACCTACTTCCTGTTTTGGTGGCCATTTTGTTTGTTTATAAACAAACTTTTTAAAACTGTTTTTAACCACTTTTAATGCGGCGAGGAGCGGCGAAATTGTGACAGAGGGTAATAGGAGATGTCCCCTAACGCACTGGTATGTTTACTTTTGTGCGATTTTTAACAATACAGATTCTCTTTAAAGTCTGAAACACCTGATCTGCTGCATGCTTGTTCAGGGGCTATGGCTAATAGTATTAGAGGCAGAGAATCAGCAGGGCTGCCAGGCAACTGGAATTGCTTAAGGCTGCTTTCACAGTGGGACGTTAAAGTCCCACGTTACAGCAGCCAGTAACGCAGCCTAACTCACAGCACTGTAAAATCAATGTGCTGTTCACAGTGCACACGTTGCGTTACATAGTAACGCAGCATGTTTAAACAAAGTGCTGCATGCTTTACGCTATACTCGGCTAAGCCACGTTAGACTGTTTGCACATGCGCAGTAATGTTGGAGGAGGAGGAGGTCTCCCCTCTCCTTCTCCGCAGCCAGCCACATGGCTAATTAATATTCACTGCACTCTGGTGACTTGTGGTGGGACTGTAGTGTTGTCCGGATCATGAACGAATCGTTCATTTGATCCGGATCTTTTTTGTGAGTCGAATCATCGGATCATCACAATGAAAGATTCGGTTCAAAGTGGATGTCTGTCTGGAAGAAACTGGAACATACAGAATGTACAGTGCAGGGAAAGTCCTGTCCTGCTAGTCATTTCACCCAGTCTGCTTCCCTAGTAAAATGATTCAAATGATTCAGTTCAAAGATCCGGATCTTTTCAATAATCCGAATCCTTGAAAAGATCCGGACTTCCTATCACTAACCTGGAGCGGCTGCTTTGAGAGCTGCATAATGCAGCTCAATCTGACGTCCAACTTCAACACCACCATGCGTTGCGTTAGGGGCACGTTATGCGACCATAACGTCCCCTAAACCGCAACCTCTTGGTGGGAAAGTAGCCTAAAAGGAAATAAACATGGAAGCCTCCATATACCTCTCTTCAGTTCCCCTTTAAGTATTAAAAACTTTATTGCTGTATCATTGTGACAAAATTGTCAGGAAACTTAAGGGGTAAAAACCCCAAAAATGTGAACTGGTTACTGTACTTATGGATCACAGAGGGATAGACTTTTAATCTAATTAATAAAAATCCTCTCTATTAATATTGTTTGTACTGTTTTTCCTATACAACCATATCTGGTTGAGTTTCAAAATTACGATCCCTTCATGCTAGGTTAGATTTTACAAAATGTGTAAATTGTTCAAGAGAGCTCATGTTGTAAATAACATTTGGAATAGCAAAAAATGTGCTTCCTACTAATTGGGTCCATGGGCTAGAATATATTAATATATTCAAAGCAATTTGTTTAATCTCTTAAATTAGCCACTAACATGGTTTTCAGTTTATTCACAACTGTCTGCTCTCTGCCTATAAATTACATATAGTTATTCCAATGTAATTAACAGTCCAATGGCCCTTTGTGGAATTCTCCTCTGAAGGTGCCCACTAACAATCCAATTTCCCAAGCGATCGACTGGGCAATCTGTTAAATGCAATCGGTTGGACATGATCATTCGGGCCCACTAAAGGGAAGGGAAAACAAACCCAATTTAATTCGACCAATGGGATAAATCCGAAAAATGGATCAACAGAATGATAAATCGATTGTTTATTGTTGATCGGTACAAACAACAATATCCAGAAAAGGATTAAGATGAATTAGGGCCAAAAGCAACATAGCAGTTTTTGCCCACTGATGAATATCACTTGTTTTTTTCTTTTAATAAGATTTAGTGAGGGCTAGCATCCACCAGGCCCCTAGACTCTCTCCAGTCCCTAGGCAACTGCCTAGGATTGCTCTGTGGATGATCAGGCTCTGACAATATCTGATTGGATGATGGATGGGAAGAAAATCAGATAATTAGTGGGCACCTTAAAGTGAAATAACGGCTGCAGAATCTTTCTTCACTTTATTTATTCACGCATTCATTTTAACAGAATGAATGTAACTGGCATTGCACTTACAAGTGCAGTGAAAGGTTAAAAAAAATCTGTATAATCTGTTCATTGAACACAGTATAGTATATAAAAAAATTATTAAAATGTATTACAAAGACTAAAAATTTAAATGGACTGTAAAAAATGACAAACCTTGGTTTCTTCCTTAGAGTGATTTACATCCGTGAAATCCTGGCGCAATGGGCCTACTGCACAGTGCACAGAAGTAAGAGAGTAGACAAGCTAATAAAAGCCAAGGGAAAATACAGGCCGAGGCTGCAGAAGTAAGTATAACATTTGCATTGTGTGAAATATGAAGTCTCAGTTAAGGTATGCATAGCTGGCCGGGGTCTGCCATCTGCACGTGTCACATGATGGCGTAGAACAGGATACAGAATATATATAATATGAATATCTTCATTACTTGATATTCTGTATCCTGCTATACGTCGTCTTCCAGAAATGGGTATGTTTGCTAGGTACACACAATGAGTTGTTTTCGGTCGATTTTCTGTTCGAAACTATGTATCGAAACATAATAGTTCTTCCAACTATTGAAATAGTTAGATCTTGGGTTCAGAGTGTAAAGTGTACCTGAGACAGCTGGTAGTAAAAGTTTTATACATACCCGGGGCTTCTTCCAGCCCCTTCTGTGCAGATTGCTCCCTCACTGGTGTCCAAAGCCTTCTGGATTCCCCGTAGCAGCATCGTTATCTTTGGCCATTCAGGGCCAGTCGGTGCAAGCGCAGTGCCTGCTTACCCGTCTCACTCCCGCGGCTGGGAGCATTCTGCGCCTTCACAGTAGTACCGCACAGGCCAGGGCCGGATTTAAAACTCGGGAACCTGTAGGCACAGGCCTTCTGGCGCCCTAAACTCTGCCCCTCAACACAAGCCACACCCCCAAGTAAAAATATTCTGATCCCTGCGTAATGTCACTTACTGTCTTTAGGAGCTTACTCTCTAAGCACTGTCTTATGTTTATAAGGATGAGATGAGACAGTGATTAGAGTGTAAGATCCAAAGGACTGTTAAGGTCATTCACACCCAGGCACTCTCTGGTGGCAATTTGTGCTTTACTAATCGCCAGTGATTCCAAGTGTGAGTGGTGACGCAGGGATTAGAGTTCAATCTTTTTTTTTTTAAGGATTGGACTGTAAACTCCTGACATCAGTGATGTGAGGCAGGGATAAGAGGACAGAGCAGTAAAGGATGAGGAGAAAGCAGTGAAGTTTGGGATGGGGAGGACAGAGCAGTGAAGCAGGTGGATGTAGTGGACAGAGCAGTGTGGCAGGTGGATGAGGAGGACAGAGCATTGCGGCAGGCGGATGAGGAGGACAGAGCAGTGATGAGAAGCACAGAGCAGTGAAGAATGATGCGAAGGAAAGAGCAGTGAAGAAGTTGTATAGTGAGGACAGAGCAGTGAAGGATGAAGAAGAGAGCAGTGAAGCAGGAGGATAAGCAGGACAGAGTAGTGAAGCATGAGGTGGATGAAAATGACTGAACAGTGAAGCAAGCAGGTCAATGGGGAGGGCAGAGCAGTGAAGGATGAGGATGATAAGCACAGAGTAGTGAAGGAAGAGTATAAGGACAGAGCAGTGAAGCAGAAGGATGAGGAGAGAGCAGTGAAGCAGGAGGATGACAGAGCAGTGAAGCAAGCAGGTGGATGGGGAGGGCAGAGCAGTGAAGGATGAGGATGAGAAGCACAGAGCAGTGAAGGAAGAGGATGATGACAGAGCAGTGAAGCAGAAGGATGGGGAAGACAGAGCAGTGAAGCAGGAGGATAAGGACAGAGCAGTGAAGCAAGCAGGTGGATGGGGAGGGCAGAGCAGTGAAGGTTGAGGATGAGAAGCACAGAGCAGTGAAGCAGAAGGATGGGGAAGACAGAGCAGTAAAGCAGGAGGATAAGGGCAGAGCAGTAAAGCAGCAGGAGGGTGAAAAAAGAGCAGTGAAAGCAGGAGGATAAGAAGCAGGGGATTGCCTTACATTCTGGCTGCGCTGACGGCTGTGTATGTCCAGAGAGTGCAGTAGTTCACTTTGGACAGGACCTCGGTGACCTCCTCCAGGGACAGCGGTTGGGTAGGGGGGCTGCCCTCCTCCTTCTGCTTATTCAGAAACTCAACTCTGCTCTGAAAATAGTTCGATGTTGCTGCTGTCCGTGTTCAGTAAAGCAGGCAGTCACATGGTTCTTCAACCCAGATGCCTGGACCGAGCTACGGGGACTTCCAGGTGAGATGCGAGTAAAAGCTGCCATAACTGGGTAGGAGAGGGACGGTCCGCCTTTCAGTGGGGGAAGGCTTTATCCTGGGCAGAGGTGAAGGCGGCCTCCTGCTTGCTGGTGGTGGTGTGGCTGGAAGCTGCTGAGGAATTTCCTTCCGCCGCCGCCGCCGAATAGCTGCTTTTCCGTCTTCTGAGACTTCTTGCCCTGCACCAGCGCCTGGTACGTGAGACATCACGTACGTAAGACATTCGTCCTTTGCACATGGGGCTGGGGGAGGCGGGAGTGGCACCTGGGCACTTATCTTTTGCAGAGAAGGGAGCGCAGCAGCGGCCCTCTCTGCATCAGGTGAGAGTCATTAAGAGAGAGGACCCGCCTTTCTCATACAAATCACCTGTAGGCATGTGCCTACAGTGCCTTATGGTAAATCCGGCCCTGGCACAGGCACAGTATGCTCCCTGCACCAGGAGGGCGCATGTATGCGCAGTACTCCCAACTCGCCGCAGGGAACGGGGCTGCTACCAGGAGGCTTTGGATACCACCGAGGGAGCTATCTGTGCAGGGGGGGATGGAGGAAGCCCCTGGTATGTATAAAACTTGTAATTTCCATCATCTCAGGTTCCCTTATGGTCATGATAATGTGGACAGCTAATATTGACTTCAGTTGACTATATTGTTTATGTTGGACTTTGGTGAATGTTTTTTTCTTTTTTTACTTGAAACTTGAAGATCTGTCAAAATGAAATTTTTATGGTAGCATTACCATGCTGCATTTACAGCTAAGGTTTGTTTAAAGAAACAGCCCTTTTTGGTATCTCTATCTGGTTTTTAAGCCTGGTTTATCGTGTGGCCCACCTGAGCGATTTGAAAACTCTTGCTAATGTAATGGGTGTGATCCCACTTGAGCGATGTGATTTTATAAAAATTCCCCCCATAGCATTGCATTAGCAAGAGCTTTTTCCAAATCACTAGCGATTAGAAATCGCTCCTAGTGGGTTTCTGGAGTGTTTTGGTGGGCCACACGATACAATTTTTTTTCTTTCTTTAAAATTACAATCGGTTTTTGTGATTGATTGTAACATTTGAAACATCTGACCAATGTATTACACATATGTTACATTTTCTCCATTATGACTTTTTTTTTTTTATATTGCTAAAAGTAAAGAAATTGACAATCCTCACTGTTCAATTTTTGAGAGAAGAGAGAGAGAGAGATTAAATCAGATTTTTTTTTTTTTTTTTTTTTTTTGGTATCATGTAACCACCTTAGAGTGTATTTGTCATGGGGAAAAGTTCTATATCACTTACTTGGCGCTTTTTTCAGCCTCGGAAGCCTTTCAGATTCCTTGTTTTCCGAGGAAGCCGCTCCTTTGAGCAACTGTGCCCCTCCAAATATTTGTTGAGTCAATTCATGGTTTCAGACGCTTGCGCTTCTGGGGCTGGGAGCTTTCTGCACATGCGAAGAGGCACGCAGCCTGGGCTCAGCATGCATACCAGCCTGAAACTGGCTTTGTTTTGGAGGGTCACAGCTGATCAACGGACCGAGACAAGGGTAAACCAGGGGACCCTTAAAGCGGACCCAAACCAAAACTTTTTTTTTTAATTCAAAATATTTAGTTGCACCACTCTGACATATACAAAGATAAAAAAACACTCCTTCAAGCCTATGAGCATTTCAGTGCATGCTTTTCACCCTTCTCTTTTCATAACTAGGGTTATACAGGGGGCAGCCATTAGCAATGCCTCCATTGCCGGACACTACCTACTCCAGCATTTTGCCGGATTCTGTCCCGGCAATTTGAAAGGAAGGGAGGGGTTCCTCCAATAAATGTAAAATATTTTATATTTGTCGTCATGCAGCTGAAAAAAGGCTGCTATTTATTATTATAGGTTATAAAATACATTTTATTTCTGAAATCTTGTATTTTTAATTTGGGTCCACTTTAAGGCTTCCGGGGGCTGGAAGAAGCCCCAGGTAAGTAAATTAGAACTTGTTTCCCCGTGACAGGTTTACGTTAAGTCAAAACCCTCACAACTTTTACGCTCCTTTTTTCTCTTTCATAACAGAATCACAGAGAACCGGGTGCTCAAAATAAAGCGCGATAATTCAAGAGATGGACTGTTTGTACGTTAGAGCGACTTCATTAAGATGATTCTGCAGTTGTTAAGAGAAATTTTCAAAGTAAGTGACCTATAACTTGTTTACATATAAAAAAAGGTTAAATTCTGTAAGGTTCAGTCTCACAAATGTCAGCATTAGTGCAGTGTGAAGCAAAGCGATACGCCTCCTTCCACCACCTGGGCACCTCTGAGATTGTTGGGACGTAGCTGCATGGTGGATCATAGCAGTTTGCAGGGGCGTCTCTAGCCATTTTGTCACCCCAGGCGAGAAATCCTGTGGCGCCCCCCGTGATTGCCCTCCACCCCCGTGGTGAACCCCACCCCAAGACGCCCGAAAATCATAATACAGCAGCGTTTCACCAGAAATCAGAAAATACACTTATTGCGGCATGGGTTCACCAGAAAATAGTTGTAATGCAGCAGAGCATTTCACCATAAAATATACTTATTGCAGCATGCACTCACACACAGTACACACACACTATACCCACACACACACACACCGCACACAACACACACACTATACACAGTACACACACTATACACAGTACACACACTATACACACACAGCACACAGTAGACATACACTATGCTGCTACCAGGGGAGGACTGGGACCTTTTGGCCTGAGGGGAAACATAGACTTGAGGCCCGCTATCATGGCAGCCTCAGCCCAAATTATCAAGTCGCATTTGCAAATTGCTAGCGATTGCTATTGCGAGTTTGTCATGCACTAGCCCAGAGAGAGGAGGAGTGGAGTGAGACTGAGAATAGCAGGAGATGGAGCAGAGAGCTAATCTGTATTGCAGTCCCACATTACACAGAGACTAGTGGCTGGTAATAGGACTGCTGTCCCTGCCAGTCTCTCACACAAGTCAAAAAACAGCCTCCTGGAGTCTAGGGACTGTCAGAACTTTCCAACCTGTTTAACACCTTATCTGCACATGCAGTCATTATAACAATGGGGAGAGACCAGACAGATTTTTTTCCCACAGACCCTCCAGGCAAGCTCTGCACCATGCTGTGTATATTTACCAGCTTGCCTGCCCTCTAATTGCACTTTTTATCAGCTAGCCTAGTGTTTCACATTGCTGTACAACAACAAACCTGAATACACCAGACACCAGACCAGCCCTAAATCACTGAATAAAAGGCAGCCTCAGTCTCTACATTCACGCAGTTACCAGTAGCAGAGAGAGAAACTGAATGTATCAGTTAAGAGTGAAGAGTCAGGATTCAGGAGCTGATGCTGTACTCTGAGCCTTCTCTCACTGACTCATTACTGTGGTTCTTTGAATCATTGAGCTGAAGGAACTGAATGAATCAGTCAGTGCATCAGTTATGAGTGGAGTCAGGTGCTGCTGTTAGCTGCTGCTGTAGTGTAAACGGATACCTGAGTGAGATGAAAGGCATTTCTTCTCTCACTATCAGCAGCGTTCCTGGCTCCTCCTGCCGCTCTAGGCAAGAATTTATAGCTGCCTGGTAGGTGAGACGCCGCTGGCGGTTTGTGTGCACTGCGATTCGGTAAGTGTGAAATTAACCTTAATTGTACACACTTAAAAGGAACCCGCGGTGAAAGTGATATGGAAGCTGCCATATTTATTTTCTTGTAAACAATGCCAGTTTCTTTACTGTCCTGTTGATCTTCTGGCATACCTAGTGTCTGAGCCAAAACCCTGGGGCAAGCATATGGCTAATACAATAAAACCTGAGCCAGCTGAGTAACAAAACCTGATCTGCATATGCTTGTTTAGGGTCTATGGCTAAAAGTATTAGAGACACAGAATAAAGAGGACCGCCAGGCAACTGGTATTGTTGAGACCCCTGAAGCTCCCAGGCCTGCGGCTGCACTGTTCCTGAGCAGTAGCACAAACCTGCTCGGGCTTTGGTGGATAAAGCCAAGTCTGATTGGGTTGATGCTACTGTGCATGGACAGATTGCTTGAGCATGCGCAGAAGCACACACCCACTTCGGCTTGTCTAAGGTATTTGGGGAGACACAGCACTGGAGCAACCCGATGCAGGAGGACAGGGGTAAGTCTCTGGATTATCCAGAGGCTTCCCTCTATTGAGGTGAGTACCCCTTTGGGGCAATTTCTTTTCCTCCAGGTATGCTGTAAAGCTACTAAGAATTATCCTAGTGACAAGTTTATTTTATTTTAGATTGAACATCTAAAATAAGCCAATGTGATAGCTGTGTGTTCTATTCATTAACTTTTTTTTTTTTTTAGGATGAGTTGGACAGTGGTGCTGGGTGACGTTCTGCACACTCTAACCTAAGCTCCATCATGCCATGAGTCTATTCATGGAGAAGCCTGTGGGTTGGGTGTGTACAGCTGGTGGGTGTTGGGCCTACCGTCAGCATCAAGTACCACGGACTCCAGTCTGCCTGCCACGTTTGGGCTCTTCACCGATCACAGAAACAAGTGTTGTGCCTGGATGGAGTCACTCGCCGCATTGGAGTTATTTACTAAGAACAATGCTTCTCTCCTCTGGCAGTGTATGGATAAATGAAAAGCATACTAAACGTGAACAGCGCTATCTCCGTTGATTCTCCTGCATGATGAGCTGTCTACACAAATATTAGGATCTTCCATTTCAGCTTAGCTGTATAAGTCATCTGAGTTCAGTTACTAGCTATCTATTGTTACAGCAATGTTCAGCACTGTGGAGAGAGATGACAGCTATATTGTATATAACAGTTAAATAAAATTATAGATCAGTGTTACGATGTTGTCATTGTGATTCTTGTTTCATCTAGCATTAATTTGTGCTTCATTCTCCATTTTCACATATGTATATATCCCACCCATCATGCAAAGTCCACATCCTATATAAGTATGAAGTATTACAGCAATAAGCTTCTGATGCATGAGTAATATAAATAACACTGTGCAGAGAAAAGGAATGAGTAATGAGAAAAGAAAACAAAATAAAGATAATTACCTGTAAGAATGAAAAGATGAAAGCTCCAACAGCCCTACGCGCTCGCTCACGCGTTCTGCGGCAAGACGCTTCTCCTGAGATAAGTATCAATGAATGTTACCTCCCTAAATAAAGGTAGAGCACGCATCTGTAAATCCCCCGAATTACTTACTAAAAGCGTGTGCGCTCCATGCGTGGCCACAACAATCAGGCTGGGCGTCATGACATCATGCTTCGGCTGATTGCATCTGTCCTGCCCTCATCCCATACTAAATGATCACGCCACAGCAACGATAGGCTCGTTAACATAAAACCAATAAACAAAAAAAAAAAGTAAAGTAGCAGAGCAAGAGGAATGAATAGAGTTGGAAAAATATTAACCAGTTAAGTCTATCTGGACAGATGTATCTGTCCAGATAGACTTGTGCTGCTGCCGCTACATAGGGCACGCTCCTGCACTGTCCTCAAGCTGCCTGCCGTTAGTTTCCCAATCAGTGAATGGGAATATAATTCCCATTCACCGATCTAAGTTCTCAGCAGAAAAACCGACGGTTTCTTATCAGAGACCACAGTTTTTCTGCAAAAAAAGTTTCCTGTGCTCAGGACTTTTTTAAATGCCATCTTGTGGCCAAATAGTAAACTGCATCCACATACATTTTTTTTTAATAAAAAAAAAAATAAAAAAAAAAAAACAGTTACCTAAGGGTCTGAACTTTTTAAATATGCATGTCAAGATAGTATCTTACCGTATATATATTTTTTTAAAATTATAAGCTTGTAAATGGTGATGGACGCAAATTGAAAAAATGCACCTTTATTCCTAAATAAAATATTGGTGCCATAAATTGTGATAGGGACATAATTTAAACTGTAATAACCGGGACAAATGGGCAAATAAAATACATGAGTTTTAGTTACGGTAGCATGTATTAATTTTAAACTATAATGGCCAAAAACTGAGAAATAATAATTTTTTTTTCCATTTCTTAATTTTCCTGTTAAAATGGATTTAGAAAAAAAAATTCTTAGCAAAATGTACCACCCAAAGAAAGCCTAATTAGTGGTGGAAAAAAACAAGATATAGATCAATTCATTGTGATAAGTAGCGATAAAGTTATTGGCGAATGAATAGGAGGTGAACGTTGCTCGGATGCATACGATTTGACGCTGTAGGCTGAAGTGGTTAAAGCCATACAAGTAATGCATAAGATTGCAAAACATAAAGGCAATGAAAACACCATTAAGTGTAAAAAACTAAGGTGAGTCGTCCAAAACTACTGTGGCCTGAAAAACTGCAACAAATTGCAATAAACATAGTAATATATAAAAGTGCCTTCATCAAAGGTATGCAGTGGTGAACCTCCATGCGAATCCAATATTAAAAGTGCGGACTGTACTTACTAGGTCAAGAATAAAGTGCATGAAGTGACCATAGAATACAAATGTGCAAATGCATGCTAAACCACAAACACACACAATGTCACACCACTGAAAACATGATAAAAACAACACGAGTGAATGAGAAATTTTGCAAGATTATTAGTATACTCACCTCCAGCAGATCACACCTTAAGCTATAGTAACTGAAAATACACAAATCAAATATGTTATAAATGACAAACATGGGCAGAGACAAAAATAGGCTGAATTTTCTGTGGCAGAAAGCATTTGAAAGAGAACTTTTCATTGAGACCACCTGGGCTCCTGGTCGCCATATTGTGGATCCACATTTATTTCACTTAATAACTAGGTGACCACATTACCACCTCTAATGTCCCATCTAATCTGTTTTAAACCACAGAATCTCCATCCTTAAAGAGAACCAGAGATGAAGCAACCTCATGTATTTTACCTTATAAATCAGTGGGAACATGACAGTAAACACCTAATCTGCTCTTTGTTACATTGTTCTCTGTTTAATTTGCCTGTTATCACCTCTAAGATAAGAATCCCGACTAAGCAGTCAGTCTGGCTTTGCTACAGAATGATTATAGCTGAGACTGTGTTCTTTGCTGTCTTCAAGTCCAAGCCTGCCCCCTGCTGGCTTTGCTCAGGAATCATTATAGCTGAGTCATTATAGCAAAGCCAGACTCAATGCTCAGTCCGGGATTCTTATCTCAGCTAGATAACAGACACTTTTAGCAGTGAGGATGGAACAGAGAGCATGGTAAATGTTTTCTCTAATGTTCCCACTGATTTCTATGGTAAAATACACAAGGGTGCTTCGTCTCTGGTTCACTTTAAGGAATGACCCATGACTGTGCAATGCATGGGCTGCAACTGGGGTAAGAACTTTACCTTGTTCATAATCCCTCTGGGCAAATTTGATCATTGAGACGTGTTTCTGGAGTCGCACCTTCAAACAATTCTTAGTTTGTCCAATATAATGTTTCCCATACGGCACAGAATCATGTAAATGACTGATGTGGTTCTGCAATTCGCCATCCGGGCACTCTTAGCCATGCTGTCTGACTCTTCTCTGACCCGGCATGTGTTATGTGTAAACACGCGCCAGGTCATAGTGAAGAGGCAGACAGCATGCCTGGGAGTGCATGGACGGTGAAGACGCCACCCGCCGGGACAGGTGAGTATTTAATGCAGCTACACATGCAGGGGGCTCCCGGTGAGTAGTGCATGGGAGAACAGTATTTTGCACAGTCGGGGGGCGTGGGGGTCTCTGCAGAGGTTGGGGGCTCGGAGCCAATTGCCCCCTTTGCCTGTATGATATCAAGTATCGGGTGCTCGGATACCCCTTTTCAAAATCCAAATTGATCCGGATACCCAGATATCCGGATCCGAATCGGGGATCTGAACTTTTTGGTATCTGAGTAAACTCTGATATCCGAACCCAATATCCGGCTGGTTTTGGATATCCAGATTAGAAAACCGGAAGTGACTTGAAAATGGCTTAAAATGCTTCCAAAAGTCTCTTCAAATGGCCAAAATTCCTTTCGGAGGACTCTCTCCCTCGCATGGGATTTTTGCCATTGAAGGTGGTTTTAGATTCTGCTCAGATATCTAAACTAACTATCCGCCCGGATTTCAGATGGGAAATCAGTTTGCTTGGATAGTCTATTCGGATTTTTTTAAAAATAATTTTTATTAATGCACTCAAGAAGAAGTTTTGACATAATTATAAAAATACATATACATTTCGTGTGCATATATTTCTTTTTAAACATAATGAACTAGAATAACAATAAACGGAGATACTTTCAAGTTAACAAACTCTTGTTCTTGAATTTTTTGATATGTCCTGCATGCTGTTGATAGAGAATAAATGCATGTAAAGAAGGCAGAATCCTTCAATATTCTTCATCAGCCTCAAGCAAAAAATAGAAACGTTTTCTGTTTGGATATATCATGACCTGGATACATGGTTAAATTTACAGAAACAAATAGTTGATGATGACCAATTATCGGCCACTAGATGGTAGTATAGTATACAGTATATCAAGCAAAGGAAACTCCCTTTCACCAGTATTTGATTCTTGAAAGAATAAAAAAAAAAACCTTAAAGGGAAGGTCCGAGGAAATAAAAAAACAAAACAAAAATCTACTTACCCCGGTCTTCCTCTAGCTCCTGGCAGCCACCCTGTGCTCTCACAGCAGCTCTGCTCCCAGCCTATGGCCCAGGGTCCCCTCCAGTGCAAATGCCGACCTCGCATCTCGGCATCTGCACAAGAGGCGCTCAGGGTCGTGCTGACGTGGTCTGGAGTGTACTGTGCAGGTGCAGTAGTTCTGTGCCTGCGCAGAACACTCCAGATTATGTCAGCGTGACCGCGAGTGGCTCTCGCGCAGGTGCAGTAGATGCCCTTCAGCATCTGCACCGGAGGGGACCATGGGCCACCGGCTTGGAGCGGGGGTTGTGGTGAGGGCACAGGACAGCTGCCAGGGTGTGGAGGAAGCCCTGGTAAGTAGATTTTTGTTTTTCAATCACCTTGCATCTTTCATTTAATAATAATGTTTGACAGAACCAAGACCGCGCAAAGATCAAATACAAGGTGCAAATTCACAATGATGCATGCGAAAGAAAAATTTATTGAAACAGGTGACCATAAACAGATCTATGAAAAACATCAAAATATTGCACTAGGATTTACGATCCACTGCGCAGTATGATAGGTAACTGTTAAGTTAAGAGAATCTGAAGCAATTTTTTTTCTTTTTAAGTGCTAATTTACATTTATCATGTGCTCATCTTATGTAACCGATGTATTCCTGCAACTAAACGAGCACCCCGTGTCCCCCCGAAACTGCCTTTATTTTCGCCCACCCACTCGGTCGCAGAATGAGCTAGCAGGAAGAGGAAGAGCTGTTTGCTGTAGCTCTGCAGGGGCGTAGCAATAGGGGGTGCAGAGGTTGCGACCGCATCGGGGCCCTTGGGCCAGAGGGGCCCCGAAGGGCCCTCCCTCTACTACAGTATTAGCTCTCAATTGGTCCTGTGCTCATAATAATCACTTTTGTAGATAGTTTGAATAGTGGTAATCATTAACAAACTGTTCCCCATCCCCTTCTTGTACCTCTGACACTGTGGTTTTCCTTGGCAGGTTTTGGTGCGCCATATCAATTGTTATGTATAGAGTGCTTGGGGAGCCCCAATGTAAAACTTGCATCGGGGCCCACTGCTCCTTAGCTACGCCACTGTAGCTCTGCCTCTTGAATGTGAATCGCCGCCCTTTTCCCCCCTGTTCTTTTCACTATGCCACCCATGTAATGCACGCTCCCGATGCTGTAAGCAGCTGACCACCCAGGCCCCAGAGCCAGCTAGCAAAAAATTTTTTTTTTTAAAAATCCCTAAGTCCCCCCTCCAAGTGTATAGCGGTCCCAGGGGGTCCCCTGCAGAGTATTCAGCAACAGAGCAAACTCACCTGTCCAGTTGGCACACTTCTGTATCAGTCTGCATGTTTTGCATCTTCGTTCCAACACCTCTTCTCAGTGACACGGTGCATGTAACTCACATAACATTCTGCCGAGTCACTGAGAAGATGTGGCCGGCAAGGATGAAGACAGGGAGCATGCAGATTGATAGAGGAGTGCCACAGCCAAACAGTTCACTCTAATGCCGAATACTCTGCAGGGCCCCTGGGGGCCACTATATACTTAGTGAGAGAACTGCCCAAGGTCCCAGAGCTGTCTGCCGGCTCAGGGGTCTTTGGGCAAAGCACTGGCACAGCTCTCCAAAGACTGTGGTGATCCTTAATAGAAATAAGTTATATATGTCACAGAAGTCTAGTTGTACTTTGATTAATCTCTCCCTCCAGAGTCTTGTAGGAAGCCAACCTGATGAGGCTGTATTTGTGATAACTGTCAATCAGGGCCTGAGTTACCATAAGGCACTGCAGGCATTTGCCTACAGGCGCCTGATGATGGAAAGGCAGCTCACTCCCCTCCCCAAGTACCTCCCACCTGCCTTATCTATGCAAAGGGCTCGATTCACAAAGCGGTGCTAACCCAGTTAGCACGCCTAAAGGACTTTAGGCGTGATAACCATTGCACCACGCTGGTGAAAAGCCAGTTTAGGCGTGATAAATTTAGATCGCGCGCAAAGTCCAGCACGCAAAGCAGCGCCATTAAACTCTATGCGAAGTGCACCAGACTTTGCTAGAGCAAAACTTTTGATCAGCTGTGCACCGCAGTGCTAACCCAGTTGGTGCTATAGTTATCACGCCTAAACTTATCACACCTAAACTTATCACGCCTAAACTGAGTTTAGGAGTGATAAAGGGCTTTTCACCAGCGTGCTAACTGTTAGCACCGCTTTGTGAATCAAGCCCATAGAGTGTAAATGAGAGGTTTCTCACCCGGGTCTCAGCATTCCACTGACCAGATCTCTTTTCATTTGGGGACACCTCTAGCCACCTAATACTTGGGGGGCACATCTAGCTACTTTATATTGAGGATAGCTCTGGCTACCTAATACTAAGGGGAATCTGTAGCTACCTATGCTTGGCAAGGGAAGTAATGGAGAAGTGACAGCTCGGCCAGCCAGCGCTCAGCGGGTGTTTGTAGGTTTGTGGAGGGCAAAGTCTAGGGTGCGAGGACATCTGTGCCTATAGGCTCCTGTGAGGTAAATCCGGGCCTGATGCCAATCCTTCTCCATGGCACTTCTTCTCATTACCACTTTGAAACAATTGCATGTTGGCCTTTAAACCTCCAGCAAGCAAAAAAAATACAAAAAATAATTTTGATAGTACTTTTTCTACTACTTTTGGTACTTTTTCAGTTGCGAAATGCTGAAAAGTCATTTTAAAAGAGAAGATGAAAAATTATCACCTAGGAGAAAACACTGGAGAAAAAGTGAATTGCATATGGACCGATTACAGCAACTATTCTAAAATTAGGTGGCCACAAATCAGTTTACAGTCTTTGTTTGCCCTTTTCCCTTGCTGAAATATTTTTCTGGAGCACCATGCCTGACTTAGGGCCCGTACACATGCCTAACTGATGTCACTTGTCGGGGATCTGGAGCTGATCCCCTTGGTTGACAGTGCTGGGCCGTGCTGCGCATACGCATGTCAGCTGTGTAGCTAACACACTGTGTTGCTATGCAGGGGCGGGTGACGAGTGTCACATGCGTGATGTCGCACGAAGGGAGAGGAAGCAGCATGAACCATAGGATCGGTGTTGCTGGGGTTGGGTAGGTGGATCGCTTGCGGGTCAGGAGTCGTCGGGTCACGACTATTGATCTCTCCATCTGTGTTGGGGCAGTGACTCTCTCTACAGGCAGCTTGGCATTACCAGTCAGCAAAGTTTTTGTGGCAGCCGAGTCTTCTTATTGGAAATCCATCTACAAACAAAAGACACGTCAAGTTCTTATCCATCCCAAATATTTTACTTACACATATATTGATGCTCTCCACATCTCCAGGTTTTCTGGATGGTCCTGCCACACCCTCCGTATGGTCCTCTGTGTCGGCTCTGAGGAAAAAACTGGATATCCGCTATAATGAAAACATTAAAAGAAAAAACTGTTAGTGCAAATAAAATAAATCACTTGCAGTACTCAAGATCTTGAATAAATATGCAATACAGACAGCTGCTAATGGCTATAAAGTCTTTCTACTTCCCCAAAATTAAATCACTTATCTTTACTGTCGATCTCTATAAATGTGATGTGAGAACTTGGAAGGTGAAACAATATATCACTTACTCTTCTTCCTTTGGTGGTGAGACCAAATCGAAGTCCTCCTCTGGTCCCTCGTCCTCAGCTTCATCCAGCTCCAGGGGGAAGATCAGGTCTGGTTCCTCCTGAAAAATGAAAGTACAGCTCATCAGTGGTCTCCATGCAGAGTCGGCTACATGGTCCATCCCCAGCAACAAAACACCATAACAGAGAATTGACACCAGTGAGCAAACAATTACATCAAGTTGTATAATCACTATTGTCTTTACACAGAGATTCAGCTGGTGTTATAAAACTGACATAAACCTGGATCTGTGTTGCTCAGATCTTTCTGTAACTTACTATCATTGTGTATTTATGTAGTGCTGACACCTTATGCAGCACTTTACAGAGTACATGGTCATGTCACTGGCTGTCCTTCGGAGGAGCTCACAATCTAATCCCTACCATAGTCTTATGTCCCTATCACTCTCCATGGCTAGTTTTTTTTTCTTTTTGGTTCGGGGGCAGTTACAACTCCAATATGTTTTTGGGATGTGGGAGGAAACCAGAGTGTCTGGGGGAAACCCAAGCAATACAGAGAGAATATACATACTTTATGATGGTGGTGTTAGCAAACTTTAGTCAGAGTCAGAGCACCTGATCTAAATTCTTGTTCTGTGTCAGTGTTTTATAATCCTAATTCTAACATTTGTATAGCACTTTTCACCTGTTGGACTCAAAGCGCTCAAGAGCTGCAGCCACTAAGGGCGCACGCTCAAGGGGCCACCCCGCAGTGTTAGGAAGTCTTGCCCAAGGACTTCTTACTGAATGACACATGGTGACATGGTGTGAAGGTGGAGGACAAATATTCCCCATCGCGAGCGTGCATAACTACCACAAGATGCATTTACCATTATAGTGGCCGCACTAATGGAGTACCGCGGTCACACTACTATTGTATCTCGCAGTAGTTATGCATGCTCACGACAGGGAATATTACCCCGCACTTTGTAATATTACCGCACTCTGTGTATGCGCTGCAATATTAACGTAATTTATCCACTTCCCCTCCCCCAGCACGAGTATCTACGTCCCTGCTTTGCCTTGCAGGGACATAGATACTCCTCCCTTGCCCGTGCACTCCCACTCGCCCCCCCATGCTCGTTTTTGCTGCCAATCGGTAGAGGGGGATGAATGAATGGGAACGCAGTTACCATTCATTAATCCAAGTCCCTGTGTGAATGAGCGCTGTCGATCAATTAGATGCCGTGTCATTCACAAAAGCCGACACTTTTTTTTAAAAAAAAGAGAATATTTATTTATTTTCAAGAAACAGCTCTTGATATAGCAAAGACAGAACATAACAAAAACAATCCCCAACGAAGATGCAGTTGAAGTTACATTACAATGCATGGCATAGGCAAGAGGCAGATTTATAAAACATGGAAGAAATACAATCATGAGCATCAAGAAGGTAGAATGAACACTACAAAAAGACTCTTATGTAGCAAACAACGAGAAGTGAGGCCAGGGCCGGGCCGAGGCAGAGGCAAGAGAGGCTCCAGTCTCGGGGTGCAGTGTAGGAGGGGGCGCACAACTCAGCTATCATTCCACTATTGTGTTTGAAGCAGAGATAAATAAGAAAAGGAGATACATGGCAGTGACTGCAAGCCAGATAACTAGAGATTAAGGTGTTGGGAGCCCTGGGGCACGTCTTAGTCTAATAGCAATCAGTGTGTGATGGCTGGTGTGGGGGGATGGAGGGGCGCACTTTGGTGTCTCAGCCTTGGGTGCTGGAGGACCTTGTCCCGCCTCTGAGTGAGGCTATTGGTTACATGTATGAATCAACCCAAGATCAGGTCTTGGACAGAGGCGTTAATGTCTAGGTTTGGAATTACAGTGGCCATAGAATCAACCCAGACGGACCATATCTTAGAAAATTTATTTGGTTGATTACGGGATTGGTACGTTAACTTGTACAGTGGAAGTGTTAGGTTTATCAATCTCTTCCAGTCATTCAAATTGGGAGGATTCCTGTTTTTCCATTTAAGAGTAATAGATTTTCTGGAATAGAACAACAGAATTCTAATGAGTGCTTTCTTACCAGAACTGCAGGGCATGTCCTGTATCATTCCCAGCATACAGACTTTAAACAAATGGACTACGGGAAGGCCAAAATATCTCTTAGAAAATGGATGACTGACTTCCAGTAGTTATTAACCTGGGGACAAAACCACACACAGTGCAGTAAGTTAGCTTGCTCCTGCCCACATTTAAAGCAACGACCATCATAAAGAGGGCCCATTCGCGACAGTCGCATGGGCGATAGGTAGGCCTGATGTAGCCACTTTAAACTTATCAACCTATTATATGCTGCAATGGCAGTTTTATGGTACGTATCTATCAAGTCTCGCCAGTCCCCATCCTGTATGTCATCCACCACATCAGACCATCTCCTTTTTATAGCCTCGAATTTAGGTGTAGTTGAAGAGGCCAGTAAGAAGTTATAATATTTAGAAATCTGTTTGGTCCTATCTTTGTTTAGTAAGAGTGTCTCCAGGCTCAAAGGGGTTAAGTCCACTCCTGTCAGGCCAATCTGGGCCTGTACAGCGTGTCTAAGCTGTAAGTACCTAAAGAAAGCATGTCTAGGCAAACCAAACTCCTCTCGAAACCCAGAGAAATCTCTAAAATTTCCCCCAGAAAATAATTGGTGCAAATATTTCACATTATAATGGGTCCAAAATTGTGGGTCCGGGACCGAGAGAAGCTCGGGGAGATTGTTATTATACCAGAGCAGAGAGCTGAAAGATATAGGGGCGGTAGGTTCACCTAAGAATTTACGCGTGACTTTGTACACCTTGATGGCGTTTTATATAAGCGAAGTTCCTCCTCCCTGGTTGGGGACTGCATATCTATAAATAGCTCCGCACAAGGACTCATACGAAGTCGCAATATCGGCCTCTACTGCTAGGGTAGAATCTTGTCTAATGTTACTTAACCAGAAGGCAATGGGTACCAGTTGGGAGGCGAGAAAGTATAGAAAAAAATTGGGCAATGCAAGCCCACCATGAGACGTGGGTAGTTGTAATGTGGACAGAGATATTTTAGGTATTGAATTTGCCCAGATAAATGAGGTTATTAGTGAATCAATGTGGCGAAATACCTTCCCATGAATCCAGGATGGAGCCATCTGAAGGATATAGAGGAGCTTAGGGGCCACGATCATTTTGACTATACAGACTCTTCCGCATACATTAAGTGGGAGGGAAATCCACCTTTTAAGTTTGCATTCAATGGTATCTAACACTGGGTACAAATTAAAATCAAGAAATGTCTCTGAGAAACGCTGAATCCAGATCCCCAAATATTTAAATGTATCCACCACCTGTAAACATGAGCGTGGTGAAATCACCTGACGGGCGGGATCATCCAGAGGAAAAATAATTGACTTGGACCAGTTGATTGAGAGGCCAGACAAGGAGCCAAACCTGACAAAAATATCCAAGACAGCGTCCAGGGAGGGGCCGGGGTCAGCCAGGTATA
Organism: Hyperolius riggenbachi; assembly: GCF_040937935.1. Classification (NCBI taxonomy): domain Eukaryota; kingdom Metazoa; phylum Chordata; class Amphibia; order Anura; family Hyperoliidae; genus Hyperolius; species Hyperolius riggenbachi. The sequence continues at coordinate 96,162,164 of NC_090654.1, forward strand.
TGAGCATGTCATCGGCATAGAATGAAACACGCTCCTCTACCTTATTAATTTGGAGACCCTGGATCAGAGGTGATTATCTTATGGAGTGAGCAATGGGCTCCAAGGCTATATCAAACAAAAGGGGCGATAGCGGGCATCCCTGTCGAGTGCCTCGGGAAATTTCAAAACTGTTAGAGACAGTGGAATTAACTCTGAGTTTCGCTCTGGGTGAGTTATATAGTATGGTAAAGCATTTCCTAAAATTAGGACCAAACCCGAATCTCTCCAGGACCACCAGAACATAAGGCCACTCAATGGAATCGAAGGCCTTGTTGGCGTCTAAGGCTAAAATGACTTCACTGCCTGCATTAGAATGGGGGTATTGGATATCAGACAGAAGCCTGCGAATGTTTAATCTAGTGTTGCGGCCGGGAATAAATCCCGTCTGATCAGGGGGGATTATGGAAGTCACATGCTGATTCAGTCTAATTGCTAGAATTTTAGTAAGGGTTTTAAGGTCCGTGTTTATTAAAGAAATTGGGCGGTATGAGTCGCATAGAAGTGGATTCTTGCCAGGTTTGAGAATAAGGACAATCAAGGCCTCATGCATGGTATCCGGGAGAGAGTCGGCTTCAAATATATGTTGGAATAGTTGAGTGAGATACGGTACTACCAAAAATTTGTTCTTAGCGTACCACTCGACAGGGATGCCATCAGGACCTGGTGTCTTATTGGATTTAAAGGAGGAAATAGCTAATCTAACTTCATCTGCTGTAATTGGAGCATCCAACTCCCGTCTGGCCTCATCGGACAACTGAGGGAGGTCCAAGCATTCAAAGAGATCCTCAACGCCATGTGTGGGGTGAACAAGCCTAGAACTATAAAGAGCAGTGTTAAATTCCTGAAAGACCTTAGCTATTCCTGAGGAGATTGTATGAATTATTCCTAAATTATCCATTATTCTTGGAATAGCTAATGATTGATCATTAGATTTCAGTAGGTAGGTTAATAGCTTACTGCATTTATTCCCGAATTAAAAACCCCTCTGTGTGTGTATCAGATCTCTCCGCTTAGTTCTATCAAGAAGAAGTATCTCCAGTTTTCTACGTTCCACTTCCCACTTAACGTAGTTTTCCCGAGTGGAATGCTGTACTAGTCGCATTTTGGCCTCCCGCATCTCCCTTTCATGGTAAATTTGTGAGGCAGTGATATTTTGCCTCATTCTGGACATTGAAGCTCTAAAAGCTCCTCTAAGTACTGCCTTACTGGCATCCCAGCATATTAGGGGGGAAGCCGTACCCTGATTAACATGCCAATAAGTAGTCATATCCCTACAACAGTCTTCTAGTATAGACTCATCTTCGAGCCAGCAGGACCCAAGTCTTCATATCGAGGGGGATTTATGACCAGGTAGATATAACTGACAAATAAGAGGAGAGTGGTCCGATATACCGTGGGGGAGGTATTCTATAGAGTCTATAAGGGGGAGTATGTCTTTAGAACCAAGACAGAGATCAATACGGGCCATGGTCTGATGGGTGTCTGAATAGCAGGAGAACTCTCTAGAGTCAGGGAATTTCCATCTCCAAATGTCTTGAAGATCATATTGAGATAGCCATTTAATAAAGGGAGGGTATGGTCTACCAGCTCCATTTAGCCTGTCCAATGCTGGGTCAAGTATAGCATTAAAATCACCCATGAGCAAAACCGGATCATTCATAAATGCATGGAGCTTAGTAGAGAGGCGGTCCAGTGCCTGAGCATTAAAAGGAGGTGGGATATAAACTGATCCCAATATCAGAGGTCTACCATCTATAATGTATTTAATAATGACGAAGTTCCCATTGGGATCTATTCTAACCTAAGGGTGGGATCTTGGCAGGGAGGGATTTAGCTATCATGATGGCTGTTCCCCTTGAAAAGGAGGAAAAATGGGCGAGATAATGAGGAGATCCAGGGTTTTTTAAGTAATAGAGCTCGAGAACCCATTAAATGAGTTTCCTGGAGACAAATAATATGTGGGGAAATTTTCCGTAAATGCTCAAACACCAGACGCCTCTTAATGGAATTATTCAAGCCTCTTACATTCCATGAAACTATTTTAATGTGCGTCATCACACCAGAGAGAGAATAAATTTGAGCTCACAATAAAGACTGTACTTGCCACCTGCCATTGCACCAATGATAGAACTAGATTGTAATAAAGGACATACATAAACTGCATCATAGAAACCCCGATTATCCCTAGCCCACCCCATCCCCTGTTTAAAACTACAAAGGATCTAGTGCCCTAAACTTGAAACACAAGGAGAAGTCTAGCTAAACTAACAGGTATCTTCAGAGTCATCCCAGCTCGAGATAAAGCATATCCACAGAAACTTGTGGATAGGTTTGTATACTTAAACTTAACTGGTTACAAACAAATTAAAGGTAGAGAGACAGAAAGAGAACGAAAAATGCAGGGTGATCCACTCTAGATCCGGAGCCGTGACCGCCACTCAGCAGAGTCTCAGAAAATCTGCACATACAATTGAGGTATTTCCATTTCTCTCCATTAGACGGCAGCCAACTGCCATCAAAGCAATAAATGGCATATTAACCGGAGAAGATAGGTATACATTTGTATGAGTGTGTTTTAGATTGCAGGCAAAACTCAGCAATCATTAGTCAGGGGCCAGAGAGGATCAGTCCGCAAGGTAAAGAGACATTAAATTGTCTAATGTGGGCCCTATAGATAGTGGGGTCTGATAAATCTGAAAAATCACATAATAAAGTTGTGAAACGGCTAACTCACAGCGTCAGATTGGGAACCTGTAGAGGCAAAAGTTATTAAGAGAATCAGGAGCATTTCTATATAAGATATGACCTTGTACGTCCATACGTACGCATACTCTAATTGTGGAGCATATAAAAACAAACATACTAAGAGCCTGTAAAACACAAAGGTTATTAGAAAAGTTAAGTGCATAATGAATATACTTTATAGATACTAGCGTAAAGATCAGAGCTCCTATATGGTTTAGTTATTGTCTGTGAGCGCTGAAGTTATCAGTACTGACTGCGCTGGATTAGAACCCATATGTCAGCATAACTGAGGAAGCACTTGGTGAGAAAAAATAAGTTCAGTGCATGGCTACACTCAGAGATCAAGTATTTAGACAGTTAACATTATTTCCTTTTCTTAGGAGAAAGGACAGGGATTGGGAACCCCTGCAGTTCCATCCACGTTGCAGCAGCTTCAGTCTGTGAAGCAAAAAAATGAAACTTTATACTGAATGCGGAGTTTAGCAGGAAAGAGCATGCTATAAGGAATGTCTTGTGTTCTGGGCCCAGCTTTCACAGCATTAAAGGTTGCACGCAGTTTCTGAACCTCAAGGGAGAAGTCCTGATAAATCGACACTTTAACATCATTAACAGAAAGATCCGGAGCAGATCTAGCTTTCTTTAAAATTTCCACCTGGGGCCATATGCAATTCACTTTTTCACCTGAGTTTTCTCCTAGGTGATATTTTTAAACTCGTCAATAAAATCCATTTTAAGCCCCCAGAAGGCAAGAGTATGCTCAAAATAATTTTAATAGTACTTTTTCACCAACTTTTTGGTACTTTTTTAGTTGAAAATTACTGGAAAGTTATTTAAAATCAAAGATGAAAAATTATCTCCTGGGAGGAAACTCAGGTGAAAAAGAGAATTGCATATGGCCCCTTGTCTCTGTAGTTGAGCAATTTTGCAAGCATTGGTCTCGGACTAGCTCCTGGTTTAGGAGGGCCTCCCGGTACTCTGTGGGCACGCTCAATTGAGAAAGTGTGAGATAGATCAAGGTCTGGGATCGAGTTCTTTAGCCAATTCTCCAGAAACACCTCTGAGTTAGAGCCCTCGCTTTTCTCAGGGATACCCACAAAACGCAGGTTTAATCTGCGGGAGCGGTTTTCTAGGTCGTCCATTTTAAGGGAGTGTTCTTGAGCAAGTTTAGTAGATTGTGACTGAGCAGCCCGCATAGGGTTAACTGTATCTTCCAGTTCACTTATCCTCCGCTCAGACTCAGATGTTCTATCCTTAAGTTTACTGAAGTCAGCTTTGACAAATGAGATCTCCGTTTGGATGGTGTCTAGTCTGGTGATTAGGGACAACTGCAGGGCCTGTATGGCAGCCAGGAGCTCTGCTCTAGTAGGTTCAGGCGGGTCTGGGGCCCCCTCCCCCTCCATGTTATGATCAGGGTGTCTTGCAGCTAGCGCGGGGTCTGATCTAACCCTCTGCTTTTTAGGGGGTTCCTCTATGCGAGGCTTACCGAGCAGTCCCTGAGTCCCCTCCGCCGCTGTGTTGCGAGATGTCAGGGTGACGTCCTCCTCCGAGTCCGAGGAGACTAGCGTGTGTTGTTTCGGGCCGGCGCCATCCTGTCTGTCCTCGCGTGCGTACTTCGACAGCTTCTCTGCGGTGTTTGCCGCCATCGGGGGGCCGTATTTAGGCATCCTCAGGTGCAGGGGGTCCCCAAGAGCCAGCCGGTCCAAGTTTGGGTTGCAGGCAGAAGGAGTCCACAGCGTGTCGGACAGGATTCAGTCTCGAGCCGGGAGAGCTGCAGGCAAAGACGTCCTCACGCGTGCATGGCTAGCCACGCCCCCCCAAAAGCTGACACTTACACATCCGTGCAGGATATCTTGTGGCCAAATAGTAAAATTACACCTACATACAATTTTTTTAAGTTAAAACTTAAAAAGTAGTTTTAAACATAAAATAAAACTGTGGAATATCTAAAAAGTCATTTTTAGTAGAAGGAAGATAGATACAATCTTTTATTTCATTAGTTTATTTTTGCTTCGGGTGTCCTTTAACCCCCTTGGCGTTATGATTCTTTCTGGATTTTAGGGTCTAAAAGCGGTGCAATTTTTTTGCACCCTTTCAGACCCTAAGACCTGGAAAAAATTATGTTGCAAGGGAGATCCGCAGCAGTTCCAGCAATCACTCACCTCCCTGGGCTCCCGCGCTGCAGTTATGCCTCCATCATCCGAGTGGCGTTGCAACTCTAAAGTGAGATTGCTTACTGTCGTCATGACGACAGCCGACGATCTCACCAACAGGAAGCAGAGCCCCAGAGGAGAGGAAGAAGAATGGCGGCCGACGTCGGGATCCCCGGGAAGTATGTAGAAACGCTCCCTCCGGCGGCTACCCCGAGCAGAGGTCGGGATTACCGCTTTTAGCTACGGTTTCCTGCCCCGACCCTAGCTCGGGATAACCGCCAAGGAGGTTAAAGGGAACCAAGCACTACTAATGTTTCCTGGGGCCATATGCAATTCACTTTTTCTCTGGAGTTTTCTCCTAGGAGATAATTTTTCAACTAATAACTGTGCAGCATTTTGCAATTGAAAAAGTACTAAAAAGTAGCTGAAAGGGTACTATAAAAATTAGTTTGCACATTTTCTGTGATTTTCTGTGGTTTTAACCTGCCTGGCGTTCTATTAAGATCGCCAGGAAGGCTGCGGGAGGTTTTTTTTTTAATAAAAAAAAAAAGCCCACTAGAGGGCGCTCCAGAGGCGTTCTTCCGATCGCCTCCGGCGGCCAGAAGTAACACGGAAGGCCGCAATGAGCGGCCTTCCGTGTTTCGCTTACCTCGTCGCCATGGCGACGAGCGGAGTGACGTCATGGACGTCAGCCGACGTCCTGACGTCAGCCGCCTCCGATCCAGCCCTTAGCGCTGGCCGGAACTTTTTGTTCCGGCTACGCTGGGCTCAGGCGGCTGGGGGGACCCTCTTTCGCCGCTGCATGCGGCGGATCGCCGCACTGCAGCGGCGATCAGGCAGCACACGCGGCTGGCAAAGTGCCGGCTGCGTGTGCTGCTTTTTATTTGAGCCAAATCGGACCAGCAGGGCCTGAGCGGCAGGCTCCGGCGGTACTGGACGAGCTGAGCTCGTCCAGACCGCTCAGCAGGTTAAAGGCATTTTAGATGTTTGAGAATATCACCTAGGAGAAAACTGAGCGGAAAAAGTTAATTGCGTATGGGCCCTGGTTTCTAAAAGCTATAGATGATGCCATGTTCCCCCCTACCCTTATAGCTGCCCATTATTTATCCACAGGGAAGTTGTGAAGATAGCATATGTGACTTCTGTAAAGTCTTTGAATACTGTGTCCAATATTTCCACTCCCCCTGCTGATCGAAAGCTTTTTGTTTGCTCTTGCTATTATGTGCAATAAAATAACTAGAGCAGTCCTTATCTCACTGAAATTTCTAAGGTCAGACAGGCCTGGTAAGTAGGCTAATAAATTCCTCTGCTAAACTTTTAAATGTAAAAAGAAGAGTTAAAATTAAGTTTTTTTTATTAATGAGCCACATTGTTGGCATGCATATTAAATGTGCTATCGAGATGCCCTGAGTGCTAAAAATGGTGCTTGGTTAATATACTTTAAATGCTATTTCTATCATTTGAATTGTTTTATTTCGTATTTTTAAACGTTAAAGTAGTGATGTGGAGCGTCCCTCCTGTTGCCAGTATGCAATGTACCCAGGCCAAGATCCAGCAGCACTCCGGACCATTCAATAGGTAGTAGGAAGTGAGCCGGCACCATCCAAGGTCAATTTAATTCCTATATTTGACATTCAGCATCAGCTTGATAAAGAGGCGCAAGCCTTGAAACGTCCAATAAAAGAGCATTAAATTGACCTTGGATGGTGCCGGCTCACTTCCTACTACTTATTTTTAAACGTTAAAATGATGGAGAACTAATGATGATAGAGAGGACCAGTGTGGTCTGAATGTTAAAACTTCATCTTTTGCTTCTGAATTCTTCCTGACATCAGTGACTAGGGGTGTGGCGAGGGCATGATTAGGGGTGTGGCAAGGGTGTGTCTTAAAGTGTCCCTCTTATCTCAAAAAGTTGAGTTATGGAGTCAATTCAGGAAGAACTTTTCTTTGCTCTGGGTGTGTGGAAGGCAGCAAGGTGGCGTAGTGGTTAGCACTCTCGCCTTGCATGGCTGGGTCCCCGGTTTGATTCCCAGCCAGGTCAACATCTGCAATGAGTTTGTATGTTCTCCGCATGTCTGTGTGGGTTTCCTCCAGGCAGTTAGTGACAAGACTATATATACTCTGTACAGCGCTGCAGAAGATGTATGTACTCAGAATTTCTTTGTGGGAGGGGTTTCACCACGATATCAGCCATACAGCGCCCCCTGATGGTCTGTTTGTGAAAAGGAATAGATTTCTCATGTAAAAGGGGGTATCAGCTACTGATTGGGATAAAGTTCAATTCTTGGTCGGAGTTTCTCTTTACGACTATATAAACCAGCAGTAGTCTCATCCTACTGGCCATCCGTGAGCCTCCGCCTGACATCAGCCTGAAATCGGTTTGATTCCCCCGGTTTGATTCCCAGCCAGGTCAACATCTGCAATGAGTTTGTATGTTCTCCGCATGTCTGTGTGGGTTTCCTCCAGGCAGTTAGTGACAAGACTATATATACTCTGTACAGCGCTGCAGAAGATGTATGTACTCAGAATTTCTTTGTGGGAGGGGTTTCACCACGATATCAGCCATACAGCGCCCCCTGATGGTCTGTTTGTGAAAAGGAATAGATTTCTCATGTAAAAGGGGGTATCAGCTACTGATTGGGATAAAGTTCAATTCTTGGTCGGAGTTTCTCTTTACGACTATATAAACCAGCAGTAGTCTCATCCTACTGGCCATCCGTGAGCCTCCGCCTGACATCAGCCTGAAATCGGTTGGGATCAGTTTGTTAATCACGTAAAGAGAAACCTTGACCAAGAATTGAACTTCATCCCAATCAGTAGCTGATACCCCCTTTTACATGAGAAATCTATTCCTTTTCACAAACGGAAAATCAGGGGGCTCTGTATAGCTGATATTGTGGTGAAACCCCTTCCACAAGAAACTCTGAGGACCATGGTCCTGGCAGTTTTCTGTCTGTGAACCTTGTTGCATTGTGGGAAACAACTGCACAAAAAGCAAGCAGCAGCTACATCACCTGCCAGCAGTAAAAATGTCACCATGTGATAAATGTCAGAATGTAAATCAGGGATTTAAAAGATTTTACAATGGACAAACACTGACTGAATCATTTATACATAATTATTGTAAAAATGAAGCACTTTTTTATTACTTTATTTGCACGGGAGTTCCTCTTTAAACAGCTAGGATATGATGAGAAAACCCATTTCTGCTATCTTTATTATCATTTCCTGCCCTGTTTCTTACATTTGAGATTGATTAGCGCTTTCTGAGCGCTTTTTAAAAACCGGGGCAATTGTGAATGCATAAAAATGTATGCGATCACATCGATTTTTTACGCAATTTTTACAGTGACTTTAATGAAAGTGAATGGGAGCTATTTTTTTTAAACACCGCATAGAAAGCGCTAATCAATAGCAAGTGCTTAGAAAAGCACTTAAGGTGCCCATACACTCGTCAGATTGGCAGCAGATAGATAAGAAATGCATCTGATGATCTATCTGATGCGTTTTTAGAACATTTCTTACCAGGATAGAATTCCAATAGATTTCAGTTTGAAATCTATTGAAATTCGATCTGATGGCATTTTTTTGCCATCAGATTTCCATTAAGGCCAATGCAAACTGATAAGCAATCTCATCAGATCGACCTAAATTTTCCACCCTGCCAGTTCGATGGAAATCCATCGAAATCGGCCATCGATCGGTCGATTGGCCAACCGATTTGCAATCGATCGATCGATCGGGATCGATCGGTCGGCCAGAAAATCGGCTGAGTGTATGGGCCCCTTTATAGTGTGTCTGCAGGCTGAGCCCTTATAGTCTTATAATCCAAAAACAGCCCGGGAATAGTGATCCTTGCTGTAGAGTAATCCTCTCCCCATTTTATTACACAAAATATCCAGTTTGACTTCTGCTTAACCACTTAGGGACTGAACTGCTAGACCCTTCTAGACCAGAGCCATCCTTTCCCTGTTTTGTTATGTTTTGTTATGGGATTGCTGTGATTAGCTTACAGCGATCGCAGGGTCAGGAGCCAATGAAATTGGTCCTGCCTGAGACACAGAAATTCTGCTTTCAGGGTGACAGCCAGTAGCTAGAGACTATGGGGTGCCATAGCAATTTTTTTTCATGGTGCCTTTAAATCCACACACTTTTTTGCCATGCCGCCTGTCCCTACTCTATGTGTCAGGAACCGGCCCGCGGCACGCCTGCGTATACGGTTCCCGACTGCGGGTTTGACCAGACTGAGAGGGGAAGCAGCCTTAGTCAAGCTAAAACAAGGCTGGGACCCCTCAGAACACCTCTCACTGCCACCACTAGCTGTTCGCTAGACACTTCCACACTGCTGTTGAGTCCTCAGTGTGCACTCCGCGTTTTCGTATTCGGGTCAGCTTTGCGCTTAGGCCAAATACGGGAACGCCACGCACCCACACACACACACAGTTGCAATCTTACACTGTCGTGAAGCAAAGACCCACTAACAGTCGTTCCGAACGATACTGTTAGCCACTCTGCTGTCGCTACTCGCACTGGCGTTGTTCGTACGTTGGGTCAGCTGTACGCTTAGGCCAACGTATGACAAACGCCCCCACACACAATGCAATTACAATTTCATACGGTAGTGTTGCTTAAGCGTACAATTAGGCATGAAACTTATACACGGTTACACTTCAGTCTCTTCAAGGCTATGAGTGTTAGTTTAGTACGGCAGAAGTCAAGCTTATTAAATAATAATTTAATATTCCAGAAAAACATGGAACAGTGAAGAACTTAATATATACAAAAAGATTACAAAAAACAAAGTAAAAATAGTTACAAGATAAAAGTTACAAAGATAACACACAAAGCGATTTTGCTTACCAAAATAAAGGGATCCAGATAGAAGAATCGTGGACTTTTGTGTGGACGGACACAGTTCTGGCTAGACCAGGAGTCCACTAGCTTAGGCTGGGAGTCCAGCTGCCGCTACCGTCAGAAGAGAACTGATTTGAGGTAGATGTCCCCTGGTTTTTATAATGAAATATTCGCCTCGAGGCTGTAAGCCTGTGTGGACGGGGGGAAGCTAGATTTAATTACATCCTCAGTCATAATTGGATCTCCAGAGATCTAACATCCACCTGCGAAAAATGTACAATAGCCCACATACATGAAAAGACTTCCAATAGATGTAATTTACAGGGTATAGCTTGCACCTCCAGCAATAATTCAATTTCCTCACAATGAAACAGTGTTTAACACACATACCAACTTTTGGTGCAGCTACTCTTCCTGACTTAGCCTACAGTTCTTCACTTCCTCAACAGAAGTGTAAATGTTTCAAGTGTCAAGGACTTCAACACACTTCACTTCTGCCATTGTCTTATTACCCAAGCATTATTCACTGAAGTCCTCTTTAGATGCAAATGTAGGTCTTTGAAGTTCCCTGACTATGTCCTGATTGGTATAATGGGACAATAGGGCTTCTAATTAGCTCCCTGCTCTCTGAGGAACTGAGGGTAATTGTATTCCACACTGTCACCCAGACAAGTACAGCTTCCCCCAAAGCCAGATGATGACCCATACATACGCATCTGAAGTACGGTACATAGCAGTCAGACAGGCAAATGAAAATATTATCCTTACATCATAAGCACCCCAATATATCTCCACACTATGGATATGAGTTGATTGGGCAATTTCCATTTCCATGAAATGTACATTGTGTTTAGTTCATGGGCCGTGAGACAACAAAGTTAGAGGGTAGAGAAATAAAGGAATGTATATAATGAACACATCAAGTACCACCTGGGCCCCCTCATCTCCAGCAGTTGCTATGGCTTTCGCTACGTCCCCGGTGACAGCAGAACGTACAGGTGCAGCGGTGCAAATGGTGAGAGCGATGAGCAGGGCCGGCCTTTGACCTGAGCGACAGGAGCGATCACTCAGGGCGCCGGGCCGCTGGCTTCCAGGGGGCGCCGTGCCGCGCTCCTGCCGCCCTGGCCGCATATATTGTTAATTTGTGCTCACTGCCTGCTACGGGTTTCAGCTAGGTTGCGCTGTGACAGTCTGAGTCTCCCTCTGGCTCCGCCCCCTGGTGCCGCTGGGGATGATGGGGGTGAAGATCAGCAACTGCTGCAGCGCTGTCTCTTGGAGGCAGTGTGTGAGAGTCTCCGCCCCACGTCGGCCCTGTTATAGGAGGATGGAAGCGCGCAGTGTGCCAGCCACCCTGCCCTGACCTGGCTGGCTGTGAGTGCAACTGTTCTAGAGACCTGGGCTGGCCATCTCTACAAGACAGTGAGTGACCACACTAACCAGCAAAAGTAAGGCTCTGCTCACCATCCCCAGGACCCCAATATATGTTACATTCTATGCTTAGTGGTACATGATACGGGGGTCTGTTGGGAATCTGCTCCATAACTAAAAGGGGATCTGGTAGCCTAAGCCTATATATATATATGCAGTACACAAAGGACAGTCCGTGCACAGCTCCCTTGGAACACTTTTAATCTTCCAGTGATATTATCAGCAGATGGATAGGCACATATACATAAACAGCTTCATGTTTTTAGACACATGTATAGATACATCTGACCTGTGCCATGGACGGGTGCGGGAGGGTGACCAGGGGAAGATAGGACTGCGCGACAGCCGTTTCGCGCCGGTGTGGCGCCTGTTCACGTGCAAATGTCCTGGGCACATTGGCGCCTGTTCACGTGCCAATGCCCAGGACATTCGCACGTGAACAGGCGCCACACCGGCGCAAAACGGCTGTCGCGCAGTCCTATCCTCCCCTGGTCACCCTCCCGCACCCGTCCATGGCACAGGTCAGATGTATCTATACATGTGTCTAAAAACATGAAGCTGTTTATGTATATGTGCCTATCCATCTGCTGATAATATCACTGGAAGAATAAAAGTGTTCCAAGGGAGCTGTGCACGGACTGTCCTTTGTGTACTGCATATGAAATGTTGATCCCATTGTCTGTTTGCACGCTTCGACACTCAAGGAACCAGGTTGCAGTAAGGATTTAAAAGGGACGGGGTCGCTTACTATCACAGGTGCAGCAGACCTATCCACCCCCCGCCTTAGAGTGCCGGGCAATCAGCATCTTGGGGGTCTGCCTATATGTATACACACTAAAAGGAGGATTTGCCTACAAGACTAGTAGCCTATATACACTAAGGGGGGGATATGCCTATAATAGGCAGATCCCCCCCTTAGTGTATATAGGCAACTAGTCTTGTATATGTAGGCAGATCCCCCTTTAGTGTATATATAGGCAGATCCCCCCCCCCTTTAGTGTATATATTATATATACACTATTTCTTTAAATATTTATATAGCGCGGACATATTACGCAGCGCTGTACAGAGTATATATTGTCTTGTCACTAACTGTCCCTCTGAGGCTCACAATCTAGTCCCTACCATAGTCATCGGTGTATGTATGTATTGTGTAATGTACGCATCATAGTCTAGGGACAATTTTTTAGGGGGAAGCCAATCAACTTATCTGTATGTTTTTGGGATGTGAGAGGAAACCGGAGTGCCCAAAGGAAACCCACATAGACACTGGGAGAACATACAAATTCCTTGCAGATAGTGCCCTGTGCTGCAATGCAAGAGAGCTAACCACTACGCCACTAAAGGTGGGATCTGCCTGCAAGACTAGTAGCCTATATACACTAAGGTGGGATCTGCCTACAAGACTAGTAGCCTATATACACTAAGGTGGGATCTGCCTACAAGACTAGTAGCCTATATACACTAAGGTGGGATCTGCCTACAAGACTAGTAGCCTATATACACTAAGGTGGGATCTGCCTACAAGACTAGTAGCCTATATGCACTAAGGGGGGATCTGCCTAAAATAGATAGATCCCCCATTAGTGTATATAGGCTACTAGTCTTGTATATGTAAGCAGATCCCCCCTTAGTGTATATATCTGCCTATATATACACTAGAGGGGGATCTGCCTACATTAGAGCATGTTTCCATAAACATGTAAGACTGTTTTTTGGTTGTTGCCGTTACTTTTTATTTGTGCTAAAACAAAAGTGAGTGGCCCATATGCAATTCACTTTTTCTCCTGAGTTTTCTCTTAGGTGATATATTTACACCTTGTCATAAAATACATTTTAAACCACAAGTATGCAAGAAAATACAATAATTTTGATAGCACTGTTTCACCAACTTTTAAGTACCTTTTCACACCTAAAATACCGGAAAAGTTATCTAAGTGAAGATGAAAATTATCTCGTAGAAGATAACTCAGGATAAAAGGTGAATTGCATATGGGCGTGTGTGTCTGTGTGTGTGTGTGTGCGCACGTGCGAAGAGGATGAATGGGGGGAGGGGGGGCACCAAAATCTGGTTACACTCAGGGTGCTGGGAAACCTAAGGCCGGCCCTGGCGATGAGACTGCGCAGCAGGGATTATTGGAATCTATGACCTGGCAGAAACAGGCCATAGATTTCAATCTTTAAAGCCTGGAAGAGGTTACCTTACTGAAACTCTGTGAATTTCCCTTTTTTGTGAGTGTAATAGGAATTCCCGAGCATTACACACAGAAAAGCCCTTGGAGCCAGGTGAGTCAGTGTAAATCAGTTTCTGTTTTGCCTGTCTCTAGTTACTGCTGTATCCAAGGCCCTCCTTCCTGCTTACATCACAGCTTACGGCACATCTGTCTGTGCTTCAGAGAAATACCAAAATAGACTCTCCGTTGTGCCTCCCGGTCACTTTACTATCGGTTTCACTTTGTAGAAAACACATTCAGTTCTGCTTTTATGGTGAGTTCTTTGCCCAAGATCAGTTTATAGTTTGAAAAATAACAACACTAACAACAAGCATTGTGTTCATGAATACGTCAAACTTTATTTTTGTTGAATTCTAAATACAACAAGAGCAAGTACCACCACATAGTGAAATCCAATTAACAATACAATCAAAGAATGGTAAATGCATGCAGGGATTACATACTATGTCCAATAGTATTAAGTGATACAGAGCCCAGGCCAATTTTGACAGGCAAATATAAGGTGCATTCAATATAGACCCAAGCTGACTTAGATAGCTAGCATTAGAAGCATTTCAAGGACTTTCGAGGTGAAATAGCCTCTTCCAGCTCCTCGCAGCCGTCTCAGTCCCTCGCCACAGCCCCAGTCCTCTGCTCTGACCCTCCTGGCCTCCTGTAATGATGGCAACCGGCAGGCGCAGTACGTGCCAGATGACGTGGTGCCCATGCAGGCACAGAAGAGCCGACCCTGACTGTGGGTCGCGATCATTACAGCTGGCCAGCGGGGACACCGAGGAGGACCGGGGCTGCGGCGAAGGACTGAGACAGCGGTGGGGGGCTGGAAGAAGCCCCAGGTGAGTAAAAAATAGATGATCTATTTCACCTCTGAAGTCCTTCAACAAACAGGAGTAGCAGTAATAATCAGAGCAAAACTCAATCTACTCAAAGTAGAGTCTGCCCCTGTTCTAATTCCAACCCGTCATTAAGTAGGCAAAACCAGCAATAACACCCAAATACAGATTCACCTCAATCACAGGAAGATTTATCCCCACAAAAGGGATTACATTCCAAAGTTACTTTTGTCTACATGGCTAATTTCTATCATCTGATACACCTCCAGGAAATATTTATGGTTTTATTATGACTGTTATGGTTATATCCTAAGAGGCAAGAGTCCAGAGCATGCAAGGATCACTTTACTGTAAATCGTTTTCAAACAAACAAGTCACAGATGAACTGCTGAGTGTTTGACTTTCTGTTGCATAAGAATTCTGATATGGAAAATAAAGTCCATCCATGGAAACTTAAATCAAAAATCCTGTAGTCTCCCTGTTATAACAAGGTAGACGTCTTCCTGTAATAGAAAGCCTCACCCGTCTCTGCAGAGAAAAACACCAAGAGGGATATGAGGCTGGAGATCCGCTTTAACATGGAAATCTAATTCTGCCGACAATAGAGTGATGTTAAAAATTGATAATAGATCGCGATTTTGCATTCATTACTGCTAAAGATGGCACTTTTTATCACGTTTAATGGACAACTGTAATGAGAGGGATGTGGAGGCTGCCATATTTATTTCCTTTTAATCAATACCAGTTGCCTGGCAGCCCTGCTGATCTATTTGGCTGCAGTAGTGTCTGAATAACACCAGAAACCAGCATGTAGCTAATGTCAGATCAAAAAATAATGTCAGAAACACCTGATCTGCTGCATGCTTGTTCAGGGTCTATGGCTAAATGTATTAGAGCAGGGGTCTCAAACTCGCGGCCCACGGGCCATTTGCGGCCCTCGATACAGTATTTTCTGGCCCGCGCTGGGAAAACCTTCCTTATACTTCGCCTCTGTGCTCCCATATAATCCACCGCATCCGCATCCCCGCCGCATCCATCTCACTGAAGCGAACTATTTTGCCTATTTAAATTTAACTTACAGTTCGCTTCAGTGGTCCCATACGAGTGATCCGCTGCGTCCCCGCCTCTAAACGAGGGCTGCACAGCCCCCAAATCGCCCAAGGGGCAATCCGCCGGCATTTCCTGTAAGGGGCAGAGCTTTCAGCTTCAGCTCTGCCCCTCCTGACATCAATCGCGGCGCATCGCCGCCTCTGCCTGCCCCTCTCTGTGAAGGAAGAGTGAGAGGGGCGAGCAGAGGCAGCGATGCGCCACGATTGATGTCAGGAGGGGCAGAGCTGAAGCTGAAAGCTCTGCCCCTTCCAGGAAATGCCGGCAGATTGCCCCCCGGGCGATTTGGGGGCTCTGCAGCCCTTGTTTAGAGGCGGAGATGCGGCGGATCACTTGTATGGGACCACTGAAGCGAACTGTAAGTTAAATTTAAATAGGAAAAAAAGATCGCTTCAGTGAGAATGTGATTTTGAATAAAAATCAATGCAAGGGGTGTCATGTTCAGAAGAACTGTTGATGATCTTCACTCAATGTTCTATTCATGTTCTGGACACTTCATGTTCATAAGAAATAATTAAAACTGTTAATATGTTCATAAGAAATAATTAAAACTGTTAATATGTTCATAAGAAATAATTAAAACTGTTAATAATGACATTTGAGCACTTTTTTTGTGAAATCTCTTATGCGGCCCAGCCTCATCCTGACTTTGCCTCCTGCGGCACCCAGGTAAATTGAGTTTGAGACCCCTGTATTAGAGGCAGAGGATCAGCAGGATAGCCAGGTAACTGGTATTGCTTAAAAGGAAATAAATATGACAGCCTCCATATCCCTCTTGTTACAGTTGCCCTGTAAGGGGACATGGTTGATATTGTTTAGTAATTTAAAAGCTATGATGTGTACTCTATAAGTGTTTCCCCTAGCTAGTCTAATATTGTACCCCATAACCTACCCACTCTACCCCCAATACTCACCTACAGGGGTCTTCAGCATTTGGATCATGTGACCCCATTATTCAGCAGAACAGTCACAATCCCTGGAGTCACTTCTTCCAACAGTGTTGTCCTGGCTCGACCATCTCCAGTAACCTCACCACCCCCTACCAATATTACATGCCAAAGCCCCACCCCACCAACTAATATACCAGGTGCAGCTCAGTGGCTGCAATAATCATCAGAGGCAAAGGAAAAAGGTGTGTACTCTCAGTACCATTCCCCCCCCCCCCCCCCTCACAAACTGTTTGGCACATTTTATTTTGTCTGTTGCATGACCAGGTCTGTTTCTGAGGGCTGCTCCCTCGTTACAAACTGATAGTTAGGGGCGTTGCTAGCCCCAAAGATCAGTGACACGTGCCCCTAATCTATTCTGGAGTGCCTTGGACATCCCCCAGGCAGAATAGAGGTACCACAGCACCCAGCATAGCACCACACAGTACCCAGCATGCCCCACAGAGGCACCACAGCACCCAGCATGCCACACAGAGGCACCACAGCACCCAGCATAGCACCACACAGTACCCAGCATGCCCCACAGAGGCACCACAGCACCCAGCATGCCCCACAGAGGCACCACAGCACCCAGCATAGCACCACACAGTGCCCAGCATGCCCCACAGAGGCACCCAGCATGGCACTACAAAGCACCCAGCATGGCATTACAGCACCTAGCGTGCCCTATAGAGGCACCATAGCACCCAGCATGCCCCACAGAGGCACCACAGCACCCAGCATGCCCCACAGAGGCACCACAGCACCCAGCATAGCACCACACAATACCCAGCATGCCCCACAGAGGCACCCAGCATGGCACTACACAGCACCCAGCATGGCATTACAGCACCTAGTGTGCCCTATAGAGGCACTATAGCACCCAACATGACACCATAGCACTCAGCATGGCACCACAGCACACATAAATGGGGGGTATGCTGGGTGCTATGGTGCCTCTATGTGGGCATATTGGGTGCTGAGGTGCCATGCTAGATGCTGTGATGCCTTTATAGGGGCATGCAGGGAGCTGTGGTTGTTCTATGGGGGCATGCTGCGAGTTGTGGTGCCTCAATGGAAGGTCCGTGGGAGCATGGAAGGGGGTCCACTAGAAGGTCATGGAATGATATGGGGTGTGCTAGCTCGCCCAGCAGCCAGGTAACGCTACCTAGTTATGTTTAAGTAATACTGTCTATTTATGTTATACGCTGCATTTTAGGGCTTTTTTGTATTAATGGAGAGGGGGGCTTCCTCCAACATTTTGCTGAGCAGGCCTACTTAGACCACTGTTAATGTAATTTTGGCTCCACCCATGACCACACCCACATTCCGCTGTATGGCAACACCCACAGTGCCCCGGTCCTCTTAGGATCCTTGCAACGCCCCTGCTGATATTGCTGCAGCAAAAGTCTGCATTATGGGACAAAGAGCTTGGAGGAAGCTAGACATAGCGAGCCATCCTGAAGGCAGAGGTAGCTGTGGGGGGACACTGCAGCTGGTCATCATCAAGGTGCTGGGAGTGAAGTGAGGTAGGAAGAGGCATGCAAGAACAGGTGTGATGGGTGTCCACAAATTTTCTAACCTCCATATAGGTCAAATTGCAAAAACCTTAAAGTGGTCTAACACCCAGCATTTCAACTTTGCTTTAAAAGATTGTTTACAGCTTATAAACTATTATGCCAGATTTTTTTTTTAGCAGAAATTCACTGAATGGATTAAACATGACATTTTAGTGCTGCATTTAGCTAGAAATCCTCCTCCGTGCTTGCTTGTTTAGTTACAAATGTATCTATCTACAATGTAACAAACAAACACTGCTCTGAGAGAACAAAGAGGGCTTCCCCGACAGGCTTTTCAAAGGTCTATTTGTATTCCAAATAAAGATACATTTGTAACTAAAAGATAAGAACGGATGCGGATTCCTAGTTAAATCCAACACTAAAATGTCATGTTTAACCCATTCAGTGAATTTCTGCTTAAAAAAAAAATCTGGCATAATAGTTTGTAAGCTGTAAGCAATCTTTTAAAGCAAAGTTGTAATGCTGGGTGTTAAACCGGGAAGGAAGCATTGTAATTACACATGCCTCCCAACTGTCTCACCTGACATCACCAGATTTGAAGCATGATCCCGTGTCACGCAGCACCTCCCAGCAACACTGGAAGTGTGGGAGGGGTGAGAAATGGACTAAGCCTTGCTCCGTGCGTTGTTCTCTGCATACAGGGAGGGAGGGGCGTGGAAGAATCACTAGACACCAGGATATTGCATTCGGGAGGGAGAACCACTAGACACCAGGGAACTGTATGAGGAAGGAAGGGAAAACCACTAGACCCCAGGGAACTGGGCAACTGTAGAGGGAAGGGAGGGGACCACTAGACACCAGGGAACCATATAGGGGAGGGAGGAAGGACAACTAGACACCAATAACCTTTATAAGGGAGGGAGGGGGTCAGTAGACACCAGTGAACTGTATAGGAGAGGGAGGGGAGTACTAGACACCAGAGAACTGTATATTGGAGGGAGGGAAGCCACTAGACACTAGGTGGGTCACACCCAGAGTACTACTTGCCCTATGCTTAATCCTAGCTCCCTCTGTCTTGCCTACAGCTAACACTGACTCGAACCCCTTTTCCTGCTAGTCATAGCCCTTAAAGGGAACCAGAAATGAAAAAATAAAGATTTTTTACATACCTGGGGCTCCCTCCAGCCCCATACGTGCTGATCGATCCCACGCCACCATCCTCCTCTGCCCGCAGCTACGAGAACCGGCTCCCCGCTACTCCGTCAGTCGGAGCCAGTCTAAGCGTAGCAGAAGTGCGCTGTTTGCGTATCTCTGCAGCAGTGTATGGAGAGATACGTAGAGCGTGCACTTCTCCTGCGTAGCTGGCTCTGATGACGTCAGCGACGGGAGCCGGTTCTTGTAGATGCAGACAGTGGAGGACTGCGGCGTGGGAACGATCAGCGCGTATGGGGCTGGAGGAAACCCCAGGTATGTATAACTTCTTTTTCATTTTTTCATCTAGGGTACATCTCTGGTTCCCTTTAAATAATCTCCACATGGAAAAAAAAAAAAGAAAAAAATACAGAGTGCAATCCATCTTCTAAATTCACCAATGAATAGATTCAAAAATAGCACCTCATACATGTACAGCAACAGTGTGCATAAATAATAGTATATATAATGACAATGTAAATAACTCGAATTAAGTAAACTGGGCCATTTTTGGAGTGTCAGAGCAAAAGTAGGAATGCAGGTACTGTTGGGAATTGTTGTCTTTGCATTGGATATTTTATGTGTTTCTTGTACGGTACATCATATAATGTTTAAGTGTGATACATGGCTGAAGTGCCTTATCATATTTTGTTTAGTAAGAGAATTTAGAACATACTGTACATGTCAAACTCTGCATTGTGTTTGGCTTACTCTAGGCCACCAGGGGAAGGGAAGCTATATTAGAGGTGAACACCTAGGCCACCAGGAAAGCCATATGGGAAAGGGAGGGGAAAAGCACTAGACACCAGGGAACTGTATAGGGGAGGAAGGGGGCTCTAGACACCAGGGACTGTATGGGGGGAGGGGGCCACTAGACACCAGAGAACTTTATAAGGGAAGGAGGGAGCCACTAGACATTGAGGGCGGCCCATGACTCAGTCCCAGTGTTCAATTTCGGCCCGCTTTGTATTTGAGTTTGGCGCCCCTGATTTAGAAGAAGAATTGTTCCAGGTCTTTCTTTTCTTTTTTTCGGTTATACTAGTTGTTAGTCCTCTTTGGAAAACAGGGCCAACAGTTAAGATACCTTAAAACAGTCTGTAGTGCAAACAAGTGTAATTATTGCATTGCAGTCTTCTAACTTAGGCTGGTTGGTAATGGCTTTGGCAATTGATGTCACCCTGATGGGGATCGGGACCTAATCCCTCACGCGACATCGCTGGGCTGAGGCTGTTCAAAAGCATAGTCAGCCTGTAGGTCCCCAACCGCGGCTCAGTTTCGTAGAAGCTCCAGGTAAGTTAAAGAGAAACCGTGACAAAGAATTGAACTTCATCCCAATCAGTAGCTGATACCCCCTTTTACATGAGAGATTTATTCCTTTTCACAAACGGATCATCAGGGGGCGCTGTATGGCTGATATTGTGGTGAAACTCCTCCCACAGAAAACTGTGAGGATCATGGTCCTGGCAGTTTCCTGTATGTGAACCTCGTTGCAATGTGGGAAATAGCTGTTTCCAACTGCCCCAAAAAAGCAAGCAGCAGCTACTTCCAGTGACATCACTTGCCAACAGTAAAAATGTCACCATGTGATAAATGTCAGAATTGTAAATCAGGGAGAGGAAATCTTTTACAATGGGCAAACACTGACTACATAATTATTGTAAAAAATGAAGCACTTTTTTATTACATTATTTTCACTGGAGTTACTCTCTAAACTCAGCGGTTTACAGCGGTAAACAGCTTAGCAGTTTTCGCCGAGGAGAGAGGGGAGGCAGGGCCAGGCGCCGGAAGTGGAGTGATGTGTGGTCTTTGGGGCGGCTTAGCGGGACAAGGCTGTGCAGGTAAATAAAACTTTTTATTACAGGGATACTGCTAGATTTTTATTTTTAATATGGAGGTCCTCTTTAAGTTCCACTTTAAAGGACAACTGTAACAAGAAGGATATGGAGGCTGCCATATTTATTTTCTTTTAAACAATGCCAGTTGCCTGGCTATCCTGCTGATTTGCTCCCTCTAATTTGTTTAGCCACAGACCCTGAATACACTTATGCAGATCAGGTGTTTCTGATATTATTGTTAGATCTGACAAGATTAGCTTTATGCATGTTTCTGGTGTTATTCAATCACTGCTGTAGCCAAATAGATCAGCAGTGCTGATAGGCAACTGGTATTGTTTAAGAGGAAATAAATATGGCAGCCTCCATATTCTTCTCACTTCAAATGTCCTTTAAAGGCTCGTACACACGATATAACTTCACTTCAGATCAATGAGTTGAATCGTTAATTTCCGACATGTATGATCTGCTTCTGATCGATAACGGGATTGATTTTGTGCACTAATGATCTGAAAATTTAACCCGTTATCGATCAGGAGCAAATCAAACAAGTCAACAATTATTAATTTGACCTGTCGATTTGCTGGGAAGTTTAATCATGTGTACTCGGCCTTACAGTTCCTTAAACATTGTGGTTTTATAAAATGAAAGGTAGGCCTTGTTCACACTACAACATGCAACCACGATTATTCAGAGGAACTTGTGTTTTTGCACATTCCTTTTATAAAAAATCGCTCCAAAAAATGGTACAGGCAGCACATATTCTGAAAATTGAAATGCTGTTGTGAGAACACCTTCAATAGGGTAACACTTCTCTAGTGCTTTACCGGTCTCTTTGCGATCGGCAAACAGAGCACCATTGCTCAGCGTGAACCAGCCCATATTCCATATCGGAGCTGTAACATTGTATCTGTTTTATAAGCCTCAAATAAAAAAATAAAATATTTTGAAAGGAAAGGAAAACTGAAAGGAGTTTCATTGGTCCTAAGTCCTGACGAAAGTGAAAGTGGTTCAGGCAACACTGCAACACTGAGCAATGCAAAGAATGTATTTCACATCCTCTTCAGATTTCTCCGCCTCCCAGGGATAAATATAAATCCAGAATCACAGACAGCACATGTATATAGGAGCTGGACAGCTTGTCAATGCAGACAATTCAGAACTTTGACATTTGCTGCTCGGTCATATATATCCCATGACTCTCTCTGTGTATGTGGATGTACTTATCACAAGAATCGGAGGGGAGCCTGACATTATAGGTGCATCAAGCATGTTTAATCCCATCCTAATACCAGGTAAGGAGCTTTTTGTTTTTATTATTGCATTATTAGTAAAGTGCTGTCACATTCCATAGCAGTTTACATGAAATGAGGAAGAGATGAAGAATCCCAATACTATGACTAAAGACAAGCCTGCACTACAAAGCTTATGTTTAGAAGCTATGTATACACATTGTGGCACTCACAACAATCACTTTTGATTGTGTGGGGTGACATTTTACTAATTTCTGTACAGACACAGTGCCAAGCAGCCTGAGCTGTGGTATGGAGAGGGGAGGGTGAGTAGGAGGTGAGGATGGGTACCACTGTCAGGTGCATGGGATACTACAATAGTGACCAGTATTATCCATTCTGCAGAGCAGCATGGTGGCGTAGTGGTTAGCACATGGTGGCGTAGTGGTTAGCACATGGTGGCGTAGTGGTTAGCGCATGGTGGCGTAGTGGTTAGCGCTCTCGCCTTGTCGCGCTCCCCGGTTCGCATCCCAGCCAGGTCAACATCTGCAAGGAGTTTGTATGTTCTCCCCATGTCTGTGTGGGTTTCCTCTGGGCACTCTGGTTTCCTCCCACATCCAATAAACATACAGATAAGTTAATTGGCTTCCCCCTAAAATTGGCCCTAGACTATGATACATGCACTACATGATACATACATAGACATATAACTATAGCAGGGACGAGATTGTGAGCCCCTCTGAGGGACAGTTAGTGACAAGACAATATACTCTGTACAGCACTGCGTAATATGTCGGCGCTATATAAATACTATACCCGGTAATAAATAAATAAAATTCTGGGAGATCATCAAAGAGGAGGCTGCTGATGTCAAGTGTGATGCCTACTCTCATATTATATTGTTACCCCAGATGGCCACAAGGGGTTTTTCCAAGCTATGAAAATCCAGAATATATATTGACCATATATGTAATGAACTAATTTTCTATGAAATGTAATTTACTTTGCACAGTCCACTGATCAGGGCCGTGCAGAGGATCCTTAAAGAGAACCTGAACTCAAAATAAAAACTCAAAATAAACATACACAGGTCATACTTACCTCCTGTGTAGTCTATTACTCAATCTCTTTCTCCTCTCCTGAGTCCTGTTTGTCCACTGTGATCAATGGAATTCTCTGTCCTCCAGTTTGAAAATGGCCATTACCCCATAACAGCTACCTGGTCAGCACACTGTTAAACTATAATATCGCCCACTTGAGCCATAGGTAAACATAGACATTATCTTGCACATTCAGTTTTAACTGACAGCTGCTGATATATAACTGACAGCAACTGGTATTTTTCAGTTCTGACAAAATATTGTCAGAACTGGAAGGTGTCACTGTAAGAAGAAAATGGTCAGATTCTGAGAGGAACTGTGTAACGAATGTGGAATTCTCTCCGTGGTCATCGCACAGGACGCGCGCTGACACTGCGAAAAATCCTCCACAAGCGTATTTATAATTTGAGAGAACCCAGCAAAAGGTGCAACGCACCTGTAGAGGGAAATTCCTGTTGGCAGATGGAGCTGTGGAGTGCAGAGGAACAGATCCTCTGCCCTGCCACAGACGCCAGACAGGAATTGTACGAAGGGAAGAACGCAGGGCAAGATAGCCCTTAACCTCTTGCCGACCGCGTCACTCCGGTAGGCGTGGCCGCGGCGGCAGCCCCAGGACCGCCTAACGCCAATTGGCGTAAAGTCCTGGGGCTCTGTTTTGCAGGAGATCGCGCGCAGGCTGCGCGTGCATCTCCTGCTTGGGGGGCGGAGCTCCGCCCCGCCTTCAGTCTCCGAGCGGCTATTGCCGCTCGGGAGACTGTTAGACGGCGATTACGCCGTCTATTTACTAGGTGCAGCCGTGTGACACGGCTGTCCCCCTGGGGGACAAGAGAGCGATCGGCTCTCATAGGCAGAAGCCTATGACAGCCGATCGCCGTAGTTGGCCGGCTGGGGGGAGGGAGGGAGCGAGGGAGGGAGGGGATTTAAAGGAAGAGGGTTTTTTTTTTTTAAAAAACGGCAACACAAATATTTATTAAAAAAAAATAAACATGGGGGGAGCGATCAGACCCCACCAACAGAGAGCTCTGTTGGTGGGGAGAAAAGGGGGGGGGATCACTCGTGTGTTATGTTGTGCGGTCCTGCAGCTTGGCCTTAAAGCTGCAGTGGCCTTTTAAACTAAAAATTGCCTGGTCACTAGGGGGGTTTAGCCCTGCAGTCCTCAAGAGGTTAAAGAGAGAGAGTAAAGCGACAGAGGGTATGTGTGTCCACCAATCTAGTCGCCACCCTGCGACGATGAACACACAACCATGAAGATCAGGTGAGAAGGCAAAGGGAAGAACGCAGGGCAAGATAGCCCTTAACCTCTTGCCGACCGCGTCACTCAGGTAGGCGTGGCCGCGGCGGCAGCCCCAGGACCGCCTAACGCCAATTGGCGTAAAGTCCTGGGGCTCTGTTTTGCAGGAGATCGCGCGCAGGCTGCGCGTGCATCTCCTGCTTGGGGGGCGGAGCTCCGCCCCGCCTTCAGTCTCCGAGCGGCTATTGCCGCTCGGGAGACTGTTAGACGGCGATTACGCCGTCTATTTACTAGGTGCAGCCGTGTGACACGGCTGTCCCCCTGGGGGACAAGAGAGTGATCGGCTCTCATAGGCAGAAGCCTATGACAGCCGATCGCCGTAGTTGGCCGGCTGTGGGGAGGGAGGGAGCGAGGGAGGGAGGGGATTTAAAGGAAGAGGGTTTTTTTTTTAAAAAAACGGCAACACAAATATTTATTAAAAAAAAATAAACATGGGGGGAGCGATCAGACCCCACCAACAGAGAGCTCTGTTGGTGGGGAGAAAAGGGGGGGGGGAATCACTCGTGTGTTATGTTGTGCGGCCCTGCAGCTTGGCCTTAAAGCTGCAGTGGCCTTTTAAACTAAAAATTGCCTGGTCACTAGGGGGGTTTAGCCCTGCAGTCCTCAAGAGGTTAAAGAGAGAGAGTAAAGCGACAGAGAGTATGTGTGTCCACCAATCTAGTCGCCACCCTGCGACGATGAACACACAACCATGAAGATCAGGTGAGAAGGCAATCGCAAGAGATGGCGATTGCTAACAGCGACACAAGACCGAATAAGCACAGAGGAGGAATGTATGTATGTCCACCAATCTAGTCGCCAACCTGCGACGGTGGACACACAACAGAGGAAACCAAGTGAGAACGCAATCGCAAGAGAAGCGATTACGAATGAGAATGAGCACAGGGACAGAATGTATATGTGTGCACCAATCTAGTCGCCAGCACGCGACGGTGCACACACAACAGTAGAAACAAAGTAGGAACGCAATCGCGAGAGCGGCGATTGCCAGAGGTGACACAAGACTTAAGCAAGACAGGGCATAAGAGTAGCAAATGCACAGCAAATCATACAATGAGAAGATAAGGAAAATAACAAACGCTAACTAAACGCAAACACCGCACTCATTCGCAACAGCAAACGTGTTTACAGCGCGATCTCCGCACGTTAAGCGCAACAGAGACAAGCACGCCTAACTAACCACCGCCACACAAACACGAAACAGAGAACGCGAGCGCTTGCTTAACGGTTACCTCACCGAGCCTACAGCAAGCGTTCGTATCAGACAAGACAGACAGACGGACAGGAAACAGGATAGGAATGATCCACTGCTCTTTCCGCCAGAGCGAGTGTGATCCGGGTTCAGTGACAGGATCCCAGATCAGAAGGATCCACAGCCGCTACCGCTAGAGGCTAGTGCGATCCAAGCAAGACAGGCAGATGAGATAGGCGGTAGCAACCGCTGCTCCAGCTATACTCCAAGAAAGCAGACCAGAAGGATCCACAGCCGCTACTGCTACCGCTAGAGGCTAGTGCGATCCAAGTAAGAAAGATGAAACAGAAGGGACTACCAGTAGCAACCGCTGCTCTGGTTAGCACCCACAGACTGACAGGACGATTTCCTATCGACCACCGTTGGCGACAGGACAATCACAGCAGAGAGGCAACATAGACAAAACAGATAAGCAGGCTAACTGCACTAGAGGAGCTGCCTAGTTCAGTCCCCAGAATTACTCTAAGATAACTATAACAATTTAACAGGGAAGGCTGACACTCCAGGAGTATATTTAACAAACCGTTATGACGAGCAAAGCCTTCTGGGAGCAGAAGGCTTTTATACTGCCAGCCCTCAAAGGAAACAGCTGGGCAATTTGCATGTATGAAAAACCCTCAGCAAAGCAACTCTGAAAGTTGCAAGATGAAGCCAGGTCTCTTTTCCAGAGACCTGCATCTCTCAGACACAAGGAATGGTCAAACAGCTGTCTGCCTGTGCAGCCAGCTGAGCGGATCATTACAAACTGACGGTGAGGTTAGTATGTAATTTTCACTTGCAGGTACATTGTGTGTTTATTTTAATTAATTTTGCTCGCTTCAGGTTTCCTATAAGGCTACTTTCCCTCTAGGTGCTGTGCCGTCTGTTCTGACGGGCCCGCACATAGGATGCGAGAAGCAGGGCCGGATTTCTGGAAAGGCCACAGAGGCCACGGCCTAGGGCGATAAAATCAGATAAGATCAGAAGGGCGGCAGGACTTGGAGAGAGAAGAGGTTATATGTCAAAGTAAATCATCTCTTCTGGTCCTGCAGCACAGCCAGCCAGCGCCCTGCTCTGCACTAATATCTGAATTCCAGAGTTCCCCAATCCCTGCATCTCTCTCTCTCACACTTCTTGATGTGTTATAACAATCAGGATCAATTATAACTGCAACCTGATGATCCATTCCTGGTGATGGACATACAAGTGGATGTGAGAAATAAAAGGAATTTACATTACAAAGCAGATAGAACTAAGTTCCGCTGAGTTTTAATGCAGGCATTCACAAACATCAGTGAGATCTGCTAGTTTCTTTACTTTCTCTTTTACAGCTGTGACACTGACCCCAGAAGCAGTAAATTACACTCTTATCTAACCCTAATTTATGACTGTTTCTCTTTTGTTTTTTTTCTTCCTAGCCAGCAGTGGTCTCAGTTAACTCTTTCCCGACTAATTATCTGTCCTTCAGCTCCTACCATCTATAACTGCAGGAATAAAAATGCTGTTTGCTTCCCTATCATTGCTACACTGTTACTGTCACCTGAGCTGTTACTACCTCTATGCTAGTGTGTATGGTTTGGCATCCTGCTTTCATGTAGCAGCAGAGCATTGTACCATCTTAGCCATCAGCGAAAGCAGAAAGTTTTGAATCAGGATGATACCATTTATTGGCTTAAAATAAAAAGAGTCATCTTTCTGCTAATAAGCCTTCTTCAGACTTTGTTCCTGTATACTGCCAATATGTTAGAGCACACCACCATATGTACATTCAGCATTCAAAAGAGATACATAGATTTTTCAGCAAATATAAATAAATGTCATTCAGATGCTTTAAAGTGGAGCTGAACTCTTGCACAGGACAGAAGGAAAACAGAGAATGTACCATGTATGTATTTAGAGAGCATGTGTAATTCACCCTCCTATGTGTCTAATCACAAGTTGTAATTTATCTCTACACTGTGTCACCTGACTGCCACAACATCTAAGCTTATTTGAAAGCACAGGATGTTAACGATATGTCTGCTTCCATGAAAGCAGGAAGTATACACACTGCAGATTTATTGCAGGATTTATATCAGCTGTAACAAATAAATGTTTTTCTTTAAAGGTTATGTTGTTGCATATCTTTTAGAGCAGAGAGGAAGTTCTGAGTTCAGGTCCACTGTAATTACATAACTGAAACAAAGATGGTGGATTGTGAAACAGGGAGGAGCCAGGAAGCCGAGAATGATGGCCTCTATAAGGAGGCAGTGCTGCTGATAGAGCCAAACCCAACACACTTTGAGAAAGCCCTGTGGGCGGGCGAAACGCGTCAGTGGGCGGGGCTAGGCAGACGCATGTGAGCGCTCACTACCTGGGACGCCGGGCTGCACCATCTACCTCCGCTGTGAGATGTTATGAGACCGGAGCAGGAAGCGTGGAAGGTGATGCGACATGAGCATCGGGCGGCTGCTGACAAGGAAAAGCCCTGAGCGTAGCTCCCTCTGAAGCGCGCAGTATCTGCAGGAAGGTCGTGAGTAACATATCAGCACATGGCAATCATTACATACGGAAGCATACAGCGCAATAGAGAATGTGGTAGATACTGCTGAGCTGTTTGAGAAGCAGTGGACTGTGACTTTCTGCTGGCTAGCATATGTCAACTGTATTAAGGAGATCTGACTTGTGGAAATATGGAGATGAGAAATGAAAGTGATTGAAGTTATCAAAGTGGCTATATCCCCATTGCTGTGCAGGTTTGATAGGTCATTTAAATCAGAGGAAAGTCAAGGACAGACCGGTTGCAGCAGAAGAAGAAACAAGTTCCATCTTACAGCAACAGTGCACTGTTGCTGGAGTGTAAATGAGGAGGCCTCGTGGTGTGCGCCGGGTGGAGGGCCCACATATGTCCAGACATGATTGGATATACCGTTTGATTTGCATAGGCTTTACGCTGGTGATCAACACGGTATTATACCATGATGGGGACAGTGGGAAATCAGTAGAGCTCACATGTTTCAGCTTTGGTTTTAGAATTTTAAATGTAGTGTGAACCATGTTTTGTACAAAGTTTTGTAGGCTGTAATTAAAATTATTGAAGCACATGAAGACACTCTGGTTTGGAGTTAGTGGATGACCACTGTAATTACAACAGAACATCCAAAGTGGGTCCTGACAGGATGTTTGCTGCTTACCTGTTCTCTGTTTTGGATGGGCTTCTCTCCATTGCACTGCCTGCCACCGGTTTGTGGCTCCGACTGCAGCCAGTCGCACAGAGGATAAAGAAGCAGCGCATGCTCTGGTCACTCGCGCTCCCTTTAATTTCTCGCTCCTGCCCAGATGTGCACAGCAAACGAGGCCGGTACAGTGTTGACAAGTACCTTTTTGACAAGTACCGGTCATACATCAGCGTCATTTCTCAAGTATGCATGCCCAGAACACTATCTGCTGCTGTGCACATTCGGGCAGGAGAGCAAATTACAGGAATTATTTGTTGAATAGGGGGGCAGAGCAGCACAACTGAAATGAGCCCATTTAAACCAGTGATCGCTAGTCAGAGTGTTGGACATAATATTTTTTGGTGGTGGTGGGTGGGTGGGGGGGGGATGGGGTGGGGGTGGGGTAGGGGTTGGTGACAACAGGCCTAGGGCACTGGAAAGTACAAATCCGGCCCTGGCGACAAGCAAGCTAACCTGAAAATCTATTGACCTTCATGTTACCGTTTACATTAGTTAAAGAGCTTTACGTTTTAATGCCTCTGGGAACATTCAGTCGCATGACCCAAGCGATTTCCCGCCAGGTGAATTAGAAGTGCAGCTTCCCGTTGTCATGACGTGCGTCGTAACGCTTGCACAAAACCTGGTTCAAGCATGCGTTAGCTAGTGGGAAAGGGCCCTAAGGGGTGGTGCTCAAATTTAGTGGCACCCTTCTGAATTAAAATATCTACAACTTACGTTGCATATATATTCAATTTTCCTATAAATTATTTTATTTTGACACACCTAAAACAAGCATGTAGCTAATCCATCCTGACTTCAATCAGATCACCTGATCTGCATGCTTGTTCAGGGCTTATGGCAAAAAGTATTAGAGACAGAGTCTCAGCAGGACAGCCAGGCAATCTGCATTGTTTACAAGTGTAATACGTATGTCAGCCTCCATATCCTTCTCAGTTCAGGTGTGCTTTTAATAATTTCTTCAGAACTACGATGATAAGCAATGTCCTAGCAGAGCCTAGCTATTCCTTTATCATACTGGGGGCAACTATACTAACTACCTATACTGGGGCAGCTATACTACCTATACTGGGGGCAACTATACTAGCTACCTATACTGGGGCAACTATACTACCTATACTGGGGCAACTATACTGGCTACCAATACAGGGCGCAACAATATTGGCTACCTATACTGGGGACAACTACACTAGCTACCTATACTGGGGCAACTATACTGGCTACAGTGTTCTCCCCAGAAATTTTTTCCAGCCGGGTGGCATGAAATAGTAGCCGGGTGGCATGAAAAAGTAGCCGAGTGGCATGAAAAAGTAGCCGGGTGGGGCAAGATGAGAGAATGCAGGGCCGATGCTTCTGTGTGCAACTCTGCTTACAGAATATACAGCATAGGAGGAAGTCAGCCAATGACAGCCGGGTGCTCACCAAAACTAGCCGGGTGGAGCACCCGGCTAAAAGAGCCTGGGGAGAACACTGGGCTACCTATACTGGGGCCAACTATACCGCCTACCTATATTGGGGGCAACTGTACCTGGCTACCCTATACAGGAGGCACCTGTACCCGGCTACCTACCTACCTAAACTGAGAGTGAAAATTTTGGGTGCTGTGCGACCATTCCAAATCGGGAAGGGGGGGGGGGGGAAGAGCGCATCCTCACAAGTTTGCCTTAGGCAGCAAAAGGTCTAGAGCCGGCCTTGGCCAGATCTGCCCAGTCGCGAAAGGGTTAAAGGCAAGGCTTCTGAGTCACTCATTGATTGATTACATATTAGTGACAGAATGAAAACTGAAAGTGTTTTCTGCATTGTTTTATTGTGTTCTCCAGGTGTTTGACTTAGTGTCACATGTTGTCCATGACCGTATCTAGGTGACATGCAACAAATTTTGCATTTAATTGTTAAGGAAAATACCATTCACTCTACCATCTGTAAATATATGTAATAGTCTTATATCAATAAAGTGACCATGGCTCTCTGAGTCGCATCTATGTACAAACCTTCAATACTTGTTGCCCAGCAGGGATTGGAATTTGTACATCAGGCCCAGAACTGTTGCCCAAGATATAGACACATTGCTAGCCTATAGATTAGTAATGCATATAGTAGTAAGAATGATGGGTGGTGCAGGACAAAGCAGCTTCCTACGGAGGAAGTAATGAGCAGAACAATGTGATCGGGGGCTGTTTGGGCAACGAGGGTCAGTTAAGATCCAGCATGCACACTAGATTACTTACAAGACGGGCTTATCCGCCACCCCATTTTAATTTAATTTAGCATGTATACTTTAGTATGCTTTAGTACCAGCATACTGAGAGCATTATCACACAGGCAATGTTAAACAATAAACTTTAAACACACACTCGGATATGTAAATACACACTCTTATGTGCAAGCCCACACACTAACATACAAGTAGATACACACATATGCGGTTCGGCCGCGAACATCGGTGATTTACGTTCGCGTCGAAACGCACACTTTATGGCCCCTATACTACATCATTGGGCTAAACTTTGACCCTCTACATCACAGTCAGCAGACTGCCAATCAGTCTGCACTCCCTCCTAGAGCCCCCTTCCCCCCCCCCCCCTTATATAAGGCAGCTGCGTCGGCCATTATCTCACTCATTGTTGCTGCAGTAGTGAGAGAAGAGAGAGAGAGTTGCTGCAGAGATTAGGGAAAGCTTAGTTAGGCTCTTGTAGCTTGCTCCTAGCTGATATTTGTTGTTGAAAAGAACCACAAAAAGAGCATTTTCAGAGCTACTGTTCTTGTGAAGTTTTTTTTTTTTTTTGTGCATGCTGCCACTGATGACCTGGAACAAACGCTTCAGGATACTTTCATGATCCTGTTTACTTCTAATTGTAACCCACTGCGTCACCTTGAAACTGGATCACCTCAGTTTCGACTGTGTGGAGGGTCAAAGTCCATGGGAGATATACAAAACTTATGGACGAAATGGTTCCTTCAGCAGAGTAGGCCTTTTTGCAAGAACACATCTATGTCCTATAGTTCCCCCCCCCCCCCCCCCCCTTCCACACCCGCACACACGCACACTCGCACACACACACACTTCTGATAGACTCAAGACTTATGATACAGAGAACCTTATGATACAAAGTTTGTTATACAAGAATTATTCATTAAACACAATCAAATCATTCCACAATGAATCCTACATATTATTTGCTTTCTAGCTCAGACAGTATGCATGCGTAAATAGAGTCCTGTTTTGTTGGTCGCCCCTTGTCATGCTTTTTCATGCATCTTTCTAGATCTTCAGTGTAGTTATCCTTTCTGTCTGAACTTTATAAACATTCTACATATTTTTCTTTTCATCGTCAATATGTTTAGGCTTCTGAACTATAATGCTTAAAATTGTCATTAAAAGAATACAAAATATTTACATTCTATTTCCTGGGTTATGATGGAGTGGTACTTCTATCTAAGGCCCATATGCAATTAATTGTTTCTCCTAAGTTATCTACTAGCAGATAATTTTCATATTCTCTTTAACCACTTGAGGACCCACCCTTTACCCCCCCCCTTAAGGACAAGCGCTGTTTTAGCTGATCCGTGATGGGTGGGCTGTGCAGCCCCCAGCACAGATCAGGGTGCAGGCAGAGCAACCAGATCGCCCCCCCTTTTTCCCCACTAGGGGGATGATGTGCTGGGGGGGTCTGATCGCTCCTGCCTGCCTGGGTGTTGCGGGGGGGGGGGGGCACCTCAAAGCCCCCCTCCACGGCGAAATTCCCTCCTCCCTCTCCTACCTGCTACCCCTCCGGTGATCGGGGCTGCACAGGACGCTATCCGTCCTGTGCAGCCAGTGACAGGCTGTCCCATGGCGGCGATCCCCGGCCGCTGATTGGCCGGGGATCGCCGATCTGCCTTACGGCGCTGCTGCGCAGCAGCGCCGTACAATGTAAACAAAGCGGATTATTTCCGCTTGTGTTTACATTTAGCCTGCGAGCCGCGATCGGCGGCCCGCAGGCTATTCACGGAGCCCCCCGCCGTGAATTGACAGGAAGCAGCCGCTCGCGCGAGCGGCTGCTTCCTGATTAATTAGCCTGCAGCCGGCGACGCAGAACTGCGTCGCTATTCCTGCAGCTGCCACTTTGCCGACGCGCGTTATGAGTGCGCGGTCGGCAAGTGGTTAAAATAACTTTTCATCTATTCACTTTTTACATTTGAAAAAGTACCCAAAAGTTGGTGAAATGTGCTATCAATTTTATTCTTTTTTTTTTCTTTTTTGCTTGTTGCTGGCTTAAAAGGCATTTTATGACAAGGGGTCATATTTCTCCTGAGTTTTCTCCTAGGAGATAATTTTTCATCTTCAATTTAACATACATTTTTAGCACTTTGTAATGGAAAAAGTACCAAAAAATGTATTTACAAGTCAGACAACTCAGGAGTAAAAAGGATTTGCATATGGGCCTAGTGTTCTGTTTGTCTAAACATTGCTGAACCGTCCTCATGGGTACCGCCAGGATACTTGCAGCCAGACAAACAATTTAGGTCCGCACAATCTTCAGATCGTTTTTAAATCTTTATTATCAAAAAGTTAAAAACATAATGCTATGTGGCAGCAACAGTCAACTGTTTTGGGCTCTTGCCCTTCTTCAAGCCGCCCAGGAAAACATTAGTTTGAGTGTTATGCCGATATACATTTCTGCCATTTGATGTATGATGTAAGTCATTGCAGATCACTGATCCACGTATTTCACGTTTAATGTTTGTATTTCTCTTAAGGGGCAGCGACCAGTGACATCTTTTAGGCTAGTCATGTGATGGGTAATAAATAGCAGTTCCCCATCAGGTCCGCTTTAAACATGCTGTGCTGTGATTGGTTGTTCATATGTATATATAGTGGAAGTTAATGTGTATGCATTTGATTCTGGGCGGCGTGAAGAGCCTGAAACAGCTGACTGTTGCTGCCACATAGCATTATGTTTTTAACTTTTTTGATAATAAAGACTTAAAAATGATCTGAAGATTGTGAACATTACTTTATGCAGCATATAAAATCTGTTACCCCTAGTGTGTTCGGTAAATACTGAGCTAACACAATGAGCCCAATCAAATTCACTTTTTCTCCTAAGTTTCTCTTCTTTCATCTTCTTTTGAAAATAACTTTTCCCCCCAAAAGTAGGTGAAAAAGTACTAAAGTACTGTCACAATTGTTGTGACAATTTTCTTGCTTGCTGGTGGCTTCAAAGGAATTTTATTGATAAGATGGGAAAATATCACCTAGGAGAAAACACTTGGAATAAAAGTGAATTTGGATCGGTCCCAATATGTGTTAAAACACAGCTGTTTTAGATTTCTGTAACAACACAGTCCGCTAAGCAGGCATTTTAAAACTGAAACTGGCCCCAGGATATCTGAATGGCTGAGACATGTCGGGGCTGAAATGAAACTTGGTGAAACTGAAAGTGTTTCAATCAGGCATCCATTCCGTCATGCCACAACAACAAAGAGATGAATGTATTCCACACACCTCCTTAGCTTTCTGCTCTGCCCCAGATTCCCTGAATATAAACACAGTATCACAGAAGTGACTGATATTAGAACTGCAACAATCATGTCTCGTACCATTCAAGGTAAGGGCCTTTCTGTTATTATTATTTCCCATCATTTGTAAAATGTGATCACATTCTATAGCACTTTACATGAAATAATTAAGAAAGTTTATTAAAGGACCACTATAATTAAAGTTGTAAAATACATGTGTATGTTTACTTATCAGAAGTACATTTCTACCAATTTAAAATGCAGTTATATTGTTCTTTATGGTGCTTATATTATTATAATTTCACTGTTTTTCTTTTTAAATAAAACACTATTGAATTACATAACACTAAATAAAAAATGACCAAGGGGTACACATTACGGGAACTAGACAATCACAAAATGTGACACAAGAGGGCAAAAGACCCTGAGTCATAATCTTCTTTTTACTTCACATTATAGTAGTATACAACTCAATTTTTATCTATGGTCTAAAGTATTAAACTCAGCATAAAACTAATAGGAAAAAAGATATAAATGATTACTCAAAGGATTAATGCTCAAGCTTTTCAGTTCAATTAGCTGCTAAGAGCAGAGAGCGTTTTCACCTATATTTGATCTGTAATTACCGTACTTAATTACAAGTCAATCTCATAGTTTGCTCTGAAACCTTCAGTAATATCAGTTAAGCTGGCCATGCACTAGGCCGATGCCCGCCAGATCGACAGCAGATTTGATCACTGGGATCGAATCTGCTGTCACATCGTTCCCGCTACACGCCGAATTTCGATCTATTTCGTTCGATTCCGTCGATCGCTCCGTGTGGAAAATTACCGTCGATCGCCCGCGGGTAGGGAGCGCGTCGCTAGTGGCGTTCGAGTGCCCGACGACCGACGCAATAGAGCCCGCATACATTACCTGCTCCGCCGGCGCGACTCACCCCGGTCACCGCTGCTCCGTCTCCGCGCTGGTCTCCGGGTCTTCACTTCTTCCTGCCCGGCAGGAAGTTTAAACAGTAGAGGGCGCTCTACTGTTTAAACTTCCTGCCGGGCAGGAAGAAGTGAAGCATGCCGGAGCCGGAGACCAGAGTGGAGACGGAGCAGCGGTGACCAAGGGCAGTCGAGCCGGCCGGAGCAGGTAATGTATGCGGGCGGGGGGAGCGGCGGCAGCACCACCACAGATTGTGAACGGTTTCAGGCTGAAATCGGTTCACAATCTGTTTGCTGTAAAGGTAGCCATACAATCCCTCTCTTATCAGATTCGATCAGAGAGGGATCTATCTGTTGGTTTGTATCTGATGACAAATCGACCAGTGTATGGCTACCTTTAGCCTCTGTAAGGTGTAAATATGCCTTCAAATGGCATAAGAGCAGTTTTCTATTTGTTTATTACTGTTTTAGAGGAAACATTTATTTTTGCGTTTCATCCCACTTTAATTACCAGTATTATTATTGATTTATAAAGCGCCAACATATTCTGCAGGGCTGTACAAAGTAAGAAAGAAATATGGAGTTAATAATAATAGCAGCCAAGTTCAGTACAGATTGGAGTAGTGCCAGTCTGTTAGTTGGTAATCTACAAAGTAGTATGTTACAATAGTCCAGGTGAGATATTATATATATTATAAGAGTTGTGTCCTGAGTGAGAAAAGGTTAGATGCGAGATATATTTTTGTGTTTGAGATCACAGGAGCTGGTTAGGTAGTGAATGTGAGGAATACAAGAGAGAGAACAGTCAAATATTACCCCTAAGTGCCGTGCTTTGGGAACTGAAGTTATAGGGGTGATATTAACCACTTTGTCCTCCTTGACGTATTTATACGTCAAAGAGGACATGCGCGCACCCGAGTGCTCCCGCAGCCGATCGCGCGCGTGCACGCACGCTCCCGGCTGCGGATTCGGTAGTCCAGGAATCAGTGAATCGGGCCATGGTGCCCGATCACTGATTCCTCTCCCTCGCAGAAAAAGCGACAGCTTCTCTCGGAAGCTTCGCTTTTTCTGACTCTCATGTCCCTCTAAGCGTACATTGTACGCTTAGAGTGACGCAATGTAAACAAACTCAAGGTTGCCATCTTGTGGCCAAAAAGTAAAACTACATGTAAAAGTAAAAAAACATTAACACACACATATATTTCCCTAAATCAAACACTATTTACATCCCACCCTCCCAAAAATGCCCACATAAAATGTTTAATAAAAAAAAAACATTACAATAAAAAAAAATAAAAACACATAAATATTTACCTAAGGGTCTAAACTTTTTAAATATCTATGTAAAGATGAAATATTTCTTTCTTTTTTTTTTTTAATAAGCTTGTAAATAGGGATGGATGCAAAACGGAAAAAATGCACTTTTATTTCCAAATAAAATATTGTCGCCATACATTGTGATAGGGACATAATTTAAACGGTGAAATACCCGAGACAAATGGGCAAATACAATACGTGGGTTTTAATTATGGAGGCATGTATTATTTTAAAACGATAATGGCCGAAAACTGAGAAATAATGAATTTTTTCCGTTTTTTTCTTATTCTTCCTGTTAAAATGCATTTACAGTAATGTGGCTCTTAGCAAAATGTACCCCTTAAAGAAATCCTAATTGGTGGCGGAAAAAACAAGATATAGATAAGTTCATTGTGATAAGTAATGATAAAGTTATAGGCTAATGAATAGGAGGTGAACATTGCTCGGATTTATAAAGTGAAAACGACTGAGGGCTTAAAGAGAATCTGTATTGTTAAAATCGCGCAAAAGTAAACATACCAGTGCGTTAGGGGACATCTCCTATTACCCTCTGTCACAATTTCGCCGCTCCTCACCGCATTAAAAGTGGTTAAAAACAGTTTTAAAAAGTTTGTTTATAAACAAACAAAATGGCCACCAAAACAGGAAGTAGGTTGATGTACAGTATGTCCACACATAGAAAATACATCCATACACAAGCAGGCTGTATACACCCTTCCTTTTGAATCTCAAGAGATCGTTTGTGTGTTTATTTCCCCCTGCAGAATCTCATGCACTGAAGTTTCAGGCTGCTCTTTTCTTCCTGCAAACAGCTTTGCCCTTGTCTGTAATCCTCAGTATGTGAAAGCCCAGCCAGCTCAGAGGACGATTTATCCAGCTTGTAAAAGATAAGAGAGAAGCTGCCCTAATCTAAACAATATACAGGCAGTGTGCATAGAGGGGCCTGGAAGGGGGAGTTCATATCAGAACCACAACACTGAAGAACTTGGCAGCCTTCCAGACACAGGCCGACAAGTCTGACAGGGGAAAGATATATTGATTTATTACAGAGACTGTGATAGTAGAACTTGCTGCAGTAAGCCAGAACACATTAGAATAGCTTTTGGAACTTGTAGGATGATAAAAAACAGGATGAAATTTTTGTTACGGAGTCTCTTTAAGTGGTTAACATTGATTGTTACATCAGGCAGAGAGGTGGACAGAGACGGTAGAAAAATCATTAGTTCTGTTTTATTCATATTAAGTTCTAAAAACCGAGAGGTCATGAAAGAGTATATGGTAGACAAATAGTCAGGAACTCGTAAATACTGTATATGTGAATATTAGATTTGAAAAGGTCAGTTTGGAAGTGCAGGAGAATTAGATTTGGGAAAGGTCAGTTTAGAAGTACATCAGAATGTTGGTAGTGACTACTAACCTGAGGCTAATCGTGCAGGCTCCAATTTTGCGTTTCACTTACCGCAAGGAATCCAATGGATCTGTTGCAGAATGTCAAGTGTGCACAGATCCTATTATTGGAACCAAGATCAGCAGCACCACTCTTTAAGAAATAGCTCTTTATTCAGACACGTAATTAAAATAGCATGCCAAAAAATGGGCTTAGACGCAGCCCATTTTTTTTGGGCATGTGATTTTAATTACGTGTCTGAATAAAGAGCTATTTCTTCAAGAGTGGTGCTGCTGATCTTGGTTTCTTGAATCGGCGACCCTTGGGCATCAGGGTCATATCAGCTTTAGCACACTCCTATCTCCATTGGAGTGCTTGGTCTAACACATTGCAGATCCTATTAATAACACAGGATCTGCGAACATGTCTATTTTAGGAAATAGTCAGTTTTTTGTCCGAGGTGGGCGTCCTAACACTAAACATCACCCTGGACATGCCTAACACTAGTATTGCATTTACTGTTTGACTAAGGCTTAGTTCACATTATAAGCCAAAATGGTCTGCTTCACAGACTGGACCACAACTATCTAATGGGCATGTCAATGAATCCTATGTTAAGTATGTCCATTTTGGCCAATATTTGCTTTGTCCATTGCAGTGTCGGAATGCAAACTCATTGCATGTACGATAATTACTGACACCAGAGGGAAGTCAGATAATGATATGACGTGTCAGTTCCAACAGACATATCTGAACAGGTTGTTCAGTTCCATGGACAGTGGCAGAGTATGACTGTCACCATGCTGCTACTGTCCACAGCACTGAACCGTGTAGTGTGAACAGAGTTTTGTGTTTACTGTTATAGTTAAGAATGCCCAATACATTTCTTTACACTCTGCCTATAGCACTACCTATAATTAAAAGAAGTTACACTAAATTTACTCTGCTGTCACATCAATTATACTGTGACATCTAAGACTAACACAAAATTACATTTCATGAGCCGAAATGCAACATTCAACCAACCCTAAAATAATCTGGTTCCTCTTCTCTCTCTGTTTGGCCTGCATTTAGAAGTACGAGGGTAGAGCCTCTGGCTTGAATAAATGCTTATTGATTTGGATGTCATTTCTGTTTTTACAAGGGAGCCTCAATAAAGGTTTCATCATGGTTAGAGAAGCAGAGGTAGCCATTTCGGCACTCCATACTCTTCAGGCAAACTTGCTGTTGCCGGAGTGGCATCCTCTGTTTCTAGGACCGGGATAGGCAAAAATGGTACAGGAAATTTGGACGCACAATGCACCGCCATTGGCCTTAATGTGAATTACAGCTATAGCGTCGCCCAGACAGTAACTTGGGCACCAGCAAATTACTATACAACAGCGTTATTCGGCAGCTAGCAACAGCTGGCAGCTGAATTAGCTCTTACCCCAGAGTCCACTGCGGCCTGTACGGGGAACAGTAATTAACGCCACCGGGCAGGGCCAGGCCAAGGCAGCGGCAAGAGAGGCTCCAGCCTCAGGATGCATAGTAGGAAGGGCGCACAACTCACTCAGCTATCATTCCCCTCACCGGCATAACAATAGGGGATGCGATCCCTGCCCCAAGTGGGGGGGGGGGGCCCATAGGGCCCGCACAGGAACTTTTTGGGGGGCAGGAGGGGTTGCAACATAAGAGGCGAGCATGGCCGCAGATCGGTGGGGGGCCCTGGGGTGCCTCTTAGTCTAATAGAAATGAGTATGCGATGGCTGGGGTAGGAGGGATGGAGGGGCGCACTTTGAGGTCTCAGCCTTGGGTGCTGGAGGACCTGGTCTCAGCTCTGCCACTAGGACTTATGCAGGAGCGGGGTGAGCCATTTTTCTGCTTTGCCCTGTGCCTAGATTTCCCAGTGCCTTAAAGTGAACTTCCAGACTAAAAATCTACTCAGCAGCACTGAAAAGGCTTGGTGTTTCTTTAACAGTTTCACGGCATCAGCACTTTGTTTTCCTTATCCAAGCCTCATTTTTAGCTGCACAGAAGAAAAATGCCCGGGCATTTTTTCCCTGATGCTGTGCAAAGCATGATGGGATTTCTGATGTTGTTATTCTCATTCTGCTGTTTTGATGCTTTTTTTTTTTTTTTTTTTTTTTGAATTTGAGATTTGAAGCCTAGCGGGCACAGCTGGGAGGGGTGATTAGGACTCAGGACAGTTGGAATGGTGTCTCATGCTCCCTGTCACCTCCTTTCAACCAAAAAGATGGCTGCCCCCATGAACAAAATGGCTGCCCCCATGAAATCACAAACATTTGCCTATTCTTTTAAAACAGGGTGGGCAAGAGATTATATTACAAATCTATTTTAATTAACATAACCAATGTAACTTTGTTTGTTTAGGCTGAAGTTCCCCTTTAATTACATGCATGCTCTAAGATAACCCAAATATTGCCATAAAGTTTAATAGATAAACGTTAATCATTTCTGTTTTAGGCCTTGTTTTATTACTGTTCACTATATCCAGTGGCTCAACCATTAAATATAAGGAGAATTCAGCTGAAATAAAATTATGTGGGATCAAGTGTGTCAGTCAACTCTCGTACAAGCTGGATTATTACTCTGTTCCTGCTGTTCGCGTTCCTATGATGGATGTGATATGTAACAAGTCATACTGGAAGATCCATGATGAGTCCACCAGCGAGGTTATTCTGGATGAGCCTAGCGGATGCTGCACTATCAGAGAGGTAGAGAAGAGGGGCAGTGGATTCTACGCACTCAGCCTTGGAGGTATAGATGGAAAACTGACACTGAAGACCGGTGACAAAAACAACACCATAGGTAAGACATTTGAAGGACTTTCCGAAATTATTCAATGATACATGTAATTGCATGTATGTGACTATTGTAAAAAGTAGTTTCATTGTGCTAACTTTTACCTTAAAGAGACACTGAAGCGAAAACAAAATTATGATATTATGATTTGTATGCGTAGTGGAGCTAAGAAATAGAACATTAAGATCAGATACATCAGTCTAATTGTTTCCAGTACAGGAAGAGTTAAGAAACTCTAGTTGTTATCTCTATGCAATAAAGCCATTAAACTCTACGACTTTCAAAGTCGTGGAGAGGGCTGACTCCTGACTTTTATTATCTCAACTGTAAGTAAACAAATGTCTTTTTCTCTGCCAGAGGAGAGGTCATTAGTTCACAGACTGCTCTGAAAGAATCATTTTGAATGCAGAGTGTTGTGTAATCTGCACATATTAGAGAATGATGCAATGTTAGAAAAACACTATATACCTGAAAATAAAAATATGAGGATATTTTCTTTGCTGCTAATCTTCTAGTAATTATTCATAGTACACAACCAATTCATTATATCATATTTTTTTCCCCAGTAAATTAATGAGGTTACAGGCGCTACTCCAAACTTATGTATAGTTTCACAAACAATGAAGCAAGGAGACCATGGGTCGCCACACAGTGGGATGGGAACAACCTCCCTAAATGAATGGAATAAAGTCTGTGCAGGCGCTCAACATAGATAGTAGTTCACAGTCCCAGAATAGTCTGTATTCAAATAGGCAAAAACGATCTCACACGTTCAAAAATAAATATCCACCAGGTA
Source organism: Hyperolius riggenbachi (assembly GCF_040937935.1). NCBI lineage: Eukaryota > Metazoa > Chordata > Amphibia > Anura > Hyperoliidae > Hyperolius > Hyperolius riggenbachi. Next base: position 96,203,822 of record NC_090654.1, read on the forward strand.
CTCTCACCAGATCAGTTGGCTGACTCAATCACAAATCAGCAAAACCAGTATAACAATGTACTCCAACGATCTTCCACTGCTCTTAGCATCTGTAGATTAAACACAATGTGCGGACATAGCGTGATACTGCTAGATCACAGGTTGTTATAACAGTTCGCCCCGTGTTAGGTGATAAGGTGATCAGCCGTGTGTTCCCACCACCAATGCTATAATGGTTAACTGCTCACCAGATTCCAATGCTGACCCCCTGTGACGATCAGCTATGCACGCTTGTGTTTAAAACTTTTGTTGTTCAGATGAGATGGCATTCCTTAAACATTGAAACAAAGGCTCCCATAGCATAATACTGTATTTAATAAACATTAAAAACATACTGATGCACTTACAAAAGAAGACATCTAACAGCGCATAAAGTACAATCCTCGGCAGTGTTCGGTGAGTTGCTCCGTATCCTCAATCGCGTCTCCCAGTGCGACTTCCGCCAGAGGCCACGCCTGACTCATCAGAGGCATAGCTGATCGTCACAGGGGGTCAGCATTGGAATCTGGTGAGCAGTTAACCATTATAGCATTGGTGGTGGGAACACACGGCTGATCACCTTATCACCTAACACGGGGCGAACTGTTATTACAACCTGTGATCTAGCAGTATCACGCTATGTCCGCACATTGTGTTTAATCTACAGATGCTAAGAGCAGTGGAAGATCGTTGGAGTACATTGTTATGCTGGTTTTGCTGATTTGTGATTGAGTCAGCCAACTGATCTGGTGAGAGTACCTGGTGGATATTTATTTTTGAACGTGTGAGATCGTTTTTGCCTATTTGAATACAGACTATTCTGGGACTGTGAACTACTATCTATGTTGAGCGCCTGCACAGACTTTATTCCATATTTTTTTTTCCGCTTCAGTGTCTCTTTAAGTCCCTATGCAATAGTAACTGCAATAGTAACATAAAGGAAGATTACTGATGGTGTAAATAAACTCTTATGTGGGTGTGCTTTCTGTGTGTCTCTCATGTTGGCATAGGGAGAATAATAGTATAACCATTGGATACGATATGTTTGGTTCACAACTATCAGCTATACCAGGTGCAATGTAAATTTGGGGCTATGGTGCACCGGCTGCCGAGTGCTTTACTTGTAGAGCAAATCTTCAACTTTTCCCACTGTATAGTTATGCTATGTTTGGGTAACAGTGAGACTGCCCTCAGCTATTGAAGCATTGCTACTCAGCCAGTCACCAACACCAGATCTGTAGCTATTTTATTGCTAAGTGTAGTGCTCGGCTATTGAATAGCAAGTAACTCCTCTGCTACACTGTAGCCATGTTGGCCATTAAAAAGCTGAGCTCCAGATATTGGCACCTGGGCTTGACTCTGATATAACTGAGGTTTGGATAGAGGGATAGGTACAGTTAGTTGAGTTAGTGTTAGAGGATGGGGAGAGGATATAGGGGATAGTCAGGTAGAGAACATTAATGTTAAGTGTTGAGGTAGGTGTTAGCTTTAATAGGAAAGAGAGTGTTAGGCATATAGATAGGAGTATGGCATGACCAGTGGGTGGGAATAGTGTTAAGCATATAAATAGGGGAATGCTTAGGGAAGGGGGGGGGGGGTAGTATTAGTCATATAGAAAGAGGTATGCTTAGGGTGGTTTGGGTGTTAGATGACAGAAAAGGGGTATGCTTAGTAACCATCACCAGGCACCCAAGTGAATGTTTTTACAATACATACTCCTGATCATGGCTAGAGAAGCAAAGGTGGCCATTTGAGAACTCCACCCTCTTCAGGGAAACTTGCTGAAGCCATGGCTGCCTCCTCTAATTCTAGGACACCACTGCACCAGTGCTATTTGTGCATGTCAATTTTACCAGTAAGTTGTGAATCAACATCATGATGAGATAAACATGGGTACATATAATATTAAGTCTAGTTAGAACACGTTGCCTATGTTTATTCTATTTTTTTTTACATTGCAATGGTTAAAGTGGATTCAAGATAAACTTTTACACATTTTATAATTGTGCCCCTCACATATATTTTATAGGGCATTCCTCAAGCCAAATACTTTTTTTAGTTTTAATGCCCTAATTCCCTATAAACTAACCAAGCCACACCAACAACTTCTCCAGGGCCTAGGCATTCTGAGTCCCATGTAACAAGTGCTTGTGAGAGCTCAGTCTGGGGAGGAGGAGGCTTTTCAGGAAGTAGGAGAAGGAGGAGTTACTAGCTGCAGGGGTGTAGCTAGGGGTGGGCGGGGTAGGTCATGTGCCCTCGGGCGCTGGGTCCCTAGGGGCGCCCAGCTGTGACCTGAGGGTTTTTTTTTATTTATATTTATTTAATCATATCCCCCAGCGGGAGCGCAGAGAAGAGGGAGAGTGATGGGCACAGCGGTAGGGAAGGGGGGACATCTCCCCCCTTCCCTCACCTTGGGGCTCCCCCTCTCTTTCATTTCCCCCTCCAGATATGAGCGGCGGGCGGCAGGACACTTACTCTATTCGTGGCGGAGAAGAGAGATCTGTGCCACTATTCTGGTCTAGACTAGACCAGAGTAGCAGAGCACAGATCTTTAGATGCGCCAGGAATAGGATAAGTGTTCTGCCGCCAACCCGCCGCTCATATCTGGATGGGGGAGCGAGAGAGAGGGGGAGCCCCAAGGTGAGGGAAGGGGGGAGACGTCCCTCCTTCCCCACCGTTGTGCCCACCGCTCTCCCTCTTTTCTGCGCTCCCGCCTCCCGCTGGGGGGACACCTGGCTACCTGTTCTGGGGACAGCTATACCCCTGGCTACATATACGTTGGACATATACCCCTGGCTACATATACTGGGGACATATACCCCTGGCTACATATACTGGGGACATATACCCCTGGCTACATATACTGGGCACATATACCTCTGGCTACATATACTGGGGACATATACCCCTGGTTACATATACTGGGCACATATACACCTGGCAACATATACTGGGCACATATACCCATGGCTACATATACAGGGCACATAAACCCCTGGTTACATATACTGAGCACATATATCCCTGGCTCCATATACTGGGCACATATACCCCTGGCTACATATAATGGGGACACCTACCCCTGGCTACATATACTGGGGACACATATACATCTGGCTACCTATTCTGGGTACACCTATAGGCCTGGTTACTTCCACTGGGGACACCTATAGACCTGGTTACCTATACTGGGGGCACCTATTTTGGGGGAACTGCTGCCAGATTAACTGTATTTTTGGGGAACCGCTGCTGCCAGGTTAAGTGTATTTTGGGGAACAGCTGCCAGATTATATTTATGTTGGGGGAACCACTGCTGCCATATTATGTCTATTTTGGGGCAACCATTGCCGTATTATCTGCATTTTGGAGGAACCTCTGCCTAATTACATGTATTTTTGGTGAAATTCTGTCAGTTTACATGTATTTTTGGGGAAACACTATGGCAGAGCTCAAACTTCCCTGGCAGACCTTTTACACCACTGCTAAGGTCATGTATATTTGGCCCCACCCATTACCACGCCCTCATTCTTTTGCGTGGTCACGCCCCTTTTTGGTGCAGCGCAGGTCCCCCCTTAGAGGGCACATTAATAGTCTTTGTCCCCGGGCACTGAAAGCCCTAGCTACGCCTCTGACCAGCCAGGAGCTGCTGAGATTTCAGAGGCAAGGGGGCAGAGAGAGGAAGAGAGGGGATTAGAGTTTTTACAGGCTGAGGGGTGGAGATACAGAGCAGTTTGCCCGTGTAATGATGACAAGCAGAATACAGTTGCTCTCATTTTATCACAGGAAGAAATAATCATATACTGTTGAAGCTGTTTGCAGCTAGATTTACTGTGTAAACCATCTAAACTTTAGATAAGATATGTAGACAAGTTACTTGCTATAGTTACTTTTTCATCTCAGATCCGTTTAAAAAAAACTCAGTGTTTTATGTATGCAAATAAGACACTTGAACTGCAGTAGGATGCAGTCCTGTCTCTCCTGAAATGTAAATACAAACAAACCTCATCAAACACATCTCACTGATGTGACAACTTTGCACAATTCAGATTCAAAATTCAACCCCTTACAATGAAAATAATATGGAATCCATGGAAAGTTCTATATATAAATGTAATTCTATTACTGCAAGGTGGCAGTGAAAATCAGAAAATCATATTGGTGGGGGGTTGATTTTGCAGGCATGATCCAACCACTCCCTTATTATTTTCTAGCAAGAAGTTTTGAATCAGGATGATACCATTTAAATAATGAGTACACACTCTTCTCTTTTTCAGATCCAATGACCGAATGCTATGTAGTTTACAGTTCACCTAAACTGGAGGAAGTGACATCACTCACCGTTACGTATCAAGGGGATCAGTCAGTCTCTAACATCTGGGGAAAAGATGACAGAGACTTATTTGAGGGACACCAGCTTAGTGACAACAATGAAATCCTCATTTTCCCTCATAAAGTCAATGGGGCATTAAGAGTGGCTATCAGTAACACTGGCGGCTCACCGAGGAGCAACAGCAGTAAAACCATTACAGGTAACTGCACAAATAAAATGTCACCAGACTGCAGTTTGGTCATGCAGATTAAATAGAGCCTTTAACTTCAGGAGGAGGACGGGGGAAGCCTCAATAGGATCCCGAGGCTTCCCCCTCCCAAGGTAAGTACCCACCAGGGGCACTTTTTTATGTTACAGAGTCTCTATAAAAATGTTTGATATCTACTTTTCTTCTCTTCTTTCTATCTGATTCTCTCATTCCATCTTTTTCTTTCTGTCAGTCCGATCCTCTGTTCTCTTTTCTTCTTTTGCCTCACTGGTAACCCACCTCCATTGTAACGTACCAGTGAGGCAGAATTTACATCAAGTCAGGGCCAGCCTTAGGTTTCACTGCACCCTGAGCGAAACCGGATTCTGGTGCCCCCACCCCCATCCTCTTTGCGCGCGTACACACATACGCACGCACACACACAGTCCCATATCTAGCACCAACAATTTGCACGCTCGTTATAGCTGTGGTGCGTCCCTCCCCAAAAAATGCCCTCAGACTCAGTATAGGTAGGTAGGTAGCCAGGTATAGGTGCCCTCAGTATAGGATCTCATGTGTAGGTGCCCTCAGTGTAGGTAGCCAAGCATAGGTAGTATAGTTGCCACAGTAAAGGTAGCTAGTATAGTAGCCCTCACTATAGGTAGTATAGTTGCCCTAGTATGGTAGCTAGTATAGTTGCCCCCAGTGTAAGTAGCATAGTTGTCCCCATATAGGTAGCATAGTTGCCCCCAGTGTAGGTAGTGTAGTTGCCCCATATAGGTAGCATAGCTGCCTCCAGTGTAGGTAGTATAGTTGCCCCCAGTGTAGTAGCATAGTTGCCCCCAGTGTAGGTAGTATGCCCCCAGTGTAGTAGTATGCCCCAGTGCAGGAAGTATGCCCCCAGTGTAGTAGCATAGCTGCCCCCAGTATAGTAGCATGCCCCCAGTGTAGTAGCATAGCTGCCCCCAGTGTAGGTAGTATGCCCACGGTGTAGGAAGTATGCCCCCAGTGTAGTAGCATAGCTGCCCCCAGTGTAGTAGCATAGCTGCCCCCAGTGTAGTAGCATAGCTGCCCCCAGTGTAGGTAGTATGCCCCAGTGTAGGTAGTATGCCCCCAATGTAGGTGGTATGCCCCCAATGTAGGTGGTATGCCCCCAATGTAGGTAGTATGCCCCCAGTGTAGGTAGTATTCCCCCAGTGTAGGTAGTATGCCCCAAGTGTAGGTTGTATGGCCCCAGTGTAGGTAGTATGCCCCCAATGTAGGTAGAATGCCCCTAGTGTAGGTAGTATTCCCCCAGTGTAGATAGTATGCCCCCAGTTTAGGTAGTATTCCCCAAGTGTAGGTACTAGTATGCCCCAGTGTAGGTACTAGTATGCCCCAGTGTAGATAGTATGCCCCCAGTGTAGGTAGTATGCCCCCAGTGTAGGTAGTATGCCCCCAGTATAGTAGCATGCCCCCAGTGTAGTAGCATAGCTGCCCCCAGTGTAGGTAGTATGCCCCCAGTGTAGGTAGTATGCCCCCAGTGTAGTAGCATTGCTGCCCCCAGTGTAGGTAGTATGCCCCAGTGTAGGTAGTATGCCCCCAATGTAGGTAGTATGCCCCATTGTAGGTAGTATGCCCCCAACGTAGGTTGTATGCCCCCAGTGTAGGTAGTATGCCCCAAGTGTAGGTACTAGTATTCCCCAGTGTAGGTAGTATGCCCCCAGTGTAGGTAGTATGCCCCAAGTGTAGTTACTAGTATGCCCCAGTATAGGTAGTATGCCCCCAGTGTAGATAGTATGCCCCCAGTATAGGTAGAATGCCCCCAGTGTAGGTAGTATGCCCCCAGTATAGGTAGAATGCCCCCAGTGTAGGTAGTATGCCCCCAGTCAATCCCCCCCTTCTGCGGCAGCGGACCGGGCAGAGACTGACTCACCTGACTTCCTCGTTCCAGCGCCGACGTCACTCTTCTCTCCCCGCCTCCGCTCCATCTGTAGTTAGTGCAGGGCTACAAGAAAATGGCCACCGATTTTCCGCATTTGTGGACATCGGCGACCATGTTCTTGTAGTCCTGCTCTAATTACAGACGGAGAGGACGCAGGGAGAGACAGTGGGGCGGCAAGGGGAAACAGGGCGCATTCGCCCTTGAGAGCTGGCGCCCTGAGCGACCGCTCCGGTTGCTCATATCAAAGGCCGCCCTGCATCAAGTCTTTACAATTGCTTCCTGAATAAACTAATATGGATTGAAATATAATTTAGAGAACATTATATAATACTTACTGAATTTACTGATTGTAAAGAGTGTAAGGTGGGGGGTTGGCGTATCCACAGGTGATAAACTGAGGAGGCCCCGTATGCAAAGTGCACATTAGAGCATGCTTCAGCATGTATAGCTACTTGTTCTGGGTCCGGCTTGCATCCCCATATGCAGCTTCTGAACTGGCTGCTAGAGCGCTAGGCTCACTGTGGTCACATGGCCATGAGTCTGGAGCTCTAGCGGCCACTTTAGACGCTGCAGGGGACAGTAGAGTTTGCAAGGTGGAGTGAGGGCAGTTAGCTATACATGCTGAAAAATGCTCCAATGCGCACTCTGCACTGCCAACACGCTCAAATGCACACTCTGCAAGAGGGGCTACCCCGGCACATTGAGGGATCGGCCAATAGGCGGCTCATAGCTTTTCAGTTTATCCATGTGTATAAATTGCAAATCACAAGTTATGAGAGATAAGAAGAGATAACTCATGTTTTAAAGAGGAGCTGAAGATTAGCTTAAAACAAACAGTTTCACTTACCTGAGTCTTCCCCAAGCTCCCAGCAGCCACCCTGTCCCTCGCCTGTCTTGCACAATCCTCTGTTCTCCCGCCAACAGCTAGTTTCATTACTGCCGACTTACTGCGCTTGCGCACCCCGGGCCACACGTATCCACTGCTGGATGGTAACGTGAAGAAAGATACGCGTGGCACACAGGCGCAGTTGTCGTCGACTTACAAGTCGATTGTAATGAAACTAGCTGGCGGCAGGGGAACAAAGGATCATGCAGGAGGACAGGATGGCTGATGGGAGCTTGGGGAACCCCAGGTAAGTGAAACTGTTTTAAGCTAATCTTCAGTTACGCTTTAAGCTAGATAAGGAGAGATAAATCATCATTTAAGACAGACGAGGTAGTAAAAATCATGAAATAAGTTTTGTGAATTAACTGCATGGCACTTCATGACTAACTAAAATAATGTTTGATGTATTACAACTTGCATATCTTAATAACTCTGGTATGATTATTCCCTTGTTATATCCGTAATCTTTAGTCTCAAATAAGCTTGTGAAAGCAAAAAGCCAAAAACTATTTCTAATGCACTTTCCCTTATATTTGTAATAATAGTTAAATGTCTGATGGAATTTTACATATTATTTATCTCTAAGGGCCCTTTTCCACTAGTTCACGCTGAACGCTAGCGATTGCTGAATCGCAAAAGGTAAAAAATTACCGGCGTTTTCCCGACGTTTGCGATCGCGATTTTGCTATGCTATGCACTGCATAGCAAAGTCGTGGCAATAATCGTGTCGCCGCGCGATCACGATCAGGTCAAAAATAAATCGCGGTAGTGAAAATGACCTACCGCGATTCCTATGTTAAAAGCAAACTGTAGCGATTTGAAAAATCACTAGCGGTTTGCGGTTTTGCGATTCAGCAAACGCCGTAGTGGAAAAGGGCCCTTACTGCCACTAAATGTGTTTTCACGTAAACATGTGCATATGAAGAAGCTAGTACATCCAAGAAATATCTTTATTGTTATCTTGCAAATAAGCCAGCATTTCAGGGCCACGCAGGGCCTCTTTATTAAAGGATTCATCCGCCAATTTATATGGTGGGCGATGGTGAATCGTTTGGTCCAGAACCTGGATCGCACTTGCCCTAGCGTTAGTGGCAGTGGATCTCTCTAGTCTGTGTCTTGAAGTTTTACCGTAGCGGCGGTTGCTACTGGTTACTCCTTCTGTCTGCTTTGCCATGTGGATCGCACTCGCTCTGGCGGAAAGAGCAGTGGATCCTGCTAGGCCTGTTTCTGTACTTGGATCACACTTGCTCTGGTGGAAAAGAGCAGTGGATCCTGCTAGCTCTGTTTCTGTACTTGGTTCACACTCGCTCTGGCGGAAAGAGCAGTGGATCCTTCCTGTCCTGTCCCTGAACCCGGATCGCACTCGCTCTGGCGGAAGAGCGGTGGATCTTATCTGACCTATTCCTGTTTTCCATTCGTCTGTCTGTCTGGAGCAAAAGCTTGCGGTTGCCTGAGGTAAGGCAGCCGTTTAGCAAGCGTTCCTGTTATTCGTTCGTTTATGTTCATTCGTTAGTCAGGGTGGCGTGCTTGTCTCTGTTGCGCTTATCGTGTGGAGACCGCGCCGTAAACGCGCTTGTCGCTGTTGCGCCTAATGCGCGGTGACCGCGTTTAGTTAGTGCGTTTGTTATTTTCATTATCATTCTCATTGTATGATATGCTGTGCCTTTCTCTCTGCTCCTGTGTTTAACCTTTACTCAGTCTGGTGTCACTATTGGCAATCGCATCTCTTGCGATTGCGTTCTCACTTTGTTTCTGCTGTTGTGTGTTCACCGTCGCTGGTTGGCGACTAGATTGGTGCACACACATACATTCTGTCCCTGTGCTCATTCTCATTGGCAATCGCATCTCTTGCAATTGCGTTCTCACTTGGTTTCCACTGTTATGTGTTCACCGTCGCTGGTTGGCGACTAGATTGGTTTACATACATACATTCCTTCTCTGTGCTTATTCAGTCTTGTGTCGCTGTTAGCAATCGCCATCTCTTGCGATTGCTTTCCCACTTGGTCTTCACCGTTGTGTGTTCATCATCGCTGGGTGGCGGCTAGATTGGTGGACACACATACATCCTGTCTCTGTGTTCTCTCTCTTTAAGGGCTATCTTGCCCTGCATTGCTTCCCCTCGTACAATTCCTATCTGGCATCTGTGGCAGTACAGAGGGGTTGTTCCTCTGTTCTCCACAGCTCCATCTGCCGGCAGGAATTCCCCTCTACAGGTGCATAGCACCATTGCTGGGTTCTCTCAGATTATACACTTGTGGAGGATTTCCGCAGTGTCAGCGCACATCCTGTGCGCTGACCACGGAAATAACTCCACAATCGTTACAATTGGCTGATGATTTCTTTAAGTCCACGTTGTTCTAGGCAACAATCTGTCTGCCTCTTCAGGGTAAACCTAAAAGGTTAGGTGGGGAGTCTCTACTCCTCTTCCCACTCACAGATGTGATGTGCATCCAGCAAGTGCGAAGAGGAGCAGAGACTCCCCACCTAGCCTTTTAGGTTTACCCTGAAGTGGCAGACAAATTTTTGCCTTGATAAAGGGACCCTGTGTGGTTCCGAAATGTTGGCTTAAATATTGGCTTATTTGCAAGACAACAATAAAGATAATTCTTGGATGTGCTCACTTCTTCATATGCACATGTTCAACAAGGGGTGTCATTCCCTTGTTTCAGCTTCAGCACTTCCTGTATGAACTTAAAGGAATCATCAATCAAATCATGCTACCCCCAGTACTACTTACTCGAGGCTTCCTCCAGCCCCTGGCAGCAGATATATCCCTCGCAGCAGCTCTGCTCTCCCCCACTTGCTCCAAGTCCCCGATGGTGCCTCGCCAGGTCGTCCTCTACTGCGCCTGCGCAAGCGCCGCTGTTAATTATCTCGAAAGGGTACAGAGCGTACTGCACCTGTGCAGTACACTCCGGACCTCGTGGAGGTGATTGACAGCAGCGCTCACGCAGTAGATGAAGACCTGGAGGTCGGCCTGCGCACCGTCGGGGCCAGGGGGCCAGCGGCTGAGTGCGAAGCTGCGGTGAGGGACATAGCGCCAGCCAGGGGCTGGAGGAACCCCTGGGTAAGTAGTACTGGGGGTAGCATGATTTTATTGATAAATCCTTTAAGTGGAAACCTTTAGAGTGTGCGAGATATAAACTTTGTATATTGAAGATTCACCTAAACCTGTTCTGTTTTACATCAGCAGAGCCAGCAAATCACGGCCTGAACATATACTTATACATATTCCTGCCAATGGGTGGTCTTATGGCTCTTTTAATTGGCCTTAATGTGTGGGTATGTATGTCTTCATATAACATATATTGTTGTCTACACTGGAAATATCTGTCTCTGTAAACTATGGCTTTAAGTCAAGAGTTGTTCGTGAAAAAAAAAATATGTCGGTGAAATACCACATTTGGTATTTTAGACTTTTCCCCCAAATTCACTAGCATATGTGCTAATAGATAGGTAATTTACTGATAAATGTTGCTTCAATTTAGTAAGACTTGCTCTGTAAAATGTAGAAGTCTCACCAGATGGGGAGAAGGTCTCTGCAGCAAACTGTGATTCTTCTCCTACAAGTGGTATTCATGAGAGTTCCTGCTTCTGTCCCTGTGATAGCTTAATAGATTAAAAGTCATCCCTGACATCCCTTCAGATGTGCATACATGCCAGTAGAGGACCCTTTTCTGTGTATATATAGCTCTACATGACTAAAGGGATACAAAAAAGCCTTTCCGAATATCTCCTTCTTTGGTGTTTTTTTAACTTTCTGATGTTCCGCCCAGCAGTGCATTGGATTAAATGGAGTGGGTAGTAGGACGGGGTGGCTCTTCCTATTGGCTGTCTCCTTTGTCTGTCAATTTTACTGAATGCTGATTGCTAGTTATCAACAGGTCCAGGCAGGTCTTTAAAGGGAACCAACGATGAAGCACACTTGTGTATTTTACCATATATATCAGTAAGAACATTAGAGAAAACAATTACCATGCTCTCTGTTTCATCCTCACTGCTAAAAGTGTCTGTTATCAGCTGTGATAAGAATCCCGGACTGAGCATTAAGTCTGGCTTTGCAGGAAAAAATTATAGCTGAGTCATTATAGCAGAGCCACAAGAGGGCAGGCTTGGGCTTGAAAAGACACCAGAGAAGACAGACTCTGCTATAATCTTTCCGTAGCAAAGCTAGACTGAGTGCTCAGTCGGGGATTCTTATCAGAGAAGATAACAGTCAGATTAAACAGAGAACAATGAAACAAAGAGCAGATGAGGTGTTTACTGTCATGTTCCCACTTATTTATAAGGTAAAATACAAGAGGGTGCTTCATCTCTGGTTCTCTTTAAATACTGAACATTATACTTGTTTTACCGAATGCTCTAATGTGAATTTACATTTCTTGAGGTATTTACCACACAAGTCAGTAATTTACCTTTCTGGTCATTAATTTTACTTTTCAATGCAGTAACAGCCTTAGGTAATTGACATTTGGCAAGATGTTTGGTAAAATCTGCTGTTTTCTGCATCATTGAATGCAGTAATGAATGCATAGTGAATTGAGCCCAATGTGGCTATGGCATAGTTTCCCAGTTGTTACTCAGTACCATTATCATAGCTTTTGCATTATCTAAGCGCCATTTAACTCCACTGTAAAGCTTACAACAAAGCATTTTTTCTTCAGAAATGTTCAATGGAACCCACACAACCCTGTAAAAAAAAAAATCACTGATTTATTCTTTATCTGTGACAACTGCACAGATGACATGAAAGTGAGCATATTCTCCCCTAAGCACATCTAAAAAGAAATCTAACTCCCTGCAGAGTATCCGCTGTATTGGGAATAAGTCTCATATATGTCGGTTTACAAAACTTGTTCCATGAATTATCTCACCTAACTTATTAAAGGACCACTGTTGAGAAAAACTGTCAAATTAAAAATACTCGTAAACGTATATAAGAAGTACGTTACTACTAGAGTAAAATGATCCATAAATTACTTTTTCTCTTATGTTGCTGTTGCTTACAATAGGTAGTACAAATCTGACAGAACTGACAGGTTTTGGAGTGGACTAGTCCATCTCTTCACGAGGTATTCTCAACATGGCCTTTATTCTTTATAAAGACCCTCCCTGAAGAGGATTTATACAAAGATGCTGGCCAGCCTCCCTGCTTGATGCACACTGTTTTGGCAGTTGAACGGAGAAAATGCTATTCACTTAGTGCTTCTGAAAATAAAGAAAACCCCCATTAGGAGATGGGCTAGTCTAAAAAGCTGTCAGATATGTCAGTTTTTTACTACCAACTGAAAGTGACTGCAAAATAAGAGAAAAGTAATTTATGGCTCATTTTATTCTGGAAAAAATGTATTTCTTGTTTGTATGTTTTTACATGTATTTTAAATTTCACGATTCTGGTCCTTTAACTCATGATATACTGTGACTCCCAGTATATGGGTAACACAAGCATTGCAATGGTAATGCATGTTACGCAAATAATGTAATGTGTTTACCATAGCAAGTCTTGTGTTACCCATTTATCATGCTAATTGCACAATACCTGGTACTCTGCTAGCAATGATATTATTACCTTGTACTGTCTGTGCATGGCAATTTAGAATCAACCCACTTATCTGTATTAACCCATGACTTATTTCTCCATATCTGACTGAAATGGGCCTGATTCTCATAGGTAAAACTGCCACACACAGGGAGCGCACAGCAATTTTACTGGGACTATTGCCAGGGAAGTAGCATGCGTTGTGCAACTAGTGCATCTACCTGGCTAAAGCATATGTTACGCTACTTGCACAAATAGAATAAGTACATACAGCAATGCAGACATTAGGAATACAATGTGCTATTTTTTCAGTGCACATTATACTAGCAATAAGCATGTTGTGAACATGTGCAAAGTGTGCTATTTGTGCAATGTACATTACCAAGGGCGTAGGGCCCGTGGTCGCAGCGGTCGCCTTGGCGACCGGGCCCGGCTCCTGAGGAGGCGGGGGAGGGGCCCGGGGGGCCCATCTCCGTTTGGAGGGCCATGTGGCCCGTGCGCGCTGGTAGGGGGGAGCCGCAGCCGCGGGGAGGGCAGCCCGACCTCTCCCTCCCTTCCTCTCCCCGGGGCCCCCCCCCCTCAGATGCAGAGTGAGCGGCTCACGGAAGCGCTGTAGGCAGAACTCACCTCCCTGCGTTCCACTCGCCGCTGATCTCCTCTCTGGCTGGCTCTGCATAGATGCTGTTACACACGCAGCTTCCGGCTAAACAGGAAGCTGCGTGTGTAACAGCATCTATGCAGAGCCAGCCAGAGAGGAGATCAGCGGCGATTGGAACCAGGGACGGAGGTGAGTTCTGCCTACAGCGCTTCCGTGAGCCGCTCACTCTGCATCTGAGGGGGGAGCCCCGGGGAGAGGAAGGGAGGGAGAGGTCGGGCTGCCCTCCCCGCGGCTGCGGCCCCCCCTCCATTATGGGGACGGGGCACCTACCTACCTGCCCTATCCTGGGGGGCAGCTACCTAATCTATCCTGGGGGGCAGCTACCTAATCTAACCTAATCCTGGGGGGCAGCTACCTAATCTATCCTGGGGGGCAACTACCTAATCTAACCTATCCTGGGGGGCACCTACCTAATCTATCCTGGGGGGCAGCTACCTAATCTATCCTGGGGGGCAGCTACCTAATCTAACCTAATCCTGGGGGGCAGCTACCTAATCTATCCTGGGGGGCACCTACCTAATCTAACCTATACTGGGGGGCACCTACCTAATCTATCCTGGGGGCAGCTACCTAATCTATCCTGGGGGGCAGCTACCTAATCTATCCTGGGGGGCAGCTACCTAATCTATCCTGGGGGGCAGCTACCTAATCTAACCTAATCCTGGGGGGCACCTACCTAATCTAACCTATACTGGGGGGCACCTACCTAATCTATCCTGGGGGCAGCTACCTAATCTATCCTGGGGGGCAGCTACCTAATCTATCCTGGGGGGCAGCTACCTAATCTAACCTAATCCTGGGGGGCAGCTACCTAATCTATCCTGGGGGGAAGCTACCTAATCTATCCTGGGGGGCAGCTACCTAATCTAACCTATACTGGGGGGCACCTACCTAATCTATCCTGGGGGCAGCTACCTAATCTATCCTGGGGGGCAGCTACCTAATCTAACCTATACTGGGGGGCACCTACCTAATCTAACCTATACTGGGGGGCACCGACCTAATCTAATTTATACTGGGGGGCACCTACCTATCTAACCTATACTGGGGGCACTTACTTATCTAACCTGTATTGGGGGCACCTAGCTAGCCTATACAGGTGGCAACTAAACTGGCTACCTATATTGGAGGCACCTACCTAACTAACCTATACTGGGGGCACCTACCTATCTAACCTACGCTGTCGGCAACTATTCTGGCTACCTATATTAGAGGCACCCACCTAGCTAACCTGTACTGGGGGCACCTATCCATCTAACTTATACCGGCGGCGCCTGCCTATCTCACCTATACCGGGGCAACTATACTGGCTTACCTATGCCTGGCTACCTATACTGGGGGGACCTATAGCTGGCTATAGGGATTTTGATATGTGTGTGCGTCCGTCGGGTGTTGCCGGGGGAGGGGGGCTGTTGTTGCCGGAGGGGGGGCCCACATCCAGATTCCGCATCGGGGCCCAGAGGTTTGTAGCTACGCCACTGTACATTACATTACTTGCATAAATGCTGGCAAAATTTGAAAAAGCATGCAAATTTTACTGACCTTTTGTGGATCAGGACTGGTATTTGTTGATCTCATGAACTGGCTCTCCTATGAGTTCGGGCGCACCATGAGCTTGCTGGGTAAACTGTAAATGTCTTCAGGGCCGGTCCTAGTAACAATGAGGCCCCAGGGAAAAATGTACCCAGGGACCCCCCTCACAGACACCCCCCTTCCCCAACCATAAAGCAGGATTATGGACCCTTTGTTGCAGCCATATTTCCAAAAAGGGTCCCTGAGCTAGCTGCGCCGCTCCCCACTCACCCCCCCCCCCCAACTTAACTGTACTCCCCAGAGCCCTTGTAAAGTTGGTGGGGAGACACCTTGAAGGGCCCCCTATAGGCTCTGGGGCCCTGGGGCAATTGCCCCCTTTGCCTCTATGGTAGCGCCGGCCGTGACGTTATAAAGGACGTTATAAGGACGTTATAAAAAAAAGTGAAAAAAACATGAAATAATAATTGAGGTAAGAAAATTAACTAAAAAGATTTTGTGAATCAGCACGATGCTAGAAAATAATGTCAGGGATTCCAGCCGGATTTGCAGCAATTTAATGTTTTATTTTATATCTCAGTAAAAATACTCAACATATCAGTCTGTAATACCTTTGTCAAGGGCACTTGACAAAGCTCCTATAGACTGAAACATTGTGCGTGTTCACTGTGATATAACTTGCTGCAAATCCACATGGCACCCCTAACATGACTTTTTGCATCTGGAAGCTGTTCACTGTTGTGGATAAGGCTGGGTAATGTAGACTCCCTGGTAAGAATATTGTGGGTAGTAGCGCTGCCTTTGTAAATCAACCCCACTGTTTAAAAACACAAATATGTTCTGTTTTACAGCTGCAGAGGAGATCACCTCAATCAACCCACTACAATGTTTTTCGTATTCCTGGTACCAGTTTGGCTTTATGATTCTTCTTTTTCTGTAGGTAAGCATCTCCCCAGATGAAATGAAATTGCAAATACCCGAAGGCAAATTTCTGTTTTGCATAATATTTTAGTAAGAGGGCTTTTTTGGTCCTTTTTATCCCCTTACACACTCCTAGAAGTTCTGGTTCACCACAATCTTGCTGGGTGGTCTGTTACTATAGGCGACACAGTGGGTGTGTATTCACCTCAACACTCAGGCCATTATTAATCAATAAACACTTGGAAAGTGGTAGACTTAATTATAGTCAATACTAAAAAGTGGTTTGTGAACAAATTATCTAAATTAGGCAAATTTGTATTGCTTCACTGGTTTTGAACAAAGTGTTGAATTTACTACCTGTTCAATGAGGAAAATGTACAGCAGATGGCACTGTAACACCATTTAAATACAGCTTGTCTGGAATTCAGCTGATTGATGGTTCAGACAGAAGTAAAGGTGATCCTCAAATCTCTCACACAATATAGGCCTGGCTACACTTTTAAGGATAATTCTACAATGCTTCTGGCGACAGGTGACAGAGGGAGTGACAAGGGTGACGTATGGAAATAATTCTTGGACATGTCCTACATTCACTACCAATTGTGGCTTGCTGGTGAAGTGACATATCTTGCATTTGCTGCTTATATTATTACTGCATTGTATTTCATCAATGTCATTTAGGGAGTTGTTTTACTTCAGATTCCCTTTAAGTGGGTTTAAAGAGGAACTCCACTGAAAATAATGTAATAAAAAAAGTGCTTCATTTTTACCATAATTATGTATAAATGATTTAGTCAGTGTTTGCTCATTGTAAAATCTTTCCTCTCCCAGATTCACATTCTGACATGTATTACATGGTGACATTGTTACTGTGGGCAGGTTATGCAGCTGTTTCTAGCTATTCTGGCTGTTAGACAGCTCTAAACAGCCATTTCCTGTCTGTGAACATTGTTACATTGTGAAACAAAAGAAAAAACAGGGCACCGAGAGCCCAATAGTGCAATATAGTTTTAACAGAGAAAATCTGTCTAGATAGTTCGTGCAGAAATATACTCACAAAAAAGGGTCACCAGCAGGCAACCACTTGAAAGGCAGGTGGGGAGAATTGGTACCCGACCCCACTCGGGTATAAAAGTCGCTCTCTGTAGACAGGAGAAAAAAGGGGGCGTACCCCTCCACCAAGGGTGGATAAGTAATATGTATCAAACGCAGATAGAACAGAGGCGCCAAAAAGAGTAAAAACACTATTATTTAAAAACAGTAAAAAGAGGGAAGGTAAGGTGGACTTACCTCCCTCTAGCAGTGGAAAACAAAACTCTGAGGTAGAGTAGAATGCATTTATTAAACAGTGTAACTCCTAAAGATGCAACGTGTTTCGCGGGCCACAGCACCGCTTCCTCAGGCTATACAGGAGTTCAAAAAAGCTGCAAATGGGACATATACATAAATCAACAAAAAAGCATCAAACACTGACAGAGGCATACAGCTGTAACATTGGAACATAAATTTCATTATAACCAGCATCTGCTGGTCTGTGAAGGTCAGATAAGTCTATCTTATCTAAGCAAAAAACACACAAAAAAAAATTAAAAAAAAAAAAAAAAAAAAAAAAAAAAAAAGGTTGTGTGACAGTGGGGAGAGTGCATGCTCTCTAAACTGTTTTACTGTTTTTACACTTGCATAGTCTTGGCGGTTATATCATTGTGACTGTTTCAGTCCGAATATACATGTGTAAAGATTCTTGCATTAACTAGAATAAAGTAACCCTCTCAGCCCGATTAGCTGCATTGAAAGCAGGCTCAGGCAGAGTAGGATCACCTAGGATATGTGCTATATAACACTAAATGCTTATAAGTAACAACAAGACATTTACCAAGTGCTTGCTCTAAAATTAATGGCAGTGAAAGAACGATGTGTAATAAGGTGGTAGTGTCTACTACCAGTGGAACAAAAAAGCGAGGAGCTGGCTGTTAGCCAGTGGGTGACATACCTGTATCCAATCCAAGTATTGAATGAGCGCCTCTGTGCGGGCGTGCTCCATAAAGCCTCTATTTGTACTTAGCTAGGAGAGGTGGGGGCCAATCAGTGTGCGCCACGCGCTGGAGAAGTACGCCCACCATCGGCCTGGCCAATGGGGAGATCCGGTGGAATTCCAACAAAATGACGCCTATGTGGCGGTCGCCATCTTGTGGGTTGGAATAGGAATGTCTCCTGTATGGCAGTCGCCATTTTGTTGGTTTGTATGTGGGGCAGACATAATAATGTCGCATGGGAGGGCGGCCGCCATCTTGTGGGTTAGAAAGGTACTTTTGTGTATTGATGCTTCGATGGTGGCTGCCATTTTTTTGGTGGGGAACCAGGAACAACTATATGAAGCAGAGTGCTGATTGTGTTAGACAATTCGGGAAGCTATTTGCAGAGACAATAATTATAAACAGCATATGATCAATAATCAAATATAAATAAACGTGCAACGGGAAAAAAATATAATAAACGTGCAACGGGAAAAAAAAAAAAAAACTGCAAATAGCTTCCCGAATTGTCTAACACAATCAGCACTCTGCTTCATATAGTTGTTCCTGGTTCCCCACCAAAAAAATGGCAGCCACCATCGAAGCATCAATACACAAAAGTACCTTTCTAACCCACAAGATGGCGGCCGCCCTCCCATGCGACATTATTATGTCTGCCCCACATACAAACCAACAAAATGGCGACTGCCATACAGGAGACATTCCTATTCCAACCCACAAGATGGCGACCGCCACATAGGCGTCATTTTGTTGGAATTCCACCGGATCTCCCCATTGGCCAGGCCGATGGTGGGCGTACTTCTCCAGCGCGTGGCGCACACTGATTGGCCCCCACCTCTCCTAGCTAAGTACAAATAGAGGCTTTATGGAGCACGCCCGCACAGAGGCGCTCATTCAATACTTGGATTGGATACAGGTATGTCACCCACTGGCTAACAGCCAGCTCCTCGCTTTTTTGTTCCACTGGTAGTAGACACTACCACCTTATTACACATCGTTCTTTCACTGCCATTAATTTTAGAGCAAGCACTTGGTAAATGTCTTGTTGTTACTTATAAGCATTTAGTGTTATATAGCACATATCCTAGGTGATCCTACTCTGCCTGAGCCTGCTTTCAATGCAGCTAATCGGGCTGAGAGGGTTACTTTATTCTAGTTAATGCAAGAATCTTTACACATGTATATTCGGACTGAAACAGTCACAATGATATAACCGCCAAGACTATGCAAGTGTAAAAACAGTAAAACAGTTTAGAGAGCATGCACTCTCCCCACTGTCACACAACCTTTTTTTTTTTTTTTTTTTTTTTTTTTTTTTTTTTAATTTTTTTTTTTTTCTTTGTTTTTTTGTGTGTTTTTTGCTTAGATAAGATAGACTTATCTGACCTTCACAGACCAGCAGATGCTGGTTATAATGAAATTTATGTTCCAATGTTACAGCTGTATGCCTCTGTCAGTGTTTGATGCTTTTTTGTTGATTTATGTATATGTCCCATTTGCAGCTTTTTTGAACTCCTGTATAGCCTGAGGAAGCGGTGCTGTGGCCCGCGAAACGCGTTGCATCTTTAGGAGTTACACTGTTTAATAAATGCATTCTACTCTACCTCAGAGTTTTGTTTTCCACTGCTAGAGGGAGGTAAGTCCACCTTACCTTCCCTCTTTTTACTGTTTTTAAATAATAGTGTTTTTACTCTTTTTGGTGCCTCTGTTCTATCTGCGTTTGATACATATTGTTACATTGTGGCAGTTTGCCAGGAGTACCGCGGTATTCAGAGCCTCTAGTGGGAGTGGTTTCAGCACAAAATCAGTCACACAGCGCCCCCTGATGGTCTGTTTGTGAAAATCATTCTATTTCTCATGTAAAAGGGGGTATCAGCTACTGATTGGGATAAAGTTCAATTCTTGGTTGGAGTTTCTCTTTAAGGCACATATTGAAACACTGAAACTATTCAAGTTTCACAATTATAAAAATGAAAAATTCAAGTATAGCTGATAACTGATTCTGACATCAGATTCTGATTGTTTGTGTAGTACTGGTGTAAGCTCTGTCTAACTGGCTAGTTCCCTATAGTGCAGAGTGGAGGGTGAGGGAATTGCTTGCCTCAGGGTGCAGCAGAGAAGGGGATAAGGTGGCTGTAGTACTGTATATGTAGACGTGAAGTAGTAGTGTAATGTAGTATATGTGTATTATATGTAGTAGTGGGAGGTGCATGTGTACACCCTCATGATAATATGTGAATATAGCTCAAACGTATGTGTAGGGTGGGTAAGAGGGTGTTGGTAGTGGATGAATGTTGGAATGTTGTTGGAATTGGGCATTTTCTGGGTCTATGTTTGAAAGAGAAGAATTTAACACAGGGAGTATATCTCTTGATGGCTACATGTTTCATTGAGGTAAGAAAATTCCTGACCATGCTTACTTCTACTTATTGCTCTCCCAGTCCTCTTTTGTGGCCAATACTGTAAAACAGTAGTAGACTAGTGGCTGTGCTTGCAAATGGGGCATCTAATGCTTTGGCAGTACAGGCAATCTCTTCACATTCATCTAAGTTTTTCTCTTTGGTTGGTTTGTCCACTGATGGTCTGCTGAGGCCAGGGGATAGGTATACCAGCATTTTCAGCATGTAGAGACCCGAAGGTATATTTATCTTGCGAAACTAACATGACCAGCAGTCTAGTGAGAATGGGTACTGACACTGGGACTCTGTCAGCCTACGTCATCATCTGTTGCATCCGGTCATTCTGGAAAAATTGTGTTGAGCCCATCCTTGTGTTCCACCTGCCAGAATGCATCAAACTGGTGCGTTATGAATGGACTGATATGAACAGATTCTATTGCTTAATAGGATCTGTGCGCATCTAGTCCATTGCGTCCGCTAAGCAGAAATTTTTTATTGCAGTGTTAAACGAGCCGTACAGATGTCATTCTTGTGGTAGTCTTAAGCTACATATTTACCGCAGCGATGCAGGAAGATGGATCCAGTGACTCCCTGATCCATCTTCCTGTCGGTGGGTATGCGCAAGGTCACCCAACTTTACATGATGGGTGCGAAGGAGTCTTCAAGTGACCACGGTACTATGTGTGGAGTCGTCGGGGATCTAAAAAAGACCGCTGTCGTGAAAAAGTGTAACATTTTGAATACATTTAAACACATACAAATAAGAAGTATGTTTCTTCAAGAGTAAAATGAGCCATACATTTCTTCTCTCCTATGTTGCTGTCACTTACAGTAGGTAGTAGAAATCTGACAGAACATACAGGTTTTGGACCAGCTCATTTCCTCATGGGGGATTCTAAGCATGGCCTTTATTCTTTAGAAAGACACGCCCTGAAAATAATTTATACAAATATGCTAGCCAGCCTTCCTGCTCGCTGCACACTTTTCTGGCAGTTGGATGGAGCACTTGCCATTTACTAAATGCTTTTGAAAATAAAGAAAACACTGAGAATGCCCCATGAGGAGTTGAGCTGGTCTAAAACCTGCCAGTTCTGTCAGATTTCTACTACCTACTGCAAGTCACAGCAACATAGGAGAAAAGTAATTTATAGCACATTTTGCTCTGGGAAGATGTACTTCTTATATGTTTATGTTTACATGTACTTTAAGTTTAATGATTTTTGCAATATTGGTCTTTTAAAGATCCAATGCGCTGTGATGTTTATTATTGGCATGTCTCTAAACGTTGTTAGCATGATCTCGCACTTTTACCCACATCGTGAGATCACATAAATGATTGCTCATTACTCAAAAAATCACCGGTCGTCAGAATAATTGTCGGGAAAATCGTTTGGTGGGGATGGACCTTAAAAGGGTTGATGTGAATTTGTATTTTGTACTTGATGCAACTCCAGATCCACTTTGAGCATTACCCTTCTTTGTGAAGATCATATCTTAAAGGGAACCTGAAGCGATATATACTGTATATCAGCAGCTGTCAGTTACAACTGAATGTGCAAGGTAATGTCCATGTTTCCCTATGGCTCAAGTGGGTGATATCACAGTTTAACAGTGTGCTGACCAGCAATCTGTTAGGGGGTAATGGCCATTTTTAAAATGGAGGATGGATAATTCCATTGTTCCCAGTGAACAAATGGGAAACAAGAGAGGAGAAAGAGATTGAGAAGTAGACTACACAGGAGGTAAGTATGACCTGTCTATGGTAATTTTGACTTTTTATTTTCAATTCAGGTTCTCTTTAAAGGAATACTGAAAGGGGGTAGGGGTAAAAAGAGTTGAACCTACCTGGGGCTTCTAACGGTCCCCCACAGACGTCCTGTGCCCGCGCAGCCACTCACCGATGCTGCGGTCCCCTTCTCCGGTTCACTTCCAGAATTTGTGACTTTAAAGTCACAAACCACTGCGCCTGTGCGGCCGTGTCATCGCCCCCGCTGATGTCACTGGGAGCGTACTTCACAGGTGCAGACCGCACTGCGCCTGCGCAGTATGCTCCCGGTAACATCTAGAATGCAGCCACGCAGTGGTTTGTGACTTTAAATTTGCAAATTCTGTAAGTGAACCGGCGGCGGGGACCGCAGCATCGGTGAGTGGCTGCGTGGGCACAGGACGTCTGCGGGGACCGTTAGAAGCCCCAGGTAGGTTTGACTCTTTCTCCCCCTACACCCTTACAGTATTCCTTTACAGTAATACACACTGTCCGCCATCTTTTTTTCAAATATCTAACTGTAAAAAAAGAAAGAAAAAAAGTACTGTTTACTAAAAGCGTCTTTTTCTATCCTCACAGATTTCTTGCAACAGTACACATGGAAGAATCAATTCTTCAGCATCTGTCATCTCATTTGGGAACAGCTTCAACTGAAATGCTTTCCTTTCCTAAACAAGGCAAAGTAACTAGAGACTGCAAGACAATATTGGGCGAAGCATGACAATGAGGCCATGCCTATGTCAACTAGTATTGAAGGTTGTGGATGAAGCAGATTAAAGATGCCTTAATATGAATTTATGGTGGGCTTTATGGTGATGGCAGTTACTCCAGCATATTTCACAACTCGTAGTTGTTTTGAGGTGAAGCTACAACAAATGGTAAACATGGACATCCCTTCATCACAACACATGGGCAGGAACAGACTTTGGTAAAGACAATTTGTGGCCTTCACATTTAAATTATTGTGATAAAGAGGCACGTCCAATCCACTGGTAACCATCAGTGGTGTAATACCATGTGGGACACTCTCTGTGTTAGACCAGAGAGCGAGAGATTTAGAATATTTACTTCTACCTGAGGAGTCAGTACCACAACAGGATCACTATGTTTCATTATGGTACTTTTAGGTATCCTAAAATTGCTATAGTATAGTGTTGCAGTTTTCTTGTCTGCTTAAAAATGTTCTCTTTCTCTATTTTGATGTTTTTATTGAACATTTTTATCTGTTTATACCATATGCAGTACTGTGCAAAAGTTTTAGGTAGGTGTAAAAAAAAATGCTGTAAACAAAGAATGCTTTTAAAAAATGGAAGTGTTAATCATTTATTTTCATCCATCAACAAAATGCAGTGAATGAACAAAAGAGAATCTAAATCAAATCAATATATGGTGTGACCACCCTTTGCCTTTAAAACATCAATTCTTCTAGGTGCACTTGCACACAGTTTTTGAAGGAACTCAGCTGGTCGGCTGTTCCAAACATCTTGGAGAATTAACCACAGATTTTCTGTGATGTAGGCTTCCTCACATCCTTCTCCAGGGGCATAAATAGACTTAACAGGACCCCTCTGCAAAAATGATAGCATGGGGCCCCCTTGGTCCCCGAACCCCATGCAGGTATCACGCTAGGTACGAGGCGTATATACTGAGGCTCAGATTAATCGTAGTCAAAAACGTAAGCTAGGGTCATACACTTGAGATCAGATGGCTTCGGTACAATAGGCTGAGACAAAGGCTAGGTCGTTTAACAGGCTGGGGTCATACACGGAATATTAGATGGCTATGGTACATAGGCTGAGACAAAGGCTAGGTTGTTAACAGGCTGGGGTCATACACAAGAGGTCAGATGGCTGAGGTACAATGGGTTGAGACAGAGTCAAGGTCAAGGAGTAGCAAAAGTCATACACAATATATCAGGAAAATAACAAACACTTGTCTAAAGGATAGATATATATCGCAAACACTGCATATATTATCTATCAGAGCAACTAGACTAATAATATGCAATAATATCACAGAGTGACAGAATGCCCAGCACCAGCGTACTGATTGCTATCATTGGCAATGAGTGAATGTGAGGCAGGAGTTTAAATACTCTAAAGCCCGGCCAGGGCCAGCCCCAACCCACAGCAATCAATCAGAGTGTCAGCTGACAGCGTGTCAGCTGACACTAACTCCTTGGACGTCGGACAGTATAAGAGCGGCTCTGAGCCGCGTGTGCCCGCCCAGGGACACAGGGGAAGCGCGCACTCTCGATCACTGCTGCAGGGGTGACCGGGATGACGCCAGAAGACTCAGAGGAGGAAGTTCGTGGCTGCGCTCCGCCATCTGAGCCACAGGCGCTGGAACCACTGATAGGGGAGTTCATCACAGCAGGTCACATGATTGGGAGCCGGCGAATGGCAGCAGAGAGTGTTCTGCTGTAAAGCAGCGTCTAGAAGCAAGAAAAAATTACACAGGCTCCTGCACATGGTTTTTGTGAGAAAACTGGGAGGTTTTTTTTGCTAATTTCTTGCACTTACAATTGGGTAGAGCGAGGTGGAGGGCCCCCAAAGCCTCTGGGCCCCCCTGCGAGGGCAGGGGTTGCAGGGGTGAGTGCTACGCTCATATACCAAGCCAGAAAGGCAATAATCCTTCTTGGCAGCTGCTTCTCCAACTTTACCACAAATTAGGTCAAGAAAAAATTCTATATTGTCATACAGTACAGGCCAAAAGTTTGGACACACCTTCTCATTCAAAGAGTTTTCTTTATTTTTCGTGACTATGAACATTGTAGAGTCACACTGAAGGCATCCAAACTATGAATTAACACATGTGGAAGTATAGTACATAACCAAAAAGTGTGAAACAACTGAAAATATGTCATATTCTAGGTTCTTCAAAGTAGCCACCTTTTGCTTTGATTACTGCTTTGCACACTCTTGGCATTCTCTTGATGAGCTTCAAGAGGTAGTCACCTGAAATGGTCTTCCAAAAGTCTTGAAGGAGTTCCCAGAGATGCTTAGCACTTGTTGGCCTTTTTGCCTTCACTCTGTGGTCCAGCTCACCCCAAACCATATAGATTGGGTTCAGAAAAAACAAGAGGAGAGAGGCAGGTGCTCAGTGTAATCTAGTGGATGTTAGCAGTTGCATGGATGGCTGCTGTATGTGCACCCCCAGCAGTGGCTACGTGCTCTAGATGGTGTGGAAACAGAGTAACAAACAATCTGGAGAAAAAAAGGTATCTGGCACTGTAGCTTTAATGGTACGTAGCAAGTGTACATGAAAGGGATGAACACAAATCACAATGAGCAGTTCAATAGTGACAGTTCCTTGTACTTATCGTGCTCCTGCTGGGGTGAGGGACATGGCTGTGGACGCCAGAGGGTGCACAGCACGGCATGGCACGGCTTTTCAGAAGAAGGCCGAAGATTATCGGCAGAAACGCGTAGCGGTGTTATTCTAGTCACTTGAAATAATCTGCATAGGCTCTGGAAAGCGGCGAGCCGTGGGAGGGCGCAATGGTCACCTGCGTGTGAAGTTCCAGTAACCTAAAGTGGTGACGTCACATGAGACAAGTGCATGCTGAAGACCAGTTGACGGAAGTGCAGCGAGTGGACTCCTGGGACCTGTATACGGAAGTGACGTATGCTGCACAGAGACGCTGGTTTGGGGAGCGGCACGCGGATTTTAGAAGCAAAGTGCTCGGACACACAAAGATTCTGTGTGAAGGTATCCAATTAGCGGCAATACATTACACTGGAAGCGTGAGTTATACTGTTTGCTTATCTTAAAAGCTGTACAGCCTGGACCAACTCTTTGGCTTAAAGAGGAACTCCAGCCTAAACAAACATACTGTCATTAAGTTACATTAGTTATGTTAATTAAAATAGATGGGTAATATAATCTCTTACCCACACTGTTTTAAAAGAACAGGCAAATGTTTGATTTCATGATGGCAGCCATCTTTTTGGTTGAAAGGAGGTGACAGGGAGCATGAGACACAGTTCCAACTGTCCTGTGTCCTGAGCACCTCTCCCAGTTGCTAGGCAACGTGAACAACAACATAGGAAATCCCATCATGCTCTGCACGGCATAAGGGAAATAAAGCCCGGGCTTTTTTTCTTTGATGGGTGGAGCTTAGCTAAAAATGCAGCTAAAAATGATGCTTTGGTAAGAGAAACTGTTAAAGAAACACCAAGCCTTTTCAGTTCTGCTGAGTAGATTTTTAGTCCGGAGGTTCACCTTAAGGTGTATGCAGCTTGAAATAGACAGCTCTTTTTTGCATATACTCTGAGTTGATTGCTCATTTTTTTTATGTAAATTGAGGAACTGCAACTGAGCGCTTTAGAAATATAGCGTTTTTAGGAGAATTTTTTTGGGGGGAAAATAGTTTTTTGTGAAAGTCTTCTGGAGAAGGATTTTTTAAGTTTTTCTTAAAATTGTTGGTAGTGAGTAGAGGAGACTCCCTACAGTGTGGATGCAGGTTGAGTATGAATGGGTATTGAAAAAACCTTTTTTATATATGTGTTTTATGTTTTCTAAGAAATTTGAATAAACTGCTTCAGTGATTTAGCGCGTGTCATTACCATATATATTTTATAAATATATTTCCTTATTTATTTATTTATTTATTTTTTCCCCCCAAAACCCTCCCTCCCCCAACCAGCCAATAGTGGTGATCAGCTGTCATAGGCTTCAGCCTATGAGAGCTGATCGCTCTCCTGTGTCCCCCAAGTACAGAGTTGCCATAGACCGCAGCACTGTACCTAGCAAATAGACGGCGGTTTTGCCATCTAACAGTCTCCTAGCAGTGATTGCCGCTGGGAGACTAAAGGCGGAGCGGAGCTGCGTCATACAAGAGGGGATGTGCGCGCAATCCCCTGCAAACCACTTCCCCAGGACTTTACACCGATCGGCGTTGGGCAGTCCTGGGGCTGCTGTCGCGGCCACGCCCATTGGCATGACGCGGTCGGCAAGTGGTTAAAGAGGAACTGTAACCAATGATTGAACCTCATTCCAATCAGTAGCTGATTCCCCCTTTACCAAGAGAAATATTTACCTTTTCTCAAATAGATCATCAGGTCTGTATGGCTGATGTTGAGGTGGAACCCCTCCCACAGTGTGATGACAGCACCTAGATCCTGACAGTCTGCTGTCTGTAAGCCTCCTTGCATTGTGGGAAATAATGGCTTTTTCCAACTGCCAAGCAACCAGCATCTCCCTCTGTGCACATGTACAGTGTATCTGTAAAAAAACAACCTTTTAAGGTGGCCACTAACTGTCCAGTTTCTAGCGAAAAATTGTTCGAGCGATTAGAAATTCTGATCGGATTGGTTGTAAATAATCTACATTGATGGGCACAATGGATTACAAACAATTATAAAAATAGTCACCCGATTAGATTTTGGTCAAACCAAAATCTGGATTTACTTGTTGGTTGCAGGGTTGCCAACCTAATTTCTAATTTTTGACGGACAAAAGGCCCAAAAAAGCAGGACACCCCAAATTTTGGACGGACAGGGGGTGGAGTTAGGGGCGGAGTCAGAAGCGCACTTTTAAGTAGAGTTGTTGGTGGGGCTAAGCACTGGGTACTATTTTTTAAGTATTTATATAGCACTGACATCTTCTGCAGAACTTTACAGAGTACATAGTCATGTCACTGGCTGCCCTCAGAGGAGCTCACAATCTAATTACCATAGTCATAGTGCAGTTATGACTGCCAGCCAGAAAGGGGAAACCAACCAAGCCGTCTGGATTCTGTAACGCATCAAACAGTGGATCAATGAAGAGGACCAGGAGGAGAGCGAGGGACCAACAAACCTATGGGGGCTGGAAGAAGCCCCAGGTAAGTAAAAGAACACTATCTATATTCACCTCTGGTATCTTAGAAAAAGTTATATACTACCTGATGTAGAGGGAAGGCTCTGGATCCTATAGAACCTTCCGTGTCCTCTGTGGAACTGTTCCAGCGCTGTACCTAATTCAAATTTGCCACCTCTGGAAGCTCTCCTGTACCTGAGTACTTCTAATGACGAGCGGCTTTGCACTGCACATGCACAAGTGTGCAATCACATGGTATGGATTGTGAGGAGGGATTTTATGGGGTTATTTTGTACTTACAGGGTTTTTGTATTATTGTTATTGTCTAGTATTTGTGATATGTACGATTAAAGTTTTCATCCTTTTCATGCACCCAAGAGCCAATTCTCATTTCTTGGATATTTTACATGGTATGGAACTGCCTGTCTTCTAAAGCACTTGAGGACAGGAGGGCTTCCAGAAGTAGTAAATTTGAATTAGGTACAACACTGAAACAACTCCAGTGAGAGAGGACAGGGAAAGTTCTATAGGAGAGTATGCTCTCTCTTTGTGAAAGTATATGACTTTTTTCAAGTTGCTACACATTTGGCATTCTTTATACAGACATTCTAAACGCTGGAGATTCCCTGTGACATATTCCACTCACTGTCACACAGACTGTGACAGTCTGTCTCACTTGCTGGCTTCTGCAGCTGCTGCTGACTGTGGCTTGCTAGTGTGTACACAGAGTCTGCATGTCTCCCCTCCTGCAGAGCAGTCTTTTCACAGCATTATGAGGGAGAGCCAGGTCACCTTTCTGCTGCTGCCCAGAGCACTTAATTACTCATTCCTGTCTGGCTTTGATGTGGACGGAGCTGCCAGTGACAGTGCTGGGGATGCCTCTCTCTCTCTCTCTCCAAATCCAAATCCAAATCCAAAAAAGCTTTATTGGCAGGACCAAATACATTTAGCATTGCCAAAGCAAAATAGAACATTAACGTGGGTGTGGGGGGGGGGGGGGGGGGATTGTGGGAATAAGGGAAGGACATGGGTATACAGTCCATAGGAGGATGTACGGGATGGTATGGGGGGGATGGGGTATATAGTCCATAGGGGAGGGGGGTATAGGCATACAGTCCATAGGGGAGGGGAGTATGGGGTTATACAGTCCATGTGTTATCATGTTCCTCTCAGTTGGTGGCAGGCCGTGACATATCGGGCAGCTATTTGCACAGTTTCTTCCTCTTCCCCCAGTATGATATAGAGTTTCCTCTCCTCATCTGTGGAGGTGAAATCTGCAATGTGGGCGGAGAGTCTTTGGAAATGGGCGGTCCTCAACGGTGTATATTTGCTGCAGTGTAGCAGGAAGTGGGCCTCATCCTCCAGGACCCCCTGGTCACATTGCCTGCACAGTCTCTCCTCCCGGGGCTTCCATGTCTGTCTGTGTCGTCCTGTCTCTATCTCCAGGTTGTGGGCGCTCAGACGGTACAGGCTCAAGGCCTGTCTATCTTTGTGGTGGTGTAGCCTCTCCAGATATGGGGCCATTGTGTACTCCCTCTGTAGTGATTGGTAGATAGTGAGTTTCTGGGAGTTCTTTATGTCACTTCTCCATTCCTCTATGTATCGGTCCTTGCAGCTTTCTATCATTCCTTTTATTTGGGCTTTTGTCAGCCTGTGTTGGTGGTCTTGGCTGGGCTGGCTCTTGACGTTTTGTTTCAGAGAGCGTGGTTTGGCCTCCCCACCCTGGCTCAGTGAGGCTTTATGGTGGTAAGTGCTGGGGTTGCTGCTCTGTATATGCGCCCAATATGAGAGCGCCCTCTGCTGGATAGTCAGCCATAGTGGGAATCTGCCTAGCTCTGCCCGGCAAGCTGAGTTCGAAGTGCTGCGATGGACTTGGAGAAGATACTTGCAGAACTCTAGATGGAAGATTTCTGTTGGGCTGGAGTCCCATTTTGATTGGTCAGGGTAGGTGACCGGGCCCCATACCTCACTGCTATAGAGCAGGATTGGGGTGATGATGCTGTTGAATATCTTTACCCAGACTCTCACCGGTGGTTTTAGGTGGTAAAGTTGCCTTCTGATGGCATAAAACGTTCTGCAGGCTTTTTCCTTCAGTGCCTCTACTGCTCTCTCTCTCTCTTTGAGTGACTGGAGAGAGGCGCCAAGAAGATAAACAAATGAGAGGCTCACTTAGATGCATGGCTGGCAATAAGAGAACGATAGACTGACTGCAGTCACTGCCTCCTCTCCGTGACGTGTGACTGGCTGGGCTGGGCTGCCTGCATCACTTCAAGCTGCCTCTCTCTTATTGGGCAGCAGAGGAGCCGGCACCAAAAAGCCAATCTGTCATTGGACAGGACTCGGAGGAGGGAGGCTGAGAGAGGGGGGAATAGATCAAAGGAATTTATGTGTATTTAGACGGACGAGTGCCCAGGAAATACAGGCACTACGGACAGCAGTTTTTTAAGAGCATTTTTACTGACAGTCCGTCTTTTTACGGACGCTTGGCAACCCTGGTTGGTTGTGATAGATAGGAAGCAATGATTGGTTTGTTGATGGTGTAGTGAACGATTTTTCTTCCGATCGGAATTTCTGATCGATTGAATGATTTTTCACTAGAAATTGGATCATTAGTGGCCACCTTTAGTCTATCGCATTGTTAGGGGGTGTGGTTATAGATAATTAAAGTTGGTGCTGTCTGTTTTTCTTTCAATGTGTGCCAGTAGTAAAGATGATTACATGCAGGCTGTCTGTAGATCAAACAATATAAACAAATTACATGGTGAATATCAATCATTTCATGATCTCTCTTCTATTTTTTAATTTTTCACTTTGTTATGTATTGATTTATTTTTTCCCCCTTTCTGCTGCAGTTCCTCTTTACGATAATTGACCTGTATCTCCAATATATCATAACCACAACGCTAAAGGTGGCCACACACAAAAAATTGTTATACTTCTTTTCGATGTGAGAAGTTCAATTAATTTTTCACTGATTGAATGTAGCATTTGAAAATCTATCTATTACACGTGTTTAATTTTTCCCCAATTATGAAGAAAATGATTGAGAACTCTGTCAATTTCTTGATTCTTAGAACCAAGTAATTTTTTCAATCTATCAATCCTATACCATTCACATATCTGAAAAATTGTACAGATATTTCTGCAACTCCCGAATGAGTTTTCTATAAAAAAAAATGTTTTATTGTATTGTATGTGGCCACCTTAAGAGAGCCTTATTTATCACTTTTATTGGATACCATACACACCTGAGGCATAATTCTCAATAAATATTTTTTCACCCCATTTTCTGTTTATAAAAATCAACACACTGACATGTCTTGTTTTGTAAAACTGTTTATTGTCAACTGTTTGTTAAATAACATACTGTATATTCTGGCGTATAAGACTATTTTTTAACCCTTGAAAATCTTCTGAAAAGTCAGGGGTCGTCTTATAAGCCAGGTGTCATTGATGCCGGGTGATACGCCCTATCCTGTTACCGACTCTCAGATCTCGCTGCTGAGGACTGTATTGAAGTGGCCCAGGCCCACATGTGCGAGATCTGAGAGGCAGAGAAGGAGGTAAATAGGATAAAAGGGCGGGCCAGAAGGGTGAAAGATGCATGTTTTATGGGCACAGCACAATCTATTCTTCCATACCTCTCTGATAAACAGGTAGACAAGGATAGCTGTCCAATCCACTTAGGGAGAGGGGGAGTTGACCAATCCAACCAGTCAAATGCCTATATTTATACTGTTATATACTGGGTCCCACATACAGTACAGCACCAGTATCTGTTCATACATAGCACCAGTTTATGATGTTTTTTATACTTTTATTTGGTGTGCATTGGAAGAGGGGTAGTCTTATACAGCGAGTATATCCCAAACGCTATATTTTAACTAGAAATGTTGGGGGGTCGTCTTATACGCCTAGCCATCTTATACGCCGGAATATACGGTGTTTTAAAACACTGTTTGAGTAATGTACATACAATGGCAGCTAATGCAGTATAAAATGGTTCAGAGATGGTATATGGCACTCTCCTGTCTGGCCAAAATGACAAGGTGAGGGGATACAGGCCTTTGCTGGAAATGTCTAGTCACAAGCAGGGCCAGATTTGTACTTTCCAGTGCCCTAGGCCTGCTGTCACCAAGTCCCCCCCCCCCCCCCCCCCCCCAAAAAAAAATATTTTGTCCAACACTCTGACTAGCGAGCATTGGTTTGAATGGGCTCATTTCAGTTGTGCTGCTCTGACCACATTTAACAAATAATTCCTGTAATTTGCGCTCCTGCCCGAATGTGCACAGCAGCCGATAGTGTTCTGGGCATGCATACTTGAGAAATGACGCTGATGTATGGCCGGTACTTGTCAAGAATGCATAACACTGTACTGGCCATGGGCAGGAGCGAGAAATTACATGGAGCGCGAGTGGCCAGAGCATGCGCTGCTTCTTTGTCCTCTGTGAGACTGGCTGCAGTTGGAGCCACAAACCGGTGGCAGGCAGTGCAATGGAGAGAAGCCCATCCAAAACAGTGAACAGGTAAGTAGCAAACATCCTGTTAAGACCCACTTCGGATGTTCTGTTGTAATTAAAATGGACCTGTACTCAGAACTTCCTCTCTGCTCTAAACGATACGCAACAACATAACCTTTAAATAAAAACATTTCTTTGTTACAGCTGATACAAATCCTGCAATAAATCTGCAGTGTGTCTACTTCCTGCTTTTATGCAAGCAGACATATTTTTAACATCCTGTTCTTTCAAATGAGCTTAGATGTTGTGGCAGTCAGGTGACACAGTGTAGAGATAAATTACAACTTGTGATTAGACACAGAGGAGGGGGAATTAAACATGCTCTCTAAATACACACAGGGTACATTTCTCTGTTTTCCTTCTGTCCTGTGCAAGAGTTAAGCTCCACTTTAAAGCATCTGAATGACATTTATTTATATTTGCTGAAAAATCTATGCATCTCTTTTGAATGTTGAATGTACATATGGTGGTGTGCTCTAATATATTGACAGTATACAGCAACAAAGTATGAAGAAGGCTTATTAGCAGAAAGCTTTCTCTTTTTCTTTTAAGCCAATAAATAGTATCATCCTGATTCAAAACTCTCTGCTTTCGCTGATGGCTAAGATGGTACAATACTCTACTGCTACAGGAAAGGAGAAGGTTGCAAATCCATACACACTAGCATAGAGCTAGTAACAGCTCAGGTGTCCTTTAACCTCCCTAGCGTTCTGGACGAGCTAGGCTCATCCAGAGACGCCGGAGGCCACCGCTCAGGCCCTGCTGAGCCAATTTGAATAATTTTTTTTTAAACACGCAGCTAGCACTTTGCTAGCTGCATGTTTCTCCGCTCGCCGCCGATCCGCCGCTACCTGCCGCGTAATAGGGCCTCCCCCCAGACCCCGTGCGCAGCTTGGCCAATCAGTGCCAGGCACCGCTGAGGGGTTGATCGGGACTCCCTATGACGTCACAACGTCGATGACGTCATTCCATTAGTCTCCATGGCGACGGGGAAAGCCCTGAAGGAAATCCCGTCCAGAACGGGATTTCCTGACGGGCATTGGCGCCGGCGGCGATTGTAGGGGTGCGTGGGAATAGGCAGGGAGGGGGGTATCATGTAGCTAGCGCTAGGCTAGCTACATGATTAAAAAAAAATTAGGTATAAAAAAACCATGCGCAGCCCTCCGGCTGCGCAGAATCAGAACACCCAGCAGGTTAAAATGACAGTTTAGCAATGAAAGGGAAGCAAACAGCAATTTTTATTCCTGCAGTTCTCATAGATGGTAGGAGCTGTAGGACAGAAAATGAGCTAGGAAAGAGTTAACTGAAGCAGACAAGAGATCACTGCTAGCTAGGGAAAAAAAGAGAAACATAAATTAGGGTTAGATAAAGTAATTAACAACTGCTGGGGTCAGTGTCAAAGCTGTAAAAGAGGTGAAGAAACTAGCAGAGCTCACTGATGTTTGTGAATGCCTGCATTAAAACTCAGCGGAACTTAGTTCTATCTGCTTTGTAATGTAAATCTCTGGTATTTCTCACATCATCTGTATGTCCATCATACAGAGGAATGGATTATCAGGTGACAGTTATGATTGATCCTGATTGTTATAACACACCAGGAAATGTGAGAGAGAGAAGCAGGGATTGGGGAACTCTGGAATTCAGCTATTAGTGCAGAGCAGGGCGCTGGCTGGCTGCCCTCCGAGACCAGAAGAGATGATTTACTTTGACATATGACCTCTTCTCTCTCCAAGTCATGCCGCCCTTCTTATCTTATCTGATTTTATCACCCTAGGCCGTGGCCTTTCTGGCCATCCCAGAAATCCAGCCCTGGTCTCCAGAAATCCGGCCCTGGTCACAAGGGTACTTCTGGTGGACCTGCCTGCCAAAGCACCGAAACCAAGCGCTGCCATAGCAGTAATGTTATACTGCACAGGGCACGTAAGGGTAATTCGGTGGTTCGCAATCACATTTCCCTCCAAGTGAGGAATAGTATTTTACGGCACCGGGGATTTGAGCAGCAGCAGGGTCAGCTGTCATTTGTCTTACATTGCACCCAGATCACCAGCGGTGTACATATACGTACAACTGCCCACAGATAAAAAAAAAATCTATACAAATATTGGTGAATTCTGGAGTGAAAAGAATAAACTGTGGTTTAAAAATGTAAGATATATTGGCACTATTTGGAATCATCTGAAGCATACCTGATACAGGCAGAATGATTGCCAGGAAACCTATTGCCAGGTGCTGGAGGAATACTTTGCCACCCACAATAAATGAATGGTGCTCAGTGATGAGCACATATTTGGAGTCACAAAAAAGTTTGGTCATCTAGAAAGTTATTAGTTTAAAAGAAGCAAGAAAGCTTAAGCCCACATTGCTTAAAGGGGCACTGTAGGGGGGGTTGGGGGAAAATTAGTTGAACTTACCCAGGGCTTCTAATGGTCCCCCGCAGACATCCTGTGCCCGCACAGCCACTCACCAATGCTCCAGCCCTGCCTCCGGTTCACTTCTGGAATTTCAGACTTTAAAGTCTGAAAACCACTGCGCCTGCGTTGCCATGTCCTCGATCCCCGCTGATGTCACCAGGAGTGTACTGCACAGGCACAGACCATACTGGGCTTGCGTAGTATGCTCCTGGTGACATCAGCGGGATCGAGGACACGGCAACGCAGGCACAGTGGTTTTCAGACTTTAAAGTCTGGAATTTCAGAAGTGAAACGGAGGCGGGGGCCGATCATCGGTGAGTGGCTGCGCAGGCACAGGATGCCTGTGGGGGACCATTAGAAGCCCCGGGTAAGTTCAACTCATTTTCCCCAGACCCCCCAACAGTGTCCCTTTAAAGAGTAACTGTTAGCCACCAAAGTGAAATTTAAATCTGTACAGCAATGTTTTATTTAGTATTAAACTGATCAAAAAAGCCAATGCAGAACTTAAAAATCTATATAATTTTGCTACTATGTAGCCTTTTTCCCAAGCTAACGACGCAAAGCCGCATATCAGATACTATTGACGAGCATGCAGAGCATGCCTATGTCTGCCCTCTCCCCCCCCCAGGACCAGGTGCCGATCTATTTGCACCACAAACAGCTGACCGCTCTGACAGGGAGAGAGAGCGGCAGCACTTCCAGCCGGAGCACCGCAGAGCAGCCGCCGCCGAGTCACATGTGAGAGAATCACATGTGAGAGATGCACGGCGCTGGCTGCTCTGCAGTGCTCCGGCTGGAAGTGCTGCCGCTCTGTCTCCCTGTCAGAGCGGTCAGCTGTTTGTGGTGCAAATAGATCGGCACCTGGTCCTGGGGGGGAGAGGGGGAGAGGGCAGACATAGGCATGCTCTGCATGCTCGTCAGTAGTATCTGATATGCGGCTTTGCGTCGTTAGCTTGGGAAAAAGGCTACATAGTAGCAAAATTATATAGATTTTTAAGTTCTGCATTGGCTTTTTTGATCAGTTTAATACTAAATAAAACATTGCTGTACAGATTTAAATTTCACTTTGGGGGCTAACAGTTACTCTTTAAGTCTAACATTAAAGTAAGAGTTTTAAGCGGAAAAAAAAAATTATGATATAATGAATTGGTTGTGTAGAACGGATAGGTACTAGAACATTAGTAGCAAAGAAAATATTCTCATATTTTTATTTTCAGGTATATAGTTTTTTGTAGCATTCTCTAATATTTGCACACTACTCAGCATTCTAAATGATTTTACAGAGCAGGTTAGTGAACTTTTGAACCCTTCTCTACAGAGAAAAAGAAAATACAGTGACTGAAAGTTGAGATAATAAGCTTCAGAAGACAAAGCTCTCTGCGACTTTGAAAATCGTGAAGCTCAATGGATCTTTTGCATAGATAACAAATGAAGTTTCTTAACTCTTCCTGTACTGGAAAGAATATTAGACTTATGTCTCTGCTCCTAATCAGGGCTGTTTCTTGGGCAGTGCATACAGGGTGACTGCCCTGGGTGCAGACCGGCAAGTAGAAGAAGGGGGGCACAGACAGAAGGACATAACCGCTAGGGAGCTGGTGATGCGAGGTGCAGCTAAATGGAAGAAGAAAGAAGGTTACCAGCGCAATCAGCTTCCTTGACTCCTCCTGGGCTGCCTGCATCCGACGTCAAGTCATCATAACGTCACCACCGCGTGATGACACCTGATGTCCTGTAGCAGTACTGCAGGCTGTCAGTGCGCGGTGCCCATGGAGGAGTCGGCTTTCCGGGCTCTCTTCACCTGTTTTTTGTTCCTTGTCCCTGCTTCCTCCTGGATGAGCGGCTGGTCACTAGTAAGTGGGCAGATCTACTTGTGACCTGTGGCTGTGTGACTGTCCCTAAAGAGTAAGGGTTCGCAAGTCCATGAGGGGGGGGGGGGGGGGGGAGAGGGGCGCAATTTTTACACCCTCGCGCTGGGTAGTGTTGGGCGAACAGTGTTCGCCACTGTTCGGGTTCTGCAGAACATCACCCTGTTCGGGTGATGTTCGAGTTCGGCCGAACACCTGACGGTGCTCGGCCAAACCGTTCGGCCATATGGCCGAACTAAGAGCGCATGGCCGAACGTTCCCCGAACGTTCGGCTAGCGCTGTGATTGGCCGAACGGGTCACGTGGTTCGGACCCGAACGCGCTCTGATTGGCCGAACGGTCACGTGGTTCGGGTAAATAAATACCCGAACCACGTCATATCTCCGCCATTTGTCTGTGGGTTTAGCTTTGGGTAGGCAGGCAGGGTAGTTCGCGCTCCAGCCACGCTAGCCAGGGTCCCCCCTGTCATTGTGTCACTGCTGGGAACAGTAGTACACCGCTTGCTCAGCCACACTATATAGCATTCTGTTTACTGCCACTCTGTGTACCTCGCTCAGCCACACTATATAGCATTCTGTTTACTGCCACTCTGTGTCTGCTGGGAATAGTAGTACACCGCTTGCTCAGCCACACTATATAGCATTCTGTTTACTGTTCTGTGTCTGCTGGGAATAGTGGTACACCGCTCGCTCAGCCACACTATATAGCATTCTGTTTACTGTTCTGTGTCTGCTGGGAATAGTGGTACACCGCTCGCTCAGCCACACTATATAGCATTCTGTTCACTGTTCTGTGTCTGCTGGGAATAGTGGTACACCGCTCGCTCAGCCACACTATATAGCATTCTGTTCACTGTTCTGTGTCTGCTGGGAATAGTGGTACACCGCTCGCTCAGCCACACTATATAGCATTCTGTTTACTGTTCTGTGTCTGCTGGGAATAGTGGTACACCGCTCGCTCAGCCACACTATATAGCATTCTGTTTACTGTTCTGTGTCTGCTGGGAATAGTGGTACACCGCTCGCTCAGCCACACTATATAGCATTCTGTTTACTGTTCTGTGTCTGCTGGGAACAGTAGTACACCGCTCGCTCAGCCAGAGTATATAGCATTGTGTTTACTGCCACTCTGTGTACACCGCTCAGCCAGACTATATACCATTGTTTACTGACACTCTGTGTACACCGCTCAGCCAGACTATATACCATTGTTTACTGACACTCTGTGTACACCGCTCAGCCAGACTATATGCCATTGTTTACTGCCACTCTGATTCTGCTGGGAACAGTAGTACACCGCTCGCTCAGCCAGACTATATAGCATTGTGTTTACTGCCACTCTGTGTACACCGCTCAGCCAGACTATATACCATTGTTTACTGACACTCTGTGTACACCGCTCAGCCAGACTATATACCATTGTTTACTGAAACTCTGTGTACACCGCTCAGCCAGACTATATAGCATTGTGTTTACTTCCACTCTTTGTCTGCTGGGCCTGGGAACAGTAGTACACCGCTCACCCGCCTCTGTATAGCATTGTGCTCTGTGTCGCTGCTGGGAATAGTGGTACTGTATAGCATTTCTGTGCTGCCACTGTACTGCTGCCAGTCAGCGTGTACTGTAAGGATAAGTGAAATGAGGAAGAAATCCGGTGAAAGAGGAAGGGGCAAGGGAAGAGGTGTTTCCCCTGACGGTTCACGTACAGGCCACAGGGGAGCACCCACTCATGCAAGGCCTGGGTTGTTGTGTCTCACAAAGCGTGGCCTTCTCCTCCTGCGCCTCCTCCTGTTCCATCACGTCTGCTGCTGCTGGGTTAGCGTTGCCGGTCCTTGTTTATGGAACCTCTTATCTTTATTACATTTATGACTGCATGGCGGTACAAAGCATGCTATCCGCACGCTTCTTGCCCTCATGCAAGGCCGGGGTTGTTGTGTCTCACAAAGCGTGGCCTTCTCCTCCTGCGCCTCCTCCTGTTCCATCACGTGTGCTGCTGCTGGGTTAGCGTTACCGGTCCCTTTTCCTGGAACCTCTTATATGTATTACATTTATGACTGCATGCCGACAAAAAGCATGTTACCTGTGCAAAGAAAACAGACATTTCCCGCATTTAAAAGACAGTTTTCCCTTTGAAACTTTAAAATCGATTTTCTCAAAAACTATAAGCTCTTTTTGCTAATTTTTTTTTTCCTCTTGTACCCACTCCCAAGGTGCACATACCCTGTAAATTTGGGGTATGTAGCATGTAAGGAGGCTTTACAAACCACAAAAGTTCGGGTCCCCATTGACTTCCATTATGTTCGGAGTTCGGGTCGAACACCCGAACATCGCGGCCATGTTCGGCCTGTTCGGCCCGAACCCGAACATCTAGATGTTCGCCCAACACTAGCGCTGGGTGCAATTTAGCCTAGAAACTGCCCTGTTGCTAATGTTTTATTTCTTAGCTTTACTACACATACAAATCATTATATCATAATTTTTTTCACTTTAGTGTCTCTTTAACCACTTCCCGACCGCCCACTGCACAGGGGCGGCCGGAAAGTGGATCCCGCAAGGACCTCCGCATGCACAGAGGCGGCGGTCCTTGTAGGGGCATGGCGGAGCGATCGCGTCATCCGTGACGCGATCCTCCGCCGGGGATCTATAGCCGACCATTTAGTCTCCGCTCGCCGGCCACTTAGCAGCGCCGGCGAGCGGAGGAATATACACATTTAGCCAATCAAATGCGTATAAGGCACTTTGTTAGGTAAACAAAGTGCCTTATACATGCTTCCTCCTCGCCTCGTGGTCTCATTGTTCCAGAGACCCCAGCGAGGAGGAAGCCATTGTAAGTCACACTGCACACTGTTTTTTTTTTGCCCACAGCCCCCCTGATCTCCCACCCCAGCCTTCAGACCCCCCCTGATCACCCCAGCAGACCACTGCCCAGCACCCTTGCACCCCTCTAAACCCCCCCACCTATCACTAACTAGCGACGCTATCCCCTGCATTAGGTCCCTAACTGCCTCCTAATCACCCCTGATTCCCCCCCCTACCTTTAGATCACCCCCAGACCCCATCCCAGACTACCCCCCTGTATACTGTATACATCTGTATACAGCTACCTTACTCCCTGATCCCCCTCTGATCACCTGTCTATCACCTATCCATCACCCCTCAGCACCCCCACCCATCAGAGCAGACCCTAACTGCCCCGCGGGGGTAACCGATCACCTGCCCAGACCCTCGATTGCCCTCAGACCCCCCTCCTGATTACATCCCCTGCTCTTTGTTTACATCTGTCCTCCCCAGCAATCACTAACTGATCTTCGATCAGTAACCCCCTTTGTCTGCCTCTCATCAGATCAGGACTCAGTCTGCCCTGTGCGGGCTCCTGATCAACCCCCCACCCCCTCAAATCGCCCTCAGACCACCCCCTAATCACCGTCCGAGTGCATTGTATTTGACTGTGCTGTGATTGTATTCGATTGTGCTGCGATTGTATTCGATTGTGCTGCGATTGTATTTGATTGTCACGTGATCTGCTTCGATTGTCCCGTGATTGTTTGATTGCCTCTGAGACCCCACTTCCCACCACACCCAACCCCACCCTCCCCCCTCACCACCTCCAACCACCACCTTCCGAGTGCATCAGATTTGCTTGTGCTGTGATTGGATTCGATTGTCCCGTGATCGGCTTCGATTGTCCCATGATTGTTTGATTGCCTCGTGATTGTTTGATTGCCTCTGAGACCCCACTTCCCGCCA
Source organism: Hyperolius riggenbachi (assembly GCF_040937935.1). Taxonomy (NCBI): domain Eukaryota; kingdom Metazoa; phylum Chordata; class Amphibia; order Anura; family Hyperoliidae; genus Hyperolius; species Hyperolius riggenbachi. The sequence continues at coordinate 96,244,355 of NC_090654.1, forward strand.
CACCCAACCCCACCCTCCCCCCCACCACCTCCAACCACCACCTCCAACCACCACCTTCCGAGTGCATCAGATTTGCTTGTGCTGTGATTGGATTCGATTGTCCTGTGATCGGCTTCGATTGTCCCGTGATTGTTTGATTGCCTCGTGATTGTTTGATTGCCTCTGAGACCCCACTTCCCACCACATCCAACCCCACCCTCCCCCCCTCCACCTCCAATCACCACCTCCAACCACCACCTTCCGAGTGCATCAGATTTGCTTGTGCAGTGATTGGATTCGATTGTGCTGCAATTGTATTTGATTGTCCCGTGATCGGCTTCGATTGTCCCGTGATTGTTTGATTGCCTCTGAGACCCCACTTCCCGCCACACCCAACCCCACCCTCCCCCCCCACCACCTCCAACCACCACCTTCCGAGTGCATCAGATTTGCTTGTGCTGTGATTGTATTTGATTGTGCTGTAATTGTATTTGATTGTCCCGTGATTGTTTGATTGCCTCTGAGACTCCACTTCCCACCAACCCCACCACCCCCACCCCCCATCACCTTCCGAGTGCATCAGATTTGATTGTGCTGTGATTGGATTCGATTGTGCTGTAATTGTATTTTATTGTCCCGTGATCGGCTTTGATTGTCCCGTGATTGTTTGATTGCCTCTGAGACCCCACTCGCCACCACCCCCAATACCTCTCAAATACTCCCTTTTGCTAGGTAGGTGCTCTTTTTTTCTGGATAGTCTCGGAGGAAAACCCCATAAATTTAGCAGTCCACAATGGCAAGAAGGGGGATTTCCGATGAGGAGGTATACAGGTACATGGACCAGTCGGATGAGAGCTTTTGGAAGACTCATCCGACGAATCATCCGGGTCCGAATTTGAACCTGTGGAAAGCAGTGGTTCTCTGACCGAAAGTGATGACGAGGCTTTGGTCCCGGCTAGAGCCAGGTGTACCAGACCCCATGTCGTTAGACCGCAGGTGGCGCAGGATCCGTCTCAAGGGCAGCAGGGTGGTGCTAGCGCTGATGAGAGTTTTCTTGGTGAGGCAGGCACCAGCAGCGCAGCATCTCCTGGACTTGGTACCAGTACTTCCGTAGACCCTGGTGAAGTGGTGAGCGCCAGCATGCAAGTTGAAACTGGTACGGTGGCAAGTGCAGTAGTACCCCCGTCGCAGCCACCAAGAAGAAGACGGGCCCGTAGTACCCATAGACTCCCAGAGGTGCTGGCACATCCAGATTGGCAATCCCCTGATTCCGCCGCACCCGTAGTGCCCCCTTTCACCGCCCAGTCTGGAGTCCAGGTGGCGACAGCTCATCTAGGAACGGCCCTAGACTTTTTGCAGCTGTTCATCACCCAGGTTCTCTTGGACTTAATTGTGGTTGAGACCAACCGTAAAGCCACACAATTCATCACCGAGCACCCGGAGAGCAGCTATGCCCAGCCTTTCCGGTGGAAACCAGTCCAAGTTTCCGACATTAAAATCTTTTTGGCCCTTATCCTTCACTTGGGACTAATGAAACAGAATGTATTGCGGTCGTATTGGTCTACGAACCCAGTACATCATGTTCCCTTGTACCCTGCTGCCATGTCCAGGACACGATTTGAGTCCATCCTGTGCTTCCTGCACTTCAACGACGACGAAACCTGTCATGAAAAGGGCCACCCTGCTTATGACTGGCTCCACAAAATTCGGCCCCTCATAGACCACCTGTCATCAACATTTGCAGATGCTTATATCCCTGAACAGAACATCTGCGTAGACGAGTCCCTCTTACGCTTTACCCGGCGCCTTGGCATCAAACAGTACATCCCAAGCAAGCGCGCCCGGTATGGGGTGAAACTGTATAAGCTCTGTGAAAGGGCCACAGGCTATACATGTCGTTTTAGGGTCTATGAGGGAAAAGACTCAAAATTGGAGCCGGTCGGATGCCCTGACTACCTGGGGAGCAGTGGAAAGGTTGTGTGGGACTTGGTGTCACCCTTGTTCCAGAAGGGGTACCATCTTTATGTGGACAACTATTACACAAGTGTGGCTCTCTATCAGCACTTAAAGTTAGAAGGAATCCGATGCTGTGGCACTGCGCGGTCTAGTCGCCAGGGCTTCCCCCAACGGCTCGTTACCACCAGACTTGAACGGGAGCAGAGGGCCGCCTTGCGTACTGAAGACCTGCTCGCGGTGAAATGGAGGGACGTTTACTTTCTGTCCACCATTCACACAGACACGACAGTCCAAATTCAACGGGCAACTGAGGTCATTGAAAAGCCCCTTGTCGCCCACGAATATAATGTCAACATGGGAGGGGTGGACTTCAATGACCAGAGGTTAGCGCCCTATTTAATTTCCCGGAAAACAAGACGCTGGTATAAGAAAGTGCCTTTTTATCTGATTCAATTGGCAGTTTACAACAGCTTTGTTCTCTACAGTAAGGCTGGGAGAACTGGATCTTTCCTTCAATTTCAGGAACAGATCATTCTGGACCTCCTGTATCCAGGAGGTGCCAGTGACCCCGCCAACCCCCCCCCCCCCCCCCCCCAGATGCAACTAGCCGACTGCATGGAAGGCATTACGCCTATCAGCTTCCGTGTGTCCCAGGTCAACGCATCCGAAGAAAACGTCGTGTCTGCAGCAGTGCTAGAAGAAGGACTGACACCATTTATTATTGTCCCAAATGTCCTGACCAGCCTGGCCTATGCATAGGGGAGTGTTTTGAGAGGTACCACGAGCAGGTACACTATTAGAACCTAGGGAACTCCAGACACAGGAGTAGGCACACACTCAGTGGTCTTTCGCACATTGTCCCAGGGAGAGGAGAGGTAAGCTTGAAAATCAAACAAACAGGTAAGCATAAAAGTCGGAAGAAGGATCGGTTTCCATGCTTGATATTGCTGATCTGTCCTGGGTTGGCGATATAAGACAGCATGTTTGAATTTCCCTTGAGTGTGGACACCCCCGGTTTATATGTGATTTACTTTGGGCCTATGATGATGCTTTAATGCCACACAGAGTCGTCTCTATTGGCAGGCATATTGCTGTATACTACAGGCATAATGCTGTATACTAAAGTTCTGAGGCCCAGTCACATAAGTTGGTGGCTCACCCTGAGTGCAGGGTGGCACGGGGTGTCTCCCTCCTGAGGTTATCACTGCCATTGATGTGGAGGAAGATCTGCCATTGATGTGGAGCAAGGTATGTTTGCCGTTCATTTTTCCTTTCAGCCCAGAGTGCATTACCCGTATACCCAATATAAGGAGTATAGCAGAAACTCCTAATACTGGCCATACATGTAATGATTGCAGAGACCCTAAAATGCCAGGACAGACTCCACAAATGACCCCATTTTGGAAAGAGGACACCCTAAAGTATTATGTGAGGTGCATGGTGAGTTCATAGAAGATTTTAGTTTTTGTCACAAGTTAGCAGAATTTTTTTTTTTTTTACAAAGTGTCATTTTCCGTTAACTTGTGACAAAAAAATAAAATGTTCAATGACCTCACCATTCCCCTCATGGAATACCTTGTTGTGTATTCCTTCCAAAATGGGGTCATTTGTGGGGTTTGTTAACTGTCCTGGCAAGTGGGCGGGGTGCTAAATTTTGAGCACCCCTGTAAAGCCTAAAGGTACTCATTGGACTCTGGGCCCCTTAGCGCAGTTAGGGTGCAAAAAAGTGCCACACATGTGGTATCGTCGTACTCGGGAGAAGTAGTACAATGTGTTTTGGGGTGTATTTTTACACATACCCATGCTGGGTGGGAGAAATAACTCTGTAAATGGACAATTGTGTGTAAAAAAATCAAAAGATTGTCATTTACAGAGGTATTTCTCCCACCCAGCATGGGTATGTGTAAAAATACACCCCAAAACACATTATACTACTTCTCCCGAGTACAGCAATATCACATATGTGGCACTTTTTGCACCCTAACTGTGCTAAGGGGCCCAAAGTCCAATGAGTACCTTTAGGATTTCACAGGTCATTTTGAGAAATTTTGTTTCAAGACTACTCCTCACAGTTTAGGGCCCCTAAAATGCCAGGACAGTATAGGAACCCCACAAATGACTCCATTTTAGAAAGAAGACACCCCAAGGTATTCCGTTAGTAGTACGGTGAGTTCATAGAAGATTTTATTTTTTGTCACAAGTTAGCGGAAATTGATTTTTATTGTTTTTTTTTTTCACAAAGTGTCATTTTCCGCTACGTTGTGACAAAAAATAAAAACTTCTATGAACTCACTGTACTACTAACGGAATACCTTGACGAGCTGTCGCCGGCCTGTCGTGCACACGCTCCCGTGTGCCAGCGACAGGCCCGAAATGTTCCTCGTGAGTACGAGACAGCTGTGTTTGGAGGGATGGAGGGGCGCACTTAGGTGTCTCAGCCTTGGGTGCTGGAGGACCTTGTCCCGACTCAGCATGATACGTCACAAGGAATGCCATTCTTTGAAACTTCTGCAATGTGGCCGAGTCTAATAATGTTTTTTCCCTCACAGCTGGCGGAAAGCATGTGCACACTATGCCAAAAACAGGAGGGAGGATTGTGTATCAGTGATGGGCAGAGTGCAGGAATTGCGGCATTGCTTTTCCACAGGGGTCAGTGAGGAGAAGTGCAGATATTTGAGAAAAAAAATTACATTAGCAGGCATCCTTATGTTTCCTCAGGAAGCTGCATTGTGAGAAGAAGAACACTGTGATTAATAGCACTACATGGATAGGCAGTAAAGAGCTAATATTTATTCAAATTCTAAACTGCTAAGCTCACAGTGCTTTATTTTCGTCTCCTCACTGCCACTGTTAACGTGATCCGCACAAGCTGCCTGCAGATCTGCCCACTCACTGATACACAATCCTCCCTCTGTCCTGGTTTAGCGCACATGCTTTTGGACGACGGTAAGGGGAAACCATTACTAGACTCTGCCACACTTCAGAATCTTCAAAGAACAGTGTCCCCTTTGACAGATGATCTGTGCTGCATACTGACGCCGGCAATTTTCTGGGATGTCTTGGACAAGTTACAGCAAGTAAACAGATTAAAATGTTTATTCTTTACTGCCACTGTCTATCACTACTAAATCTTATCTGTCTTCTAAAGGGGTTCTACTAAAAACTGTTGCCCTTTAAAAACATGCATTAATACAAAATATCAGTACATAAAGCAAGGAATACTTGTGAGCTGCTTTCCCTCTAGAACATATGGAATGAATGTCGAATGGATGTGATCTTTCTTCTACCAGGTTTTCCAATCTACAGGGGAACGTTCAAAGTTCAAGCATTATATATCTGTTAGTAGTCATTACTCTTGGCAACACCACTTTTATCTCTCTGTACATAATTGAATTTCCCCATGATCTGCTTCACTCACTCTCTACCTTTCCACCTTTTCCCCCCGTTCTTTTCTTTTATCCTTTGTCTGCCACACCTCTAATCATGCCTCTGCCACACCTCTAATCATGCCTCTGTCACACCTCTAATCATGCCTCTGCCAGGGCCGGATTTGTTCTCTTTACCGCCCAAGGCCAGTTGTCAACATTAGCCTCCCTTCAGTATAAGTAGCAAGATGACCACTCCCCCCCCCCTTCCCTCCAGAATAGGTAGCCACATGACCCCTTCCACCCTTCCCTCTAGTATAGGTAGCCAAGTGACTCCTCCTCCCTTTCCCTCTAGTATAGGTAGCCTGAGGACACCTCCCCCTCCCTCTCTTCCCCCCCCCCCCCCCTTTCAGTATAGGTAGCCAGCTCGCCTCCACATCGCAGCAGCCATCTGTGTCACCCACTCCCCCGCTTGTCTCTAGTGCAGAATCTGAGTCTTCCCCTTCCTCTCCAATGCTACCCAAGTCCATAGCTGTCCACCACAACACCAACATGCACACAGAGGACCTAATGCAAAACAATTGTCGACCAAGGGGTCTCTATGCTGGGTGTACCCGGATAGGGTGATGTATTTCCAATCTATTGTCATATTTGTTGGAAAGTTTGATAAATTAATTTAAACACAGGGGTGTGCATTTTACTGGTGCCCGTGTGCTTTTTTGCTGTTGATTGGAACTGTGCACAGAGAGGAAGGTGGCCGCAGGCAGCAGAGTACCGCGGTCAGGTGCTTGCCATTGCAGGCAGCATTTGCAAGCTTACAAATGCTGCACCAGTTTAGCCTGCTTCTTTGGTGCTCTTGCTACTGTGGTGCCCTAGTGCATGGCCTAGGTGGCCTTGGCCTAAATCCGGCCCTGGCCTCTGCCACACCTCTAATCATGCCTCTTCCACACCTCTAATCATTCTACCATACCTCTAATCATTCCTCTGCCATACCTCTAATGATGCCCCTTCCTCACCTCTACTCATGCCTCTGTCACACCTCTAATCATGCCTCTGCCACACCTATAATCTTGCCTCTGCCACACCTATAATCATGCCTCTGCCACACCTCTAATCTTGCCTCTGCCACACCTCTAATCATTCTGCCACACCATTAATCATGCCTCTGCCACATCTCTAAACATGCCTCTGCCACACATCTAATCATTCTGCCACACCATTAATCATGCCTCTGCCACATCTCTAACCATGCCTCTGCCACACCTGTAATCATGCCCCTGACACACCTCTAATCATACCTCTGCCACACCTCTAATCATACCCCTTCCACACCTGTAATCATGCCCCTGCCACACCTATAATCATGCCCCTTCCACACCTATAATCATGCCTCTGCCACACCTCTAATCATGCCCTTCCACACCTCTAATCATGCCCCTTCCACACCTCTAATCATGCCTCTGCCACACCTCTAATCATGCCTCTGCCACACCTATAATCATGCCTCTGCCACACCTCTAATCATGCCCCTTCCACACCTCTAATCATGTCTCTGCTACACCTGTAATCATGCCTCTGCCACACCTCTAATCATTCCTCTGCTACACCTCTAATTATGCCTCTGCCACACCTCTAATCATGCCTCTGCCACACCTATAATCATGCCCCTTCCACACCTATAATCATGTCTCTGCTACACCTGTAATCATGCCTCTGCCACACCTCTAATCATTCCTCTGCTACACCTCTAATCATGCCTCTGCCACACCTCTAATCATGCCTCTGCCACACCTATAATCATGCCTCTGCCACACCTATAATCATGCCTCTGCCACACCTCTAATCATGCCCCTTCCACACCTCTAATCATGCCCCTTCCACACCTCTAATCATGCCTCTGCCACACCTCTAATCATGCCTCTGCCACACCTATAATCATGCCTCTGCCACACCTCTAATCATGCCCCTTCCACACCTCTAATCATGTCTCTGCTACACCTGTAATCATGCCTCTGCCACACCTCTAATCATTCCTCTGCTACACCTCTAATCATGCCTCTGCCACACCTCTAATCATGCGTTTGCCACACCTATAATCATGCCCCTTCCACACCTATAATCATGTCTCTGCTACACCTGTAATCATGCCTCTGCCACACCTCTAATCATTCCTCTGCTACACCTTTAATCATGCCTCTGCCACACCTCTAATCATGCCTCTGCCACACCTATAATCATGCCTCTGCCACACCTCTAATCATGCCCCTTCCACACCTCTAATCATTCCCCTTCCACACCTCTAATCATGCCTCTGCCACACCTCTAATCATGTCTCTGCCACACCTATAATCATGCCTCTGCTACACCTCTAATCATGCCTCTGCCACACCTCTAATCATGCCTCTGCCACACCTATAACCATGCCCCTTCCACACCTATAATCATGTCTCTGCTACACCTGTAATCATGCCTCTGCCACACCTCTAATCATTCCTCTGCTACACCTATAATCATGCCTCTGCCACACCTCTAATCATGCCCCTTCCACACCTCTAATCATGCCCCTTCCACACCTCTAATCATGCCTCTGCCACACCTCTAATCATGCCTCTGCCACACCTATAATCATGCCTCTGCCACACCTCTAATCATGCCCCTTCCACACCTATAATCATGTCTCTGCTACACCTATAATCATGCCTCTGCCACACCTCTAATCATGCCCCTTCCACACCTATAATCATGTCTCTGCTACACCTGTAATCATGCCCCTGACACACCTCTAATCATACCTCTGCCACACCTCTAATCATACCCCTTCCACACCTGTAATCATGCCCCTGCCACACCTATAATCATGCCCCTTCCACACCTATAATCATGCCTCTGCCACACCTCTAATCATGCCCTTCCACACCTCTAATCATGCCCCTTCCACACCTCTAATCATGCCTCTGCCACACCTCTAATCATGCCTCTGCCACACCTATAATCATGCCTCTGCCACACCTCTAATCATGCCCCTTCCACACCTCTAATCATGTCTCTGCTACACCTGTAATCATGCCTCTGCCACACCTCTAATCATTCCTCTGCTACACCTCTAATTATGCCTCTGCCACACCTCTAATCATGCCTCTGCCACACCTATAATCATGCCCCTTCCACACCTATAATCATGTCTCTGCTACACCTGTAATCATGCCTCTGCCACACCTCTAATCATTCCTCTGCTACACCTCTAATCATGCCTCTGCCACACCTCTAATCATGCCTCTGCCACACCTATAATCATGCCTCTGCCACACCTATAATCATGCCTCTGCCACACCTCTAATCATGCCCCTTCCACACCTCTAATCATGCCCCTTCCACACCTCTAATCATGCCTCTGCCACACCTCTAATCATGCCTCTGCCACACCTATAATCATGCCTCTGCCACACCTCTAATCATGTCTCTGCTACACCTGTAATCATGCCTCTGCCACACCTCTAATCATTCCTCTGCTACACCTCTAATCATGCCTCTGCCACACCTCTAATCATGCGTTTGCCACACCTATAATCATGCCCCTTCCACACCTATAATCATGTCTCTGCTACACCTGTAATCATGCCTCTGCCACACCTCTAATCATTCCTCTGCTACACCTTTAATCATGCCTCTGCCACACCTCTAATCATGCCTCTGCCACACCTATAATCATGCCTCTGCCACACCTCTAATCATGCCCCTTCCACACCTCTAATCATTCCCCTTCCACACCTCTAATCATGCCTCTGCCACACCTCTAATCATGTCTCTGCCACACCTATAATCATGCCTCTGCTACACCTCTAATCATGCCTCTGCCACACCTCTAATCATGCCTCTGCCACACCTATAATCATGCCCCTTCCACACCTATAATCATGTCTCTGCTACACCTGTAATCATGCCTCTGCCACACCTCTAATCATTCCTCTGCTACACCTATAATCATGCCTCTGCCACACCTCTAATCATGCCCCTTCCACACCTCTAATCATGCCCCTTCCACACCTCTAATCATGCCTCTGCCACACCTCTAATCATGCCTCTGCCACACCTATAATCATGCCTCTGCCACACCTCTAATCATGCCCCTTCCACACCTATAATCATGTCTCTGCTACACCTGTAATCATGCCTCTGCCACACCTCTAATCATTCCTCTGCTACACCTCTAATCATGCCTCTGCCACACCTCTAATCATGCCTCTGCCATACCTCTAATCATGCCCCTTCCACACCTATAATCATGTCTCTGCTACACCTGTAATCATGCCTTTGCCACACCTCTAATCATGCCCCTTCTACACCTATAATCATGCCTCTGCTACACCTCTAATCATGCGTTTGCCACACCTCTAATCATGCCTCTGCCACACCTCTAATCATGCCCCTTCCACACCTATAATCATGTCTCTGCTACACCTGTAATCATGCCTCTGCCACACCTCTAATCATTCCTCTGCTACACCTCTAATCATGCCTCTGCCACACCTCTAATCATGCGTTTGCCACACCTATAATCATGCCCCTTCCACACCTATAATCATGTCTCTGCTACACCTGTAATCATGCCTCTGCCACACCTCTAATCATTCCTCTGCTACACCTTTAATCATGCCTCTGCCACACCTCTAATCATGCCTCTGCCACACCTATAATCATGCCCCTTCCACACCTATAATCATGTCTCTGCTACACCTGTAATCATGCATCTGCCACACCTCTAATCATTCCTCTGCTACACCTCTAATCATGCCTCTGCCACACCTCTAATCATGCCTCTGCCACACCTATAATCATGCCTCTGCCACACCTCTAATCATGCCCCTTCCACACCTCTAATCATTCCCCTTCCACACCTCTAATCATGCCTCTGCCACACCTCTAATCATGCCTCTGCCACACCTATAATCATGCCTCTGCTACACCTCTAATCATGCCTCTGCCACACCTCTAATCATGCCTCTGCCACACCTATAATCATGCCCCTTCCACACCTATAATCATGTCTCTGCTACACCTGTAATCATGCCTCTGCCACACCTCTAATCATTCCTCTGCTACACCTATAATCATGCCTCTGCCACACCTCTAATCATGCCCCTTCCACACCTCTAATCATGCCTCTGCCACACCTCTAATCATGCCTCTGCCACACCTATAATCATGCCTCTGCCACACCTCTAATCATGCCCCTTCCACACCTATAATCATGTCTCTGCTACACCTGTAATCATGCCTCTGCCACACCTCTAATCATTCCTCTGCTACACCTCTAATCATGCCTCTGCCACACCTCTAATCATGCCTCTGCCATACCTCTAATCATGCCCCTTCTACACCTATAATCATGCCTCTGCTACACCTCTAATCATGCGTTTGCCACACCTCTAATCATGCCTCTGCCACACCTCTAATCATGCCCCTTCCACACCTATAATCATGTCTCTGCTACACCTGTAATCATGCCTCTGCCACACCTCTAATCATGCCCCTTCTACACCTATAATCATGCCTCTGCTACACCTCTAATCATGCCTCTGCTACACCTCTAATCATGCCTCTGCCACACCTCTAATCATGCCCCTTCCTCAACTATAATCATTCCTCTGCCACACCTCTAATCATGCCTCTGCCACACCTCTAATCATTCCTCTGCTACACCTCTAATCATGCCTCTGCCACACCTCTAATCATTCCTCTGCCACACCTCTAATCATGCCTCTGCCACACCTATAATCTTGCCTCTGCCACACCTATAATCTTGCCTCTGCCACACCTCTAATCTTGCCATTTCCACACCATGCCCCTTCCACACCTCTAATCATGCATCTGCCACACCTCTAATCATGCCTCTGCCACACCTCTAATCATGCCCCTTCCACACCTATAATCATGCCTCTGCCACACCTCTAATCATGCCTCTGCCACACCTCTAATCATGCCTCTGCCACACCTCTAATTATGCCTCTGCCACACCTCTAATCATGCCACTGCCACACCTCTAATCATGCCCCTTCCACACCTCTAATCATGCCTCTGCCACACCTCTAATCATGCCTCTGCCACACCTCTAATCATGCCTCTGCCACACCTCTAATCATGCCTCTGCCACACCTATAATCATACCTCTGCCACACCTCTAATCATTCCTCTGCCACACCTCTAATCCATGGCTCCCCACTGTCACTCTTTTGGAGGGACAGTCCCTCTTTGAGAGCCCTGTCCCTCTGTCCCTCTTTCCTCCTCATTTGTCCCTCTTACAGGACTTTGTCCCTCTTTCTATGTAAATATTTATATTTCTCTACTAAAAAAAAATGTGTTTGATTGGCTCTAAACTTTATTCCTATTCTTTAAATTGATATATTACTAATTTGGTGTGGTTTGAATTACAATACAACATATTTTTCTTATGAAATCTTTATGGTTTGCGTGATTAGGGGTGTGATGGGGGCGTGGTCAGGGTGTGTGGCAGGGGCGTGGCTTAAATGTCCCTCTTTCTCATCTCAAAAAGTTGGGAGGTATGTCTAATCATGCCCCTTCCTCACCTATAATCATGCCTCTGCCTGCCACACCTATAATCATACCTCTGCCACACCTCTAATCATGCCCCTTCCATACCTATAATCATGCCCCTGATACACCTATAATCATGCCCCATCATACCTCCAATTACACATACCAGAAGGAATTTATAAGCAAAAGTAATTTTATAATTCAAACTACACTACAAAAAAAAAAGACAGTTCGGTACCATGGTTTCTACAGTGTCAGAGGTGTGAATGATCCCTTGCTATTTTGCATGGGGCACTGTTTGGCTTTAATCCAACTCTGGCGTTATCTTCCTTTTCAGACGGGCTTGTATATTTCTTCATGTGATTGGTCACTCCAAACTCCTGGCCCTGTTAAGGGCGGTAGGCATCACTTCTCCTTTGGCTTGAGGGTACGTAAATGTAAACTGTCATTTCTGGCTTAAGGTTTTTCAGAACATTAATTTGTTCCTCTACATCTTTTGACATACGCGTGGAAGTGGCACTAAAAGAGAGGATGTAAGAGATAATAAAAATGAGTTCACATAACTTCTTGGCTGTCTTTAGAACATTGCACAGTTAGGTTCCCTTTTGTAGGGCTATAGCCAGTAAGAGGCCTGTTGAGAGAGGAATGGAAAAGCAACGTTGCATATATAAAGAGATACCAATCAGGACAAATAATCAGTGAGTTAATTCCTGCAGTCTTATGAATCAATACAAACTGTGTGCTACCCAAAGAAGTGGTGACAGGGGGAGTAAATGTTACTATGTAACTATGCCACACAGATAAATTACAATGGGGGTCTCTGGATCCTTCTGAAGATGTATATTAAACCTGTATTGTACATTGGTGAAAGTTATGCATGGCATCTCCTCAGTGCTGCTGCTGTAGGCCCCATTCATGGCTCTATTTCCAGTCAGAATGTGGCCCATGCACTGTCCACTCTGCATGCCTTCCTGGATTGCGCTCCTGAATGGCTTATGTAGGGCAGTTGCGTCAAAGAACATCCTATGCATACGCAGTTTGAAAGCATTCAGATATGTGGGAGTGAGAACAAAGAGCCATAAGCGAGCTTTCAAGCTCCCATGTGAGATAAGCACAGGAGCTATAGGGAAGGCTGGGCACAATAAGGGGCCAATCAGTGGCTGGAGACTGCACTGATTATGCAGGTTTACTGTGAGTTGCATCTTACTAGGATCCACTTTCCAGGTTAAAGGTAAGAGGGAAGCACTGTTTAGAGCCTAAACCTAGGTGCATCTTATATTTCGGAGCTTCCTATACGGCGGAAAATTCGGTAAATAACCAATTATCTTCCGTAGTAAACATATGGAATAGGAGAGGGCAAGACAAGAGAAGCAGGAGCCGTCGAAGCACAGTAGTATGTATAGGATGGGAACTCCGTATGGAAGCAGGCGAATACAGACAGTAGTGAGCCAGCCAGTGAGGGACAGCCTTGTAAAACGCTCATGCACTTTGTTCTTATAGCACAATGAGCACCTGGGTGCGCCTAGCTTCAGACAGCTTATTAAACAAACCTCCCCCTAAGGGAGGTTTGTAAATATGCAGGCTTTGAGGGGGCAGGTGCAGCAGGCATTTACTTAACTAAGGGCAGCTCTGTAGCGCCCCTCATCTATATAGATGCCTCCATTTTCTATGTCCTTGTGGTTAAAATTCTCACAGTAAAGTCCTGTTTCCTCAGTTTCCACAATGCATGGGGGGTGCACGATGCATGCCAGGGAATGTAGTTTATTGATGTGGTTTCTTTTGTTTGGATTTCTACTTCTTCTTGTTTTGTGGCTAAGTACGCAGATTAAAGATTTACCCATTATTATCCATGCATTGAAGAGTGTTGATTAACCCGGTCCAGCTCTGTTGGGTGCCTAGATAATGTGTGCCAACTTCATGCCTTCATTTCATTTCTTATAAACCGTGCTCAATTCCCATTTTTATCTTTTTTTAATAAGAACCAAAACAGTGTTGCACGATGTTCATGTCATCTTTATTGAGGAAATGGTGAAAGTTTATCCAGTGATGGGATTCAAATAAGCCAGTGTATTGTGGTACAGAAATGAAGGTGACATCTACAGAAGAAGGCTGACCACTTTGAGGAAGGGGACTTCCCAGGAACTGTCCCAAGTTGCTCCTGCACACCTTTAATTTTGGGTCCCACCACAGTGGTAAGTTTAATCATGTGGGGTGATGGTGGCTTTTCCTACACTTAACATTGCATTTCTGTGGACCATTTGGGAGCTGGCTACAGACTGAAGTCCCTTTTTAACAAGTGTTAACTAAAAATCAGTGCCACGGAATATGTTGGCGCTTTATAAATCAATAACACTAAGAATAATACAGTACTACACTACATCGGCAGCACTACTTATATTAGTATTTATGAAGGACTGTCATGCGCACAACCTGACCGTTGAACTGTTTGTTTTCTTTTTTACTGATTGTGAGAAAACGCGGAAAAGCCGCCGCGTGTGCTGATAGCAAGGCGGCTGATTCCGCGTCCAAAGCAGCGGTTTGCACGTGGAAGCGTGCGTCTGGTAACATGGCAGAACGCGGAAAAGCCGCCGCATGTATTGACAGCAAGGCGGCTGGTTCCGCGTCCAGCGCGGCGGCTTGCACGCAGCAGCGTGTGACTGGTGTGGCTGAGTCTGTTAGTTCACACAGGCTCAGGAATACGCGCGCACGCGCTGAGAGGCAGAACTTTTATGGTGGGCACGGGGGGATCAGCTGACCTAGCCGATCAGCTGACCCCAGAGCTGGTAACTATTGGTTGATCACTTAGGGGTTGTGCCATATATAGTTACTGCTGGCCAGTCACAAGTTGTCTGCCGTTGCGAACACTACGTGGAAGCACTCAGACCTTAGTCAGATCCAACAGTGTGTTTGAACCAGGAGGACCTGGGAATTCACACTGAGCCAAATTACTTGCATTATCATTCTGTTATACTTCAGACTAGTTCCAGGGTGTAGAGACCACGGACCTCACACCCAGACTAGGGAATTGTGTTATCATTCTGTTATGCTTCAGACTAGTTCCAGGGTGTAGAGACCACGGACCTCACAACCAGACTAGGGAATTGTGTTATCATTCTGTTATACTTCAGACTAGTTCCAGGGTGTAGAGACCACGGACCTCACACCCAGACTAGGGAATTGTGTTATCATTCTGTTATACTTCAGACTAGTTCCAGGGTGTAGAGACCACGGACCTCACACCCAGACTAGGGAAATTGTGTTACTATTCTGTTATACATCAGACTAGTTCCAGGGTGTAGAGACCACGGACCTCACATCCAGACTAGGGAACTTGTTATACATCAGACTAGTTCCAGGGTGTAGAGACCACGGACCTCACACCCAGACTAGGCATTGTTTGATATCTGTTATGACTTATTGCTTTCCTGACTACGCCTCTGATATCTGATTCGGTACCTTGCACATCTGATACTCTGTTGCCAAACCCTGCTAGCCTTGGATACCGAATCAGCTTTCTGTCTTTGTACTTTGTCTGTCCGTGTGTTGCCGACCTGGCTTGCCCGACCTCGAGAGCTATCTCTCTCCTTAAGAGATAGTCTCCAGATCTGTCAGTGACATTCACCTTCAGGTGTCACTCATTCTCTGGTCCTTCCTACCTCCAGCCTGACTCCTCCCCTTGGAGAGTCTCAGGCTGCTGGAAGGTTCTTGTATTCTCTAAAGCCGTATTGCCTATACTGCCCAATATCACCTGTTCATCAGGTGTGTCTCTCAAAGTATTTCTGTTACATCAAACACTCTTATGTACATAGGTGTCCAGAGGTTAGTAATATATCTGTATTATCGGTGATTCTGCAGATCATCAATAATCAGGTATATATCTGTATTCTTGGTGATACTGCAGATCACCAATAATCAGATTCTCTCTGCGTGCTGACACCGATCGTTACACTGATCACTCTAGTTTATGTGTGTGATGATCCGCTCAGCTGGCTGCACAGGCAGACAGCTGTTTGTCCATTCCTCTAGTCTGTGGGCTGCAGGTCTCTGGAACAGAGACCTGTCTTTCCATTACAAGTTTCTGGTCTGTTCTCTTGCTGGGGAATTTGCATACATTCGTTATGCAAATCCCCTACCTGCCTTCTTTGATGACTGGCACTATAAGAGCTTTATGTTTCCCAGAAGGCTTTGCTGGTCATTTCCCTTCCATGGTCTGTTCCTGATGGACACTGCTGGAGTGTCAGCCATTGCTATCTAGTATAGTTAATTCCTGGGGGTTGCTTTAGGCTCCCCTTCTAGCCCAGTTAGGTTGTATGATCTGTATTGCCTGTTCTGTCTTGTCTTGCCTGTTGCCATTGTCCTGTCCCACGGTGGTCGACAGGAAATGGTTCTGATCTCTGTTCTTGGAGTATAGCTGGTGCAGCGGTTGCTACCAGCTATCTCTTCTGTTCTGTCTCCTGGGATCGCGCTAGCTACTTTTCGCTAGCGCAGGGGATCCTTCTGTTCTGTCTTCTGGGATCGCGCTAGCCACTTTTCGCTAGTGCTGTGGATCCTATCTCTCGCTTGTCCCTGTTTTCGTGTGTCTGTCTTGTCTGCTACGCTTGCTGGAGGCTCGGTGAGGTAACCGTTAAGCAAGCGCTCGCGTCCTCTGTTTCAAGTTTGTCTGTCGATGGTTAGTTAGGCGTGCGTGTCTCTATTGTGCTTATCACGTGGAGACCGCGCATAACCGCGTGCACTGTTGCGAATGAGTGCGGTGTTCACGGTTAGCTAGCGTTTGTTATTTTCCGCATCTTCTCATTGTATTATTTGCTGTGCCTTTGCTACCCTCATATTCTATTCTGATCTGCCTTGTGTCACGTCTGGCGATCGCACCTCTCGCGATCGCGTTCCTATTTCATATCTGCTGTTGTGTGTACGCGGTCGCGGGGTGGCGACTGGATTGGCGCACACACATACAACCTGTCCCTTTGCTCGTTCTCATTCGCAATCGCCTCTCTTGCAATTGCGTTCTGCGCTTCGTACAATTCCTGTCTGGCACTTGTGGAGGTACAGAGGATTGGTTCCTCTGCACTCCCCAGCGCCATCTGCCGACAGGAATTTCCCTCTACAGGTGCGTAGCACCTTTTGCTGGGTGCCTGCAAATATACGCTTGTGGAGGATTTCCGCCGTGTCAGCGCACGCGTTGTGCGCTGATCACGGAGAAAGTTCCACAATCGTTACAGAATGACCAGCCAAACCCAAAACCCCAGTGTAGACGGAATTTCCAATTTGTACGATTTTGTCGAATATGGCTCTTGTACCTTTAAGAGATTTAAAAAAACTTGAACCTGAATCAGCAGACGAATTTTTGTCTGAGTGTACGAAACTGTTAGCGAACCCTGAATTCCAATGCACCCCAGTGTCTACCTGGGCCCCCCAAATGGTCTACATTCTGTTGGGGGGCGAAATGTCAATGTGGGGTTATGATGTGTTAGATCATACCACCCTGAGTCAAAGACCCCTGGAATTCTTGGCCTTTTTAATTCACAATTGGCTGAGATTACCTCAATTACCATACCCCCTTAATGAGTTGTTGTCAGCAGCTCAATCAGCTGTTCCATCTACTCTTTCATCCATAAAGCAGCCATCCAAAGCCTCTAATGCTGGGAATACACGGTTCGTTTTTGCCTTCGTTTAAACCTTCGTTTCGATTGTGCCTTTTGTCCTTTTCGATCCCGAAATAATCGGTCATACGGTTAATATCACCACCCACGGTTTCGTTTTTTTTTTCGATTCTGATGGTTTCGTTTTTCCAATGATCAAAGGCTGCAAAGAAACGAAACGAAAATCCCTTTTTACAGGGACGGACTAGCATAAACGAATATATAATCGATCTGAACAGCCATCAAGATGGATAAAGAGAGATAATATCAAACATGTTCGATCACTAGTCGTTCGTTTTTGGGGTCTATTAATCGAAACTATAATGAGATTATGACTATTTTCACATACGTTTTCAACACTCGATTCGTTTACCGAACGAATCGAAGGTTTAAACGAAGGCAAAAACGAACCGTGTATTCCCAGCATAAGTCTAAACGTAAAAGATCTAGGAAGGCTTCCCAGCGGAAAGATCCGTTGCCCATGGCAACCACAGATAGAGAGGTTATTTCTGTCAAGTCTGAAATGGGCAAAACCATGCAGTATGATAATGATGTTTATAATGCATCTGCTGATCAGTTTCCAGGTTTTTTGCCCCAATCCAAAGCTTATGTGGATCCTGCTATAGGTAGGATCGCACACTACATTAAAGCAGTTAAAAAATCTGTTCTTGTTCCTGAACTCCACCCCTATGGAGATTATCTGGATACTGAACCCCCATTTGCTTCCTGGGATGTTGGGGCCTTGCTGGAGGAATTCGATTTTGATTGGAAAGCCTTTTGCGATTTTTACATCGCAAAAAGCGAAGATGTCTTGAATGCTTGTCTTGATTCTATGTACCTTCTGATTGATTCCGATGAATGTGACACGGATGATGTGGATCTGGTGATCTATGTATGGCAAACGATTTTGGATGAGTTGCACACACACCAACCAATTGATTCCAATAAAGAGACATCATTGTCGGATGATTGTTCCTGCCTTTCTGGGGTAAAGCAATAGAGTCTTAACTTTGTGCAATCTGAAATGAATGAGTGTGACGCTGTGGTTGATTCCTGTGCGAATCCTGAAGGATTCTCTCCTGACAGTGTGCTGTTTGATCTGTGCGATCTGATGCCTGTTTCTCGGATGTTCCTGCAGATTGTGATCGGCATGAGTCTGCCGGTTTCCTCAAGGATGTGTGGGATCCTTTGTCATTTAGAAACAGATCTTTGAGATCTTCCATCTGTGACCCTGCTATGGGGAAAGTTTCTCGACTGTGCAGCGTCAAAGGTAAAATTAATATGCCTAATAAAGTTTATCCTGTTGATGTCGCTATTTCTTCTGCAAATGATTCCCTGTCTCACCCTGTTCTCACCTGTAAGGGCCCGTTGCCTGGAGACAGTTGCTCCAGTGTTTCGGTCCTAGATGCCTTGCAGTCTGCTCCGCAGATCGCGGAGGTTTGCGCTATGGAAGCATCAGTTTCACAACCTAAAGTGAATTTTGATTCGCAGGTTTTGCGTTCTGATTCCTCGGATTCGACATTGTTAGCCGAATCTAAGAGTGAGACAGCGCTTCGGTTTTGCGAATCTGATGCTGAACCTTCTTTGCCTTATTCAGAGACGCTTTCTCTGAGCCTGCCCTGTACCATGAATAACAAAACGATGTCCAATCACACTGACATTTGGGAGTCCCTTTCTTGCTTTGAAGAAAGTTCTGACACTCCACCCTGTACTCTGGATGAGTCAATATTGCCTTATACAATATCTCCTGCCCTGCCCCTAGAGGCTCGTCTAGGTATTGCTGCTATTTTCACCTGTCTTTCTGCAGTTTTGGAGTTGCAAGCTAGTTTGACTACTACGCAGAATTCTGGGTGCAGCGAGATTAAAGTTAGGGAGTCAGTGTGTGGTCCAGTGAATATTCCTGTACGTTCCACTCATGATGATGAAATTCAGTCTCAGTTTATGGTGGAACCTTCCCTGGGACATCTGCCCTGTTCTCAAAATAAAGTTCCAGTTTTGCCCTGTAACATGGTTAGTACAGAATCCTTCTTAGACAACTTGGAAAATGATGTTCCTGAGGTCTTGTTTGATGATCTGAAGGTCTCCGAGTTCCTCCCAAAGGGTGCAGAACTTGTAGGAGATGTCTCCTGCCCCCCAGGTCCTTCTGAGGTGTTGCCCACTTCAGTAGGCATTGCTGCCTTGCTGACTACTTTTGCAGCTCTTGTGGAGCTTCATTCATGTGTAGTCAATGATGATATTACAGTTACAGAAAATTTTGAATTTGAGTCCGAGTCTTCTTTTGAAAGACCAGTACCTGTGACCTTTACTCGTGATGATTTTCTGCCCGGTACTGGTTTTGGTCTTGTCGTGTCGGACTCTGAGGTTGGCAGTTCCCCGACATGTCCTGAGGTTTCTCCTGTGCTGGTGTACCCCGATGTGCTCTGTGACCCAGAAAGCCCAAGTGTGCCTCGGTTACCAGCGTACTCAGATGCTTCCTCAGTGGAGACATGTTCTGATATAGCCTGCCTGCTTGCATGCCCAGAAGTGGTCCCTGAAAGTCCTGATCTTGATGTGTGTCCTGCTAATTTTGAGTCTGGAATGATCATAGGTTCCATAGGGGTTCTTGGTGGTTCTCCATGTGAGCCTGGTGAACGTTCTGGCTTCTTGGGATCTCTGCGGAGCTTCAAGGCGTTCTGGGAGATTCCGGGAAAGGTTTTGCTTGGTGCCCTGAATACGATCAGCAATGGCTTTGGTGTTGTAAGGAACACTTCGAACAGGTATTGCGGCAGGTTTGGTATTCTTGGACGCTCCTTGGAAGGTGGTGGGTATTGTCTGGAGGGTGTCGATGGCTTCTTCTCTGGTGTCCACAGTCCTGATGGGTGTTACGCTGAGACTTGTAGTGCTGATGGGCATGTTTCGGTCGCTTCTGCCTCCGATGAGGTCGGTTTCGGATGGACTGACTCTGGAATTGGGCCTTGTCGGGCTGTCCCGACCTTCATGAGTCTTCAGTTAGAGTTTTGTGATGATACCAGTTTTGAGGGATGTCTGGAATCCATCCCTAGGGGGGGGGGGGGGGGGTACTGTGATGATCCGCTCAGCTGGCTGCACAGGCAGACAGCTGTTTGTCCATTCCTCTAGTCTGTGGGCTGCAGGTCTCTGGAACAGAGACCTGTCTTTCCATTGCAAGTTTCTGGTCTGTTCTCTTGCTGGGGAATTTGCATACATTCGTTATGCAAATCCCCTACCTGCCTTCTTTGATGACTGGCACTATAAGAGCTTTATGTTTCCCAGAAGGCTTTGCTGGGCATTTCCCTTCCATGGTCTGTTCCTGATGGACACTGCTGGAGTGTCAGCCATTGGTATCTAGTATAGTTAATTTCTGGGGGTTGCTTTAGGCTCCCCTTCTAGCCCAGTCAGGTTGTATTATCTGTATTGCCTGTTCTGTCTTGTCTTGCCCGTTGCCATTGTCCTGTCCCACGGTGGTCGACAGGAAATGGTTCTGATCTCTGTTCTTGGAGTATAGCTGGTGCAGCGGTTGCTACCAGCTATCTCTTCTGTTCTGTCTCCTGGGATCGCGCTAGCTACTTTTCGCTAGCGCAGGGGATCCTTCTGTTCTGTCTTCTGGGATCGCGCTAGCCACTTTTCGCTAGCGCTGGGGATCCTTCTGTTCTGCTACTCTGTACCTGGATCACGCTAGCCACTTTTCGCTAGTGCTGTGGATCCTATCTCTTGCTTGTCCCTGTTTTCGTGTGTCTGTCTTGTCTGCTACGCTTGCTGGAGGCTCAGTGAGGTAACCGTTAAGCAAGCGCTCGCGTCCTCTGTTTCATGTTTGTCTGTCGATGGTTAGTTAGGCGTGCTTGTCTCTATTGTGCTTATCACGTGGAGACCGCGCATAACCGCGTGCACTGTTGCGAATGAGTGCGGTGTTCGCGGTTAGCTAGCGTTTGTTATTTTCCGCATCTTCTCATTGTATTATTTGCTGTGTCTTTGCTACCCTCGTATTCTATTCTGATCTGCCCTGTGTCACGTCTGGCGATCGCACCTCTTGCGATGGCGTTCCTATTTCATATCTGCTGTTGTGTGTGCGCGGTCGCGGGGTGGCGACTGGATTGGCGCACACACATACAACCTGTCCCTTTGCTCGTTCTCATTCGCAATCGCCTCTCTTGCAATTGCGTTCTGCGCTTCGTACAATTCCTGTCTGGCACTTGTGGAGGTAGAGGATTGGTTCCTCTGCACTACCCAGCGCCATCTGCCGACAGGAATTTCCCTCTACAGGTGCGTAGCACCTTTTGCTGGGTGCCTGCAAATATACGCTTGTGGAGGATTTCCGCCGTGTCAGCGCACGCGTTGTGCGCTGATCACGGAGAAAGTTCCACAATCGTTACAATGTGCATGTGCACACCTTAGCAGTTGCTGCTATAGAATGTATAGGAACCTAATTGATGGTTGCCCAATTCCAAATGGATTTTTTACTTGTGGAGAAAACCCTTCTCCATTGAGGTCTTTAGAACCTCTGGTGATACTCTAAGTCTGCAGCTTGGCGTCAGTAGTGGGGGTGAGGAGGAGAGGGAAGCGGGGGACCAACTGCAAAGTTTAAAAA
The DNA here is from genome assembly GCF_040937935.1 of Hyperolius riggenbachi. Lineage (NCBI taxonomy): Eukaryota > Metazoa > Chordata > Amphibia > Anura > Hyperoliidae > Hyperolius > Hyperolius riggenbachi. The sequence goes on from NC_090654.1 coordinate 96,266,428, forward strand.
AACTTGGATCTACAGAAAAGCTATCCCAGATGCACCCAAATAACAATATTCAAAGTGAGAGGCAAGCATTGTACTTACCTCTGAAAAATGATCTAAGTAAAAATATATTGATTTGAAATGTTATGGCCAGGTAAAAATGCATTTCATGGGTCTGGCCCACTTCATCAGGTATTGTGCCAGTTTAGCTTTAGACTCATACTGGTATGAGTGGCTCTGTGCCTCTGCCTATGCTGCAGCCTTAGTCAAACCCTCATCTGTCAGTTTTAGAATAAATTATGAGATTAGAGTCCATATGCAATTAATGTTTTCTCCTGAGTTTTCTCCTAGGTGATATATCACAACTTCTCAATAAAATGCCTTTTAAACTACCAGCAAGCGATAGAATATTCAAAATAATGTTGACAGTACTTTTTCAGCTACATTTTGGTATTTTTCCAATTAAAAAGTGTTGAAAAGCTATTTTAAAAAGAAGTTGAAAAATTATCTCCTAGGTGAAAACATAGGAGAAAAAGTTACCATATATACTCGTGTATAACCGGACCTGCATATAAGCCGAGGTACCCACTTTTCCCTTCAAAAACTAAGAAAAAGTGATTGACTCGTGTATGCCCCCACCCTAGTATAGCCTCTTCCATTGTATCAGGGCCGTTTTTTGGAGCGTACGGTGCGTGCAACTGCCCGGGGCGCAGTGCAGCAGGGGGAAGAAGGGGGCGCTGGCAGAAGTACTGACAGATAGAAAGACGGTGACACGCAGAAGACCAGCGTGATCACCTCTCTGCACTTCTCCTTGGCGTCCTGTTGCCTTGACTGCCGTGCCCAACGTCAAGTGAACACCACATGACCAATGCGTGGTGACAATGATGTACAGTAGTGGTACTGCAGGTGTCAGGGCGCCCTAGAAGGAGATGACTTGCCGCAGACCACATGTATTTCCCTGTGCCTGGGTCCCTGCTGCATCCTCTCTTCTGGATGGTGTGTGACGTGTGGCAACAGAGGCAGCTGCAGGAGCCACCCCTGGTCAGTAGTTAGCTCAACTCCTTATGGATCTGACCTGTGCTCTCCTGCCAATATGGCTTCTGTCAGTGGAAAGGGGGGAGGCGCAGGTTCCAACCGGCTGCTGTAATGACTAATAGTCTGGTCGGGCAGCGGGCTCTCAAAGAGAAACTCCGACCAAGAATTGAACTTTATCCCAATCAGTAGCTGATACCCCCTTTTACATGAGAAATCTATTCCTTTTCACAAACAGACCATCAGGGGGCGCTGCATGGCTGATATTGTGGTGAAACCCCTCCCACAAGAAGCTCTGAGTACCGAGGTACTTCTGGCAGTTTCCTGCCTGTGAACCCCGTTGCATTGTGGGAAATAGCTGTTTACAGCTGTTACCAACTGACAAAACAGCAAGCAGCAGCTACATCACTTGCCAGCAGTAAAAATGTCACCATAAATGTCAGAATATCAATCAGGGATTTCAAATATTTTACATTGGGCAAACACTGACTAAATCATTTATACATAATTATTGTAAAAATGAAGCACTTTTTTTATTACATTATTTTCACTGGAGTTCCTCTTTAAGTGCAGGAAAGCTGGATGGCAGGGCATGACTCAGGGTGGAAGAGCGGTGGGCAGAGCAAACACACAGCTGCAGGCATGCCACTTGCCTGCAGCTCATCTGGAAGCCTGGCCTGAGATTATAACTTCCTGAAGAGAGGGTCACACACTGCTTCTTCCTTCTCCCCTCCCCTGCCCTCCGAGTCCAGACAGCAAAGCATGGTGTCGGGGGAAGGAAAGAGTGCTCAGCTGAACACAGGATGTGTCTGTGTCTCTGCTGCCTGTGTCCCACTGCCTGATGTTTTGCCCTACTCCTTTGTCCTGACAATCCCTTCCCCACCCCACAACAGTAGGTGGTACATTTGTTCCCTTCTCTATCAAGGTACCACTGCTTGCAGCAAGCCCCCCTTCTAAAGAGATACTACAGCTGCCAGCATTTACCTCCCCTCTGTAGAGGCATCAAAGCTCCCAGCAAGCCCCTTCCTCCCTCCCCTTTATAGAGACATTACAGTTCCTAGCATGCTCCTCTCCTCCACAGAGACACCACAGGTCCCAGCATGCACCTTCCCTTCCTTCTCTAGAGGCACCACAGATCCCAGCATGTACCTCCTCCTGCATATAGTATTGTGATTTCCCTCAGGGCCCCAGAGCCGGCTGGCGAAGCCCCCTAGTCTCCCCAAAGTGAATAGTGGTCCCCTGGAGCTTCTGAGTATTCGTAGCAGAAGACAAACAGACACCTGTCCAGTTGGTGCGCTCCTCTGCAAGTTTTTTGCTTTTCTTCCTCTCATGCACTTCATCTCTGTGACCACTTGAGTATGTTCATGCCGTCAGGTCACAGAGATGAGGCACCCACAAGGATGAAGCACATAGAGGAGCAAGCCAGCCAGACAGGTAAGTGCGCTCCACTGAAAATGTTCTGCAGGGGACCACAATTCACATTGGGCAGCCATCTCTTGAGGCCCTAGGCACAATCCAATACTATATGGGAACTGTGGTGCCTCTATGGAACAGGATGAGCATGCTGGGAGCTGTGGTGTCTCTATGGAGGGGAGAAGCATGCTAGAAACTGTGGTACTTCTATAATGAAGGTGGGGCTTGCTGGGAGCTGTGGTGCTTCTATGCAAGGGCAGGATAGTCCAAGGGTTTCCTGTATCTTCCTTTCAGAACGCAAATGAGCATGGGCGAATGTATCTGTTCTGGGCATGCACAAGCAAGGTCTGCACATGCCCAGTAAAATGAAGTGCTTGCGCACAGAGTAAAAAAGCCTTGCACAAGTGCCTTAGTTCTACTAGGCATGCACAGACTTTACTTGTGCATGCCCAGTATGGATACGCTCGCCCACGCCTGTGCTTGCTGTGGTGATATATTGGGGTGCTGATGATGTTAAGGATAATAAAGGAACATATTCTTTCCTTTTTCTGCCTGTGTTCCATGTAGGTCTGCTAGAAGGGAGCTGTTGCCTTGAGTTGCTTGGGGCCAGGAAATGGGTGATTGTCTTGACCATATAAAGTACTTTGAGTTTCTGTATGCAGTTCCTCTGAGAGTGGTTCACTGCTAATGGGATTATCCGCCTGGCTTTTTGAACTCAGGAGACGGCCCATTGTCTCAATACACAAAGCAAGACTACCCCAGTCTGGAGACTAACACAGGAATGTTTGAAATGTACATGACAGCCTACTGGAAATGGGTGAAGGGGTGAAGTCCTTTTGATACCATTTTTTACCTGTGGAAAATGAGTTATTGGTGGAGGTGCAAACGATACCCTGTAAATTGCATCTATTGGAAGGGGGTTGGAAATCTCTGCAGACTTTAAGGGCTGAGACAGGAAAGCGTTGATGCTAGGAAATAATGGGAGGAAGCCTTAATCAAGTTTTCACCTGGAGTTGAAAGCCTCACTTCACAATCTTTTGATGTATAGACTTTTACCTAGAAATGGAATACCTGGAAATGGAATATGTCTGAGATTTAATTAAAAACTAGTTCCTCCCCTCCCCAAGGAAGTTGCAGCCTCCAGGCGTATCTCACAGTATAAAACAGCAGCTAGGATAACCACAACTTGTAGTTCTTGGAGGTAGTCCACACGGCTAGAACTAACCTGGTTCCTGACCAGAAGTGCGTACTCCCGCAACAACGCCAGATCGATACGCTGGTACGTTTATTTTCCCGTTTATTTTGGTAAGCAAAATCGCTTTGTGTGTATTTTTGTACTTTTATCTTTGTAACTTTTTACTTTGTTTTTGTAATCTTTTATATATATTCTGTTCTGCATTGTTCCACTTTTTTCCCTGGAATATTAAATTATTATTTAATAAGCTTGACTTCTGCCGTACTAAACTAACACTCATAGCCTAGAAGAGATTGAAGTGTGTCTAAGTCCATGCCTAATTGTATGCTTGAGCAACACTACCATATGAAATTGAAATTGCATTGTGTGTGGGGGCGTTTGTCATACGTTGGCCTAAAGCGCGCAGTTGACCCAACGTACGAAAACGCCAGTGCAAGTAGCGACAGCAGAGTGGCTAACAGTATTGTTCAGAACGACTGTTAGTGGTTTTGCTTCACTACAGTGTAAGATTGCAACTGTGTGTGTGTGTGTGTGCGTGGCGTTCTCGTATTCGGCCTAAGCGCAAAGCTGACCCAAATACGAAAACACAGATTGCGTATTGAGCACTTGACAGCTGAGTGAACGTGTCTAGCAAACCACTAGTGGTGGCAGCAAGGAGCTTTTGAGGGGTCCCAGCCTTGTTTGTAGCTCAAATAAGGCTGCTTCCCGCTTGATCTGGTCAAATGCGCAGTCGGGAACCGTATACGCAGGTGTGCCGCGGGCAGGTTCCTGACACTTGCGCTATGAAGAAACCTACTTGATCAAAGAGTGCTTGAACGGTGGGATGTAAAAACCTCTCTTTTGTAGTTTCAGGTACTGTTCTTTTTCTGCTGGGGGGGGGGGGTTGGAATATGTGTATTGGTGTGTGGGCATCTGGTGAGAGTGCCTCGGGTGGTAAAAAGTACAAATCTGGCCATGGGTATGTCTTAAAGTGTCCCTCCTTCTCATCTCAAAAAGTTGGGAGTGTGGCTGCAGCTTCCAGCATCCCTGGCCCAACACCCCTACCCTTGCAGGCAGGAGCCAATCACCACGTGTTTTGATTTTTCCCCACACGCAATGCTGTGCTTGCCCACAACATGTCTCTGAACAGGTGGGACCAGTGTCAGCGGCCCGAACTCTTTAGGGCCTGTACACACTAGTAGGGATCCTCATTCGGATTCCGTAGAAATGCAATTTCCGAAATTCTGATCGGAAATTGCATTTCCGCATCGGAATGCGGAAATCGGTAATGCAAGTGCGGTAGGCGGATTGCCACCGGAAATCGCTGAGATTTCCGCCGGAAATTTCAGCCGACTTTAACATCGATTTTCTCAAAAACTATAAGGTCTTTTTGAAAACTTTTTTTGCATCTTGTTCACAAGATTCAGTTTAATAAACCCTGAAAATCTGCATCTGCCTATTTTCTGCATTTTACATTACAGTAAAAATCCGCCAACTTTAGCGGTTAATAGCAAAGCCCCCGTAAGTCCTAGAAACACCAAATTTTCAGGCTTTATTAATCTTGTGAACAAGCTGCAAAAAAAGTTTTCAAAAAGACCTTATAGTTTTTGAGAAAATCAATGTTAAATTCGGGGCGGAATTTCAGCGATTTCCGGCGGAAATTCCGCATTGGAATGCGGAAATTGGTAGCGGAAAGCGGAATCGGTAATTGGAAATAGCGGAATGCGGATTTACAGCGGAATCGGAAATTGGCATTTCCGACCATGCGTTTCTGTCCGCTTTTCAGCAACACGTAAAAATCTGTAACATTGATGTGCTGATAAAAAAAACGGACAGAAGCACACTAGGTGCAGCTGGCAGCATTTTACCTTTTTTATTTTTAATTTGGTGGTGGCGGGGGTAGTATTTTTTGATACTCACCCTGGGAGCAGTTTAACCTAGAAACTGCATTGCACTGTATAAATACAGTCCGACTGAAAAGAAAGTGTCATTTATGTACCTGAATTATTAACCGTTTTAGTGAGAAAAAAAATAAAAAAAGTTAAGCCATGCTTAGTTCTATTCTTTGTAGTCTTGGACTGTAATTACACGTTTATCTCATATCTCATTTCACTTCAGGTACCCCTTGAGAAAATAATTAATCCATATTTTAAATTATTTGGCTTAATATTAGTACAGTAAAACAACATTTACAGTGATATCTTAGAGGCAAGTAACTGTTCTCTGCACCACTTGCGCAATAGTTATGGTTATGGTGATTACAGTGGAGCAGAGCAGAAAGAGCCACAGCATCATATGCAGTGCATTACACTATCCAGCCACTAGGGGTGACATACAGCAATAAGACAATACATGAATACATGCAAACTAGATCACACAGCACAGTGTGAGTACAAGGTAATGCTTAGTCACTGGATGGGACAGTAGCAGTGTTAAAGAAACTTGCCCAAGAAACTCCTTACTGAATAGGCGCTGGTTTACTGAACAGCCAGAGCCAAGATTTGAACCCAGATCTCCTGTGTCAGAGGCAGAGCTCTGCCTCTGACACAGGAGACCTGGGTTCAAATCTTGGCTCTGGCTGTTCAGTAAACCAGCACCTATTCAGTAAGGAGTTTCTTGGGCAAGTCTCTTTAACACTGCTACTGCCTACTGAGTGCGCTCTAGTGGCTGCCTCGCAAGCGCTTTGAGTCCGACAGGAGAAAGGCGCTATACAAATTCTGCAATTATTATTAATTATTATTAAATATTGTCTAACGAATGTCCAGCGCTGTGTAATATGTTGGTGCTTTATAAATACAATAAATAATAATAATAATCCTGTACCAGTGGCATAGCAATAGGGGATGCAGAGGTTGCAACCGCACCGGGGCCCCTGGACTAGAGGGGCCCACTAAGGGCCCTCCTTCATCCATCTTTTTAGCTTTTCATTGTTTCTATGCAGGCAATGAACACCTCTATATGTGCGGTAATCCTTAACAGACTGTTTCCTCACTCCTAAATACACCTCTCTGACACGGCAGCTGTCCTTTAAAGGTTTTGGGGCTCCATATCAATAGAGTGCTTGGGGCCCTCTGTAAAACTCGCACTGGGGCCCCAAACTCCATAGTTACGTCACTGTCTTGTACTCATCTTATATCTGTAAATAACATACCATATATGCTACTTTAGATTAAATTATATGTAGATAGGTCAAAAGAAGGAGGAAAGATCCTTGAAATCTTGTAGTGTAAAACATTTTCAGTTGTCGATGAAAAGATATCATTTTGCAATGTTTGGGAGCTCTTTTTACATGCATATTTCTGTTGGCAAACATGATACAGAAATATTTCTCTGTGTTGCATGTACTCACTACAATTCCTCTACTGTACATGTTGGACTGGACAGAGCTTCTATAAGGTCCCTGCATCGAGGCCCCACCATTTCATTATTAGACACATCAAGCATCCTCAGAGTCTCATTCATTTTTATTGCTTTTACAAGGTGGGCAAAAGAATCATCTGCCAGTTTGGTATCATTTAGTCTGTAAACAAATAGAAAAATATTAGTTATAAATGCAGGTCATCAAGATAAAAAAAATAAATGAGGAATAACAAATGTACCATCAATAATTTAATAATGGTACTGTGCTGATTCTGCTTTACAATATAACAGAAAAAAGAACAAAAGGGTTTATTTGAAGCATTCATAGTACAATGGGGTTGATTAATTAAGCTGCACTGCTAAAGGCAGGACGTGTGACAGGAGTGTGAGTTATGCACATACTACACGTGGTAGTGCAGTGTAGCGTGCGCTGCTAGCTAACTCGCGCTCCTTCTTAGTAACCGCCGCTCCACCGAACCCGCCTTGAGCCCTGGCAGGTCCAATGGCTTTAAAGAGAATCTGTACTCTAATATTATTACAATAAAAAGCATACCATTGTATTCATTATTTTCTCCTGTGCCCCTCTGTGCTGTTTCTGCCACTCTCTGCTGCAATCCTGGCTTGTAATTAACAGTTTTAGGCAGTGTTTACAAACAAACTAACCAGCTTCTAATAGGCTCAGCTAAGCATAGTGTGTGATTCATTCAGAGTATGCAGGGGGCCTGCAGAGGGTGTGTATCGCTTCTACCAATCACAAGCAGCCCTGCACATTCCACACAATCAAGCTTTAGCCCGACAAACAGGACAGAGGAAAGATACATTGATTTATTACAGAGACAGTGCAGTTAGGAAAGACTGCAGTAAGCCAGAGCAGATTAGAACAGGCATAGGAACTTATAGGATAGAAGAACTAAGGCTGAAAAATGTGTTACAGAGTGTCTTTAATGGACGTAATCCCCGCACTTTGATTGGTCCAAAAGGCTGCATGTCAACCCCATTGTTTCGAAGTAAAGTATAACTTTTGATAAATCATTTTAAAGACATTCTCAATACAGGAGAGAAATGTATACAAATATCGGTAAAATTAGCGATATTCTACTGTCAACAGTATCTTGCACCCATTTTCCCTGTTATCTTACTTATTATCTCTCCTTAACTGTTTAGGTCTTGAATTTTCTCTCCTTCTGGGCTTTATGCCAGGGGTGTAACAATAGACCCTGCAAGGGATGCAGCCACAGGGGGGCCCAGAAGCCACAGGGGGGGGGGGGGGGCAGTCCTGAGAGACTGACAACTGAGGGCAAGGAGAGAAAAAACTTTCCGCTCTCTGCACAATTGTTCTAATGACTGCATTTGCTCAGCCACTGATAAGGAATCATATAAAGTTGTTAGCAGGGTCTAGTGTACAGCACTGTTCTACCCCCAGCCTTTCCACCCCTCCACATGTGCTGTGTCCTGTAGTGATGCTTGTGGACTCTGGGCACTGAGAGAACAAGCTTTCTATTCTCTGCACAATCGTTCTAATGACTGCATCTGCTCAGCCACTGATAAGGAATCATAAATAGTTTTGTAGACAAAGATTTGTAGACAGTCCCTATTCAGTGTGCAGCAGACACTTCTGTACAGTGCCCAGCGCCCAACCTCTCTACCCCTCCCCAAGTGCTGTATACTGTAGTGATGCTGGAGGAGACTGCAGAGCCAGTTCTGCTCCATCAGAGATGGACATAGTGAGTGTAATAAGCTGAGGCTGGGAGTAGAGATGGCCCGAACGGTTCACCGACGAACTTACGTGGTTCGCGTTCGCGGAGAACCGCAATCTTTTCCGGAAGTTCGATTCGCCCCCATAGTGCATCATTAGGGTCAACTTTGACCCTCTACATCACAGTCAGCAGGCACATTGTAGCCAATCAGGCTACACTCCCTCCTGGAGCCACTCCCCCCTTATAAAAGGCAGGCAGCGTCAGGCATTGGACTCACTCGTGTGCCTGCAGTAATTAGAGAAGGGAGAGCTGCTGCAGACTCTCATAGGGAAAGCTTAGTTAGGCTCTTGTAGGCTTGTTAGCTTGCTCCTTGCTGATTCTTATTGCTAAAAAAGCACCCCTCAACAGCTTTTTTGAGAGTTAATCTTGTTCTTGTGATCTATTTTTTTTTTGTGTGGCCTACTTGCATTATATACAGACTTGTCAGTCAGTCGCAGCTGGCCTTTGGTGTAATTCCTACTGTGCCACTGCCAGGCCCAGCACATTCAGTGACTACCAGTGTGTGTGACAGGCAGCTGCAGATTTGTAATCCCATCCCAATCACTGCACCTGTTCACTGTTCAGTGCACCTACCTACCTACCTACCTACCTACGTGAGCGCACGCATTGTTAATACCACCAGTCATTGCAGCTGTTCACAGCGGTACCTGTGTGTGTGTGTGACAGGTGCACATTTGTAATACCCATCACTGCATATACCTACCTGTTGTGTACAGTGCACCCACCTACCTACGTGAGCGCACGCAGTGTAATATTTAATACCACCAGTCACTGTACCTGTTCACAGTACATGTGTGTGACAGGTGCACATTTGTAATATCCATCACTGCATATACCTACCTGTTGTGTTCAGTGCACCCACCTACCTACGTGAGCGCACGCAGTGTGATATTTAATACCACCAGTCACTGTACCTGTTCCTGGTACGTGTGTGTGACAGGTGCACATTTGTAATACCCATCACTGCGTATACCTACCTGTTGTATTCAGTGCACCCACCTACCTACATGAGCGCACGCAGTGTGATATACCACTCCGTGCATACCTGTTAACTGCACCTGTGTGACTGCACATTGTATTAGTCAAGTCAATGCATACCTTTAACTCCACCCCCCCATATGGACAAAACTGACAAAACCGGTAGAGTCAGAGGTAGAGGCAGATCCAGAGGAAGGCCACCCGGCAGGTCTGTGCGAGGTCGTGCTGATGTGATTTTGTGCGGCCCTGTACCAAAGTACAGTGCTCAGAAGAAGGCATGTCCCATCAACTCCCAAGATTGTCAGGACGTGGTTGACTATTTAACACAGAACACCTCATCTTCCACCAGCGCTACTACAAGCACCACATCCGCTGCATTTGACACTTCGCAGGAGTTATTTGGCGGGAAAATCACTGATGCACAGCCATTATTGTTACAACAAGATGAAGGCGCTAAGGAAGTTACACCACCTCATATGTCTGAGTTAGGCAACAGTATGGACGTAACGTGTGAGGAGGAGGATGATGAAGTACCAGCTGTTGGTGCAGTTTTGGAGGTGTCTGAGGCAAGCGAAGCTGGGCAGGATGATTATGATGATGACGATGATACGGATGCCACGTGGGTTCCCAATAGAGGAGATGAACAGGGGGACAGTTCAGAGGGGGAGTCAGAGAGGAGTAGGAGGAGACGAGTTGCTGAAAGAAGCAGGGGTAGCTCATTGTCAGAAACAGCTTGTGGCAGTGTCCAGCGCCATGTATTGCCACCTATGGACAGCCAGCCAACATGCCCTTCAACGTCAGCTGCTGATGCCACCATAATGCCATCACCCCATGGGGGCTCAGCGGTTTGGAAATCTTTTAATGTGTCTGCCTCAGATCAGAGCAATGCCATCTGTTCTCTCTGCCTCCAAAAATTGAGCCGGGGAAAGGCCAACACCCACGTAGGGACAACTGCCTTACTAAGGCACATGCAGAAAAGGCACAAACTGCAATGGGAAGACCACCTGAGCAAAAGCAGCACACAAAAGAAAAGCCACCCTCCTTCTCCTCTTCCTCCTTCAGGAGCAGCATCTTCAGCCACTTTTTCCCTTGCACCTTCACAGCCACCCTCCTCCACCCCGCCTGACCTTGAGCAGTTCCTGCTCCTCTGTCCACAGCAGCCAGGTGTCTGTGAAGGAAATCTTTTAGCGGAAGAAGCCAATGTCTGCCAGTCACCCCCTTGCCTGGCGTCTGACAGCTGGCTTGGCGGAACTGTTAGCTCGCCAGCTGTTACCATACCAGCTGGTGGACTCTGAGGCCTTCCGTACATTTGTGGCCATTGGGACACCGCAGTGGAAGATACCAGGTCGCAATTATTTCTCTAAAAAGGCGATACCCAAACTGTACCGTGAAGTTGAGAGGCAAGTGGTGTCATCTCTGGCACACAGCGTTGGGTCAAGGGTCCATCTGACCACGGATTCCTGGTCTGCCAAGCACGGTCAGGGCAGGTACATTACTTACACAGCCCATTGGGTCAACCTGGTGACCGCTGGCAAGCAGGGATTACGTGGCTGTGCAGCGGACCAACTTGTGACACCTCCACGGCTTGCAGGCAAGCCTCCTGCCACCTCCTCCCCTCCTGCTACATCCTCTTCTCTGTTGTCATCCTTCTCCTCCTTGGCTGAGTGTCAGATCAACTCTACTGGTGCTGCAAACTCCTCTCCAGCTACACAGCCCCAGCTCCCCAGGGCCTATGCTGCATGCCTGGTACGACGGTGTCACGCCATCTTAGACATGTCTTGCCTCAAAGCGGAGAGTCACACTGGAGCAGCTCTCCTGGCTGCTCTTAACAAACAGGTGGATCAGTGGCTACCCCGCACCAGCTGGAGATCGGTAACGTGGTGTGTGACAAACAACGGCAGCAATCTCATTTCGGCTTTGAATTTGAGAAAGCTGACACATGTACCCTGCATGATACATGTGCTGAATCTAGTCATTCAAAGATTTGTGTCAAAGTACCCAGGCTTAGAGGACGTCCTGAAGCAGTCCAGGAAGGCGTGTGGGCATTTCAGGTGGTCTTACATGGCTATGGCACACTTTGCTGATATTCAGCAGAGAAACAAGTTGCCGGTGAGACGCCTGATTTGCGATAGCCCGACTCGCTGGACTTCGACCCTCCTTATGTTTTCTCACCTGCTAGAACAGGAGAAAGCTGTTACCCAGTATTTCTACAACTATAGTAGAAGGACACACTCTGGGGAGATGGGGATGTTCTGGCCCAAAAACTGGACACTCATGCAAAATGCATGCAGGCTCATGCGGCCGTTTGAGGAGGTGACCAACCTGGTGAGTCGCAGTGAAGGTACCATCAGCGACTTGATCCCGTACGCTTTATTCCTGGAGCTTGCCGTGCGTAGAGTGGTGGATAAAGCTGTGGAGGAGCGTGAACAGGAACAGTTACAGGAAGAAGCATTGTGGGATCCATTCTCATCAGAACCAGATGTTTCCTCAACACCTGAGGCAGCACATAGGGGGAGGAGGAGGAAGAGTCGTGTGGGGAAGAGGAGTCAGATTCGGATGATAAGGATGGTGTTTCTTTAGAGGAGGAGGCGGCAGCAGAAGAACAACCACAGCAGGCGTCGCAAGGGGCTTGTGCTGCTCAACGTTCCCATGGTATTGTTCGTGGCTGGGTGGAGGAGGAGGACTTACCTGACGTGTCTGAGGAAGAGCAAGAGGAGATGGATAGTACGTCTGGATCCAACTTTGTGCAGATGGCGTCTTTCATGCTGTCCAGCCTGTTGAGGGACCCACGTATAAAAAAACTCAAGGGGTATGAGCTGTACTGGGTGGCCACGCTACTAGACCCTCAGTATAGGCACAAAGTGGCGGAGATGTTTCCAAATCACCAGAAGGCAGAAAGGATGCAGCACTTGCAGAACAAGCTGGCAACTATGCTTAAAATGCGTTTAAGGCAGAGTGATGTCACAGCACAACGCAATAAAGGTACCACTGCTAGTAATCATTCTCCCATGTCCACGCAGGCAAGGACAGGACGCTTCAGCGATCTCATGGTGATGTCGGAAATGCGGACATTCTTTAGTCCAACGCCTCACCTTAGCCCTTCCGGATCCACCCTCCACCAACGCCTGGACTGGCAGGTAGCTGACTACCTGGCCTTAAGTGTGGATGTAGAAACTGTGAGCAGCGATGAACCCTTGGACTACTGGGTGCGCAGGCTTGACCTGTGGCCAGAGCTGTCTTAATTTGCCATCCAACTTCTGTCTTGCCCTGCCTCAAGCGTCCTGTCAGAAAGGACCTTCAGCACAGCTGGAAGCATTGTTACTGAAAAGAGAAGTCGCCAAAGTCACAAAATGTTCAGTACCTCACCTTTATCAAAATGAATGATTCATGGATCCCGGAGGGCTACTGCCAGCCCGAAGACTTAGTCAGTCCCCACACACAGCATCTCTGCCTGCATGCCGTGTGACTGCCTGCCCCAAGACTAAGTCGCTCCCCACAGAGCACCTCTGCCCGCAGGCCGCTTGACTGCCTTCCCTGCCACCACCAACAGGGTCCAGAACTCCATGTGGATTCCTGAATTTTTAAGGCCACTGCTAGCAGCGCCCGCTGTACTCTAATTACTGTACTCTAATTACACTCCCTGATTGATGTATTCACATGCAAGATGTTTTAAAGCACTTTAGGCCTGCAATTTAGCATTCAATGTGATTTCTGCCCTTAAAACGCTGCTTTACATCAAATCCAGAGTTTTCCCCGGGACTTTTGGCGTCTATCCCACTCATCCATGCAAAAACTGTTAGATGTTAGACCCCTTGAAACATCTTTTCCATCACTTTTGTGGCCAGCATAAGTGTTTCTAGTTTTCAAAGTTCGCCTCCCCATTGAAGTGTATTGCGGTTCGCATAAGTTTGCGAGAACCGAACTTTTGCGGAAGTTCGCGTTTGCGGTTCGCGAACCGAAAATCGGAGGTTTGGGCAATCTCTAGCTGGGAGCACACTCGTCTTCTTTTTTATGCATTCTCTGCACACCATGTGTGTTTGTATGTGTGAAAACAGGCACGTTTTATGACAGAAGCTAATGTAATTGGTAGAGAAAATGTGTGCAGTGTTTTACTGCAGGGGGAAAACACATTCAAGTGTGCCACCTGATAAACATTGCTTTGCAGTTTATCTGTGCAGAAGTGGGGGGAGAACTTGGTGGGAGGGGGCCCCATCCAAAGGTTCTCAGGGGGGCCCGGTGATTTCTAGTTACGCCCCTGCTTTATGCACAAAGCTGCAGTAATATTGCTATGCACACAGGCAGTGCATGACAATAATACAGTTACTATCAGCAGCAGGTTACCGTGAGATACGCTATTGGCATACTCACAAGTACTCAGATCCTGCGAGCGTTTCTACGATAACTCGCTTTAGTAATCAACCCCAATATTTCCTAACTAAAGCTTTATCTATTCTTACCTGCCTATTATGTTTTCCTGCAGTTGAGGTGAAAAAACAAGAGGGATAATTAATTAGATACGTTTTGTGAATCCACCTCTCTGTAACTGCTATTTTACTTACAATTATCAACCTTTCAATAAGCTGAATGTTATTTATTTCAATATGATCCAGTCCATGTTTGCAATATTTTACCACACAACGGGGTAGATTCATCAAATGCTGGTAATACCATCTCTTCCGCATGCAGCACTGCAAGTTATGCCAGTAGCACGACTCACAGTACTAGAGTAGCACTAGCATGACCGCTACTGGTGTAACTTGCGATTCTGCATACAGAAGTGACGGTAATAATGTCGTGCGCTATGTGAGCAACGCAGTATTACCGGCATTTGATGAATCTGGCCCAACAGCAGCCAGATAAAAAAAGAGAACCCAGTAGACCAATACTTACGAATCGGGGATACATAAGATCAGTGATGCTCATCCGGATTTCGGATATCCGGGTAACTCGGATATCCGACCATTTTTACACTATCCGGCCGGATCCGGATTCCGGATAGTTGGGCACAAATCCGGCTATCTGTGGATAGTTTCACCCATGACCCGGATATCCGCGGATTTCTACCAGATATCTGAATCCGATTACTAGTTCAGTGGCAAAAAGGACCACCACTCTCTCTCACTCTCTCTTTCCAGGGATTTGTAGGCTGTCAAAAGCAAGCTCACATACATTGGCCAGGAATCAAACCCAGGTCAGCTGCTTGGAAGGTGGGCACCACGAGTGAGTACTATATATCACTTGCACGGTTGAGTGGTGAAGCATGCAAGATAATTGTTGAAACAGTATTACGCTATGTAAAGTTGTCTTTTTAGGACTCAGGACTGAAAGCACGCAGTGGATTACATTGCATTCACAATTATACATATATAACTTTTTCTATTTATAATATTTTTGATGAGTATGTGATTTTAAGGCTATTTATTCAATTAAAAATATATAAATTATTCTATTCATGTTATTTGTAGTGATGTATTTTAAGGATTAAATATATTATTGTTTATGTGTGTGTAAGGGTGTTTGTGCAATGGGAATGGTTAGGGTTAGGTACCACCAAGGGGATGGTTAGGTTTAGGCACCACCAGGTGGGTGGTTAGGGTTAGGCACCACACAGGGGGGGGGGGTTAGGCACCACCGGGGGAAGCAGTAAAAAAAAGGGTGCATATGACTAATGGACAAAAAGGGCACCGCCATATACTTCAATGCAAAAAATCAGCTATTGGGCGCCCGACGGGAAATTTGGGCGCCCGAGAAATAGCGGTTGCAGGGATTGTTTTAAAGAGAATCTGTACTCTAATATTCTTACAATAAAAAGCATACCATTCTATTCATTATTTTCTCCTGGGCCCCTCTGTGCTGTTTCTGTCACTCCCTGCTGCAATCCTGGCTTGTAATTAACAGTTTTAGGCAGTGTTTACAAACAAACTAACCAGCTTCTAATAGGCTCAGCTAAGCATAGTGTGTGAGTCACTCAGAGTATGCAGGGGGCCTGCAGAGGGTGTGTATCGCTTCTACCAATCACAAGCAGCCCTGCACATTCCACACAATCAAGCATTAGCCCGACAAACAGGACAGAGGAAAGATACATTGATTTATTACAGAGACAGTGCAGTTAGGAAAGACTGCAGTAAGCCAGAGCAGATTAGAACAGGCATAGGAACTTATAGGATAGAAGAACTAAGGCTGAAAAATTTGTTACAGAGTCTCTTTAACAAAAGTTTTCATTTACGGAATAAGGTTTATTACAAATATCATTTACAAACTCGTTTTGACTTTGTGTTTTACTTATTTTATCATATTTAAATTTCGCTTAAAGGAGGTTTTACTTATTTTTTCATTTTTACATTTTGCTTTCAGGACTCTAACAACTAAATTTTCGTTTACACATATTTTATCATTTTAAAATTTGTTTTTATACGTATAATGCTTAAATATAATTTTTAAGCTTATTCTATTAGAAATATATTGCTTTTGGTTTTAACTTTGGTTTTTAGACGTATAATGTGTCGATTATAGTTGTCAGATTTATTAACTTACTAATTTATCGCTTTTAATATTACCGTTATTTTAAGGTTTTTAATGCGTACCCTAACCCTAACCCCCTAAAATTCTCAAAGCACCCCTAAAGCACCCCCCAGCGTGAACTGACTTTCGGCGTCTAATAGATGCCATGTCAGTTCACCAGCAGCAGCAGCCTGCAGCTCCAGCAGCGGTAGAGCAGGGCTACGGTAAAATGGCGTCTGAAGCCCTGCACTGGAGACTTTGAGTCTGCAGTGCAGGGCTTCGGGCGCCAATTTCCCGTAGCCCTGCTCTCAGCGCGGGAGTTTCAGTTGCTGACTAGCAGAGGAACGTGGGAGCTGCGTGCCGAATGGAGACCGGGACAGGAGTTCCTCAGCAGGTGAGTAAATGTTTTTTTTTTATTTATTAGCAGGTGTATTTTCTGGTCAAGTCTGCCACACGATTGAAGTGTTTTCTGGTCAGGTCTGCCACTTGATTGAAGTGTTTTCTGGTCAGGTCTGCTACATGATTGAAATGTTTTCTGGTCAGGTCTGCCACATAATTGAACGTATTTTCTGGTCAAGTCTGCCACATGATTGCACGTATTTTCTGGTCAAATCTGCCGACATGATTGAACGAGTTTTCTGGTCAAATCTGCCACATGATTGAACGTGTTTTCTGGTCAAATCTGCACTTTTAAAGGGAACCCGAGATGAGAATAATATTGAGGCTGCTATATTTATTTCCTTTTAAGCAATACCAGTTGCCTGGCTGCCGTGCTGGTCCTCTGCCTCTAATTCTTTCAACCATAGACCCTGAACAAGCATGCAGCAGGTCAGGGGTTTCTGACAATATTGTCAGAACTGACAAGATTAGCTGCATGCTTGTTTCTGGTGTAATTCAATTCACTACTGCAGCCAAATAGATCAGCAGGGCTGCCAGGCAACTAGTATTGTTTAAAAGGAAATACATATGGCAGCCTCCATATCACTCTCACCTCGGGTTCACTTTAAATTACAGTTAGCTCCGCCCTCATCTGGTCATGGCCATGCCCATGGGATGGTTAGGGTTAGGCACCACCAGGGGGATGGTTAGGGTTAGGAACCACCAAGGGGATGGTTAGGTTTAGGCACCAACAAGTGGGTGGTTAGGGTTAGGCACCACCAGGGGAGATTTAGGGTTAGGCACCACCAGAAGGGTCCTAGGGTTAAGCACCACCAGGGGGGTCTTAGGGTTAGGCACCACCAGGGGGGTGGTTATGGTTAGGCACCACCAGGGGAAATTTAGGGTTAGGCACCACCAGGGGGGTCTTAGGGTTAGGAACCACCAGGGGGGTGGATAGGGTTAGGCACCACCAGGGGGGTGGTTAGGGTTAGGCACCAACAGGGAGTGGTTAGGGTTAGGCACCACCAGGGAGGAGGTTAGGGTTAGGCACCACCAGGGAGGTGGTTAGGGTTAGGCACCACCAGGGGGGTGGTTAGAGTTAGGCACCACCAGGGAGGTCTAGAGGTTAGGGATAGGTACAGGGAGGGTTCTGTGTGAGAGTAGGGTGTAGTTACAGTACAATATTTGTAATATATACAGTTTATTAAATTATGTATATTTACACAAAGGGGGGGGGGGGGTCTAGGGGTTAGGGATAGGGAATTTCCTGTGTGAGCCTACAGTTAGGTATAATAGCAGTAAAATACCTGTAAAATCTACCATTGTATTACTATGCTTAATACAAGTGTAAATATTGTTTTTTGTTATAGACGCTATTTGACGTTTCATTTCCAAATTCATTTTTTGTTGTAGACGGTATTTTTCCATTTCATTTCCATTTATTCAACTTATTTAACACTAGATTTTCATTTATAAGCTATAAACGAAAAATATTGTTTTACATTACAACTTATAATTTCAGCTATATCCCCACCCTTTTTTCCAGGCACCCTTTTTTGATGCACGTCCACCAGGGAGGGGTGGTGGTGGTTAGGGTTAGGCACCACCGGGGGGTTTTAGGGTTAGGCACCACCAGGGGGGTGGTTAGGTACCACCAGGGGGGTGGTTAGGGTTAGGCACCACCAGGGGGGTGGTTAGGGTTAGGCACCACCAGGGGCATGTAGTGGTTAGGAATAGGTGCAGGGAGGGTTCTGTGTGAGAGTAAGGTTAGGTATAGTTGCAGTAAAATACCTGTAATATCTACAATTGTATTACTATGTTTAATACAAGTGTAAATATTATTTTTTGTTATAGACAGTATTTTGCTGTTTCATTTCCGATATCAATTTTTGTTAAAGATGGTATTTTGCTGTTTCATTTCCATTTAGTCAACATATTTAGCACTTGATTTTCGTTTATAAGCTGTAAACGAAAAATATTGTTTTAGATAAAAACTTATAATTTCAGCTATATCCCGTGCCCTTTTTTCCAGACGCCCTTTTTGTAAGTATGCTGCTGTCCTGCTGCTCCTCTGCCTGATGGCAGGGGTCGCAGAGGTGATTGTTATGCCTATAATTCAGACACTACTGCAGCCAAAGAGATCAGCAGGACTGCCAGACAACCAGTATTGTTTAAAAGGAAATAAATATGGCAGCCTCTATATACCTCTCACTTCAGGTGTACTTTAACCACTTATCAGACCTGCGCCAGTATATCTACACCCCTTGAGACTTTATCGTAGGTCCAGGGGTGTATATATACGTACCTCGCTGCGATCGGCTGTCGCACGCTCATTCGCATTCTCAACACTCTCCGATGGTAGTAGTCTGATCGTGAATCATAGAAGATAAAACATTTAATTGAATAAGGGCCAATGTGCAAGTTTGATTTTAAAGGTACATGCTCCACAAAAGGACACTAGCTGTACAAGGGGGACATAATAATTGGGGAGCTTAGGAGGAGAAGATCCACAAGACGCTCCTGGACCATGAACACGCCAGGTTTAGTATATTTTTTTCCTGGTTTTTGTCCTCTAAACCTAGGTGCCTCATATTGTCCAAAAAATACAGTATTTTATGCGGATAATGGAGGCATGACAATTGATTTTTTTGATGCAGTGTTCTAGAACATACTTTTTTATGTCCCCTTTTACACTCACAGTAATTCCTCTATGTTGCTTTTTGACAGATCTGCCATCAGGACACCGAAATGAGGACCCTCCAAGTTGTTATGTGACAGGTCAAGTTTCCTTAGGGTCTGGTTATATCTTATCCCACGTGCCAAGTGCACACACGAATCGTCGGTCAGCGTATTATGGTGCAAGCTATAAAGGAAGAGAACAATGTTAACAGAGAGCCGTAAAAGGAAGCATACTATTTACCGTTTTATTGTGCTCATAGTTGCCTCTCTAACATAATCTGTCTGACGCAAGAGGGATATGGATGCTGCCTGATTTATTTCTTTTAAACAATACCAGTTGCCTGGCTTTCCTGCTGATCATCCGCATCTAATACTTTTAGCCATAGACCCTGAACAAGCATGCAGCAGATCAGATGTTCCTGACATTGTCAGATTTACTGCGTGCTTGTTTCTGGTGTTATTCAGAAACTACTGCAGCCAAATACCTCAGCAGCACAGCTACTAGGCAAATGGTATTGTTTAAAAGGAAATAAATATGGCAGCCGCCATATTCTTCTCACTTCAGTTGTCCTTTAACTTTAATTCATCCTAAGCCTTTACTAGACATTCTTGATCCATTATAGATGTTGAGCAGTCTCCAAACTGTGTGTCCAGACTCTCAATAGCTATGGATGTACGTAAGCTATAGCAGGCCTACAGGCTTCCCAACTAAAAGGGATGTCTTCCTAAAGTCACCATCAATTTTTGTCTCTAGGATGTCCTTAAAAAGAAAACTTCTAACAAAAAAAAGTGCCCCAGGGAGTACTTACCTCGGTTGGGGGAAGCCTCTGGATCCTACCGATGCTTCCCCGTCCTCCGCTGTCCCACGGTGGACTCGCTGAGCCCCTCTGAAAAGCGGGCATGTACGTTTTTCCCTTCCCTGCTCCAGCGCAGGCGTAGTAGCAGCTCTCGTCTCGACTTGGGATCATGCGGAAATAGCCGATCCCAGTCGGGGGTCCACTCTACTGCGCAGGCGCAAGTCGCCTGCTCCTGCGCAGTAGAGCAGACCCAACTGGGATCGACTATTTCCGCCTTATCCCGAGCTGAGAGCCACTACTGTGCCTGCTCCGGAGCCAGGGAAAGTAAATATTGCAGGCGCTACTGCGCCTGCGCCACAGCCGGACAAAATATCTGCTGTGGTTTCAGAGGGGCCCAGCCAGACCACCTTGGGACAGAGGAGGATGGGGGAAGCTTCCCCCTCCAGAGGTAAGTACCCCCCAGGGGCACTTTTTTTGTTACAGGGTCTCTTTAAAAGAAACTGAGCCATCCATCGGAACAGTGCAGGCTGAGCTAACGTTATGATGGATGCATCCACCAGAGGCGCAGTATAAATAGTTAACAATTCTTATATATTTACAAGATACAGGTTCTACAACCATTTTCAGTTAGTAATAACTTAAACATGTCAGCCCCCCCCCCCCCCCCCTAGCAAAATCCTGCAGGCCACCCCACTCCCACCCGACACTTTGAGTAGCCTAGGTGTGCTGCTACACCTCTACCCTTCAATTGTCACAGAGCAGCAGCAAAGCATGATACTATATCTGCTTCTAGTAGCAGGACAGGTCCTCACTTCTCTGTTAACCACCCTGGCGTTCTGATTAAATCGCCAGGGTGGCTGCGGGAGGGTTTTTTTTAGATAAAAAAAAAACTATTTCATGCAGCCAACTGAAAGTTGGCTGCATGAAAGCCCACTAGAGGGCGCTCCGGAGGCGATCTTCCGATCGCCTCCGGCGGCAAGAGATAACACGGAAGGCCGCAATGAGCGGCCCTCCGTGTTTCGCTTCCCTCGTCGCCATGGCGACGAGCGGAGTGACGTCATTGACGTCAGCCGACGTCTTGACGTCAGCCGCCTCCGATCCAGCCCTTAGCGCTGGCCGGAACTGTTTGTTCCGGCTACGCTGGGCTCGGGCGGCTGGGGGGACCCTCTTTCGCCGCTGCACGCGGCGGATCGCCGCGCTGCAGCGGCGATCAGGCAGCACACGCGGCTGGCAAAGTGCCGGCTGCGTGTGCTGCTTTTTATTTGGTGCAAATCGGCCCAGCAGGGCCTGAGCTGCAGCCTCTGGCGGTGTTGGACGAGCTGAGCTCGTCCAGACCGCTCAGCTGGTTAAAGACACGATACAGCCTATCATGTTGTGGCTCCCATTTCTGCATGTCACATGACATGCATTGAGAGCCACAAGGTGAGGGGCTGTGTGGTGCTGAGTTGCGTTGAAGAGAAGAGTGAGGCATTTCTCACAACTGGAAGTAGGTAAAATATCACTCTGTGCTGCTACTGCTCTGCAACAAGTCATCACTGGAGCTCCCCCTCCCTCCTGCAGCAGTGTGGGTCGCAGAGGCTATTGCTATACCCTGTAGATAGTTGTCGCCTGTGCTTAATGAGCGATGCGCCCATGCATACGGCCCCGGCTGCGTCCAGCAAAGCAGATTGGTTAATGTGAAAAAGTGTTTCCAAAGCCTATCAAAGTTCCTGATTCATGAATGATTGCTGATGTAACCAACAGCAGTGATCATTTGTTAAAAGTCTGCAAAAATATACAAACTTAGATTTTCCTTTTCGCTTAGGATGCTGTGATTCAGCGTCCTAAGCAGAAAAGAGACATCTAGTAGACAAATTCATTAGTGCAGCATAAAAAAAATCCTATAACTATAAATAAAAAAGCCCATCAACCCCTTCTGTCCCTTCCCCAACCCAATAGTTACCAAAATAAAAAAACTTGTAAAAAACAAAATCAAAATGAAAGAATTTTTAAAGAGAACCCGAGGTGGGATTTAAGAATGTTGGTAGGGCACAGAGGTTGGTTGTGCATACTATCACCAGCCTCTGTTACTGTACAGCGCTCCCCCAGCCCCCCCCCCCCCCCCCCCCCTTGCGCTCTGCTGTCCCACGTAATAAAAACCGCTGTGCTAGCGACATGCAGGTTGTCGCTAGCACGCTCTTTACCTATGTGCTGCCATTCAGCGCCGCTCCCCCCCCCCCCTCTATATCGCCGCTCTCCGCCTGCGTCCCTTCGCTCCCACTGATTGAAGAGAAGGGACACAGGTGGATAGCGGCGATATAGAGGAGGCGGGGGAGCAGAGCTGAATGGCAGCACATAGGTAAAGAGCGTGCTAGCGACAACCTGCATGTCGCTAGCACAGTGTTTTTTATTACGGGGGACAGCAGACCGCAGGGGGGGCCTGAGGGAGAGCTGTACAGTAACAGAGGCTGGTGATAGTATGCACAACCAGCCTCTGTGCTCTACTAACATTCTTAAATCCCACCTCGGGTTCTCTTTAAAGGTAATACATAAATTGTTACGTTAGAGACTTAGGGCTTGATTCACAAAGCGGTGCTAACCTACTTAGCGCGTCTAAAGTCTTTAGACGCGCTAACCAGGGTGCTAAGTAGGTTAGCACCGGATTTCTCAATCAGATCGTGCGCTAACTTTGCGCACGTAAAGTTTTACGCGCGCTAAGTCCCATAGGCTTTAATGGGCACTTCGCGCGGTGCGCCCTGTGCTCTGTGCAGTACGCGCATAAAGTTTTACGCGCATAAAGTTTTGCG
Source organism: Hyperolius riggenbachi (assembly GCF_040937935.1). NCBI lineage: Eukaryota > Metazoa > Chordata > Amphibia > Anura > Hyperoliidae > Hyperolius > Hyperolius riggenbachi. The sequence goes on from NC_090654.1 coordinate 96,289,259, forward strand.
CGTGTAAAGTTTTATGCGCGAAAAGCTTGTTTAGACGTGCTAAGGGGGTTTTCACAGGCGTGCTAACAGTTAGCACCGCTTTGTGAATCAAGCCCTTATTGTTTTATATATGTATGCCATTATAATATATTATTGTTCCAAGTGACCGCCCCTATACTGCCAGTCGCTAGAGTCGCCTCTGACTGTATACCATATGTTTTGTAAAATCCACACAGAAATGTTACTTGTTGCACTTACATTAATTCTTCTATATTGCTTGTTTTCAGAGCATCCATAAAATTATTGAAATCTGGACCCTCCATGCTGTTTTTAGACAGATCAAGTGTTCTCAAGATCTGGTTATTTCTTATTCCATGTGCCAGATGGTTGCAGGAATTAACAGTCAGGCCATTGGCACCCAACCTGTAGTTGAAAACAAGAAAGACAACAGATATTTGTTGAATACATTTCAACTGGGAAACTTTTTGTTGCACTATGTTATTCAAGAAGAACCCTTCAGTTCCTCACACTAGGTAAGCAAACTAAGCCCAGATTTGTGACATAAGGGACTTTTGGTTTGGTTTGGTGTCATAGGGCTTGATTTACTAAGAGGTGCTAACCTACTTAGCACGTCTAAAGTCTTAAGACGCGCTAACCAGGGTGCTAAGTAGGTTAGCACCGGATTTCTCAATCAGATCACGTGCAAAGTTTTACGCGCGCAATGTTCTATGCGCGCGCTAAGTCACATAGACTTTAATGGGCACTTCGCGCGGAGCGCCCTGCGCTCTGTGCAGTGCGCGCGCAAAACTTTGCGCGCGGTACTTTGCGCACGATCACTACTTCTCACATTTCAACTGAGTTTAGACGTGCTAAGGGCCAGTGCTAAAGTTAGCACCGTTTTGTAAATCAAGCCCATAGTGTTTTCAAAGTCAAAGCATTCAGCCTCTGATTAGATAGTAGGATTTTCTGATAGACTGGTGAAAGAGGAAGCTCTGCAAAGATATGCTTAATGGAATGATTATGTTTAGTAATGGCCGAACCTGTTCAGCGGCCACCCTATACTTTCCCATAGAGCCATTTCTTGACCCTTCACCCTGAAGTCAGGGGGGACAGGATGGCAAATTAGACATGATCAACACATGGGGATTAGCTGCACGCTGCATGTGTTACAGTACAGTGTTACATGTGTTAAATAAAGTGTCAAGGGCATTTGTGACAATACTCCTTGGCTGGTCACTCTATAACAATCAAGACAGGCAGCGGCAGGCCAAAGAGCAGAGGTACTAGGGATCGTGGTGGTGCGTCATCTCGTGGCCGTGGCATATGTGATCGACTGCAGAAGAAAACCATTACTTCCCAGAATGCAAAAGAGATGCCTGATGTTCCACCTCTTACTCAGCTTACTCAGCATTCCACCTCTTCTACCTCTTCTGCTGCCAACATTCCTGCACCCTCCTCATCCTCTCTGTTATGTTTAACCGCAAGGTGCTATCACCGCAGGCATTGACGGACCTGAGTGATGTGCAAGCGCTACTGCCATTGGATGAAGGAGAAGAGCAAAGCAGACACTCAGGCGACAGTCCCCAGGTCACCACAAGGTGTATTGTCCCTGCTGCTGCAGCCTACTGTGAGCTTGAAACTGTAAGCAATGAGGGTGATGATGATATGGTGATGGATGTCTCATGGGTGCCCACAAGAGAGGAACAGGAAGAGGAGAGTTCAGAGGGAGAGATAGATCCTCGGAGAGAGGGGAAAAGGGTAAGAAGCAGGGAGAAGATGCAGAAGACAGGATGCAAACACCTGGGGTCAGCCAGAAAACGTGTCCAATCACTTCTAGCGGTACTAGATCAGCCACACACAGGGCTCGTTAATGTGGAAATATTGTGGAAATATTTCTATGAGTTTGCGGTTGACAGAACCAGAATTTTATTCACAAAAAGAATATTCTGGTATAATGCACCATTCTGTGTAATTACCAAAATGAGTAATATATTGCGCATGTACATGGAAGAAAAACATATAGCTGAGTGACAACATATAAAAACATTTTTTTACCAAAAACCTGAATAACCAAATGATTACCTTGGGTTGTAACAGCAAATGGCAGCAGCTAGACCTCTTTGGCACCAAACAAAACAGGCCCAGGGACAGCAGGCAGACCACCTCAGACAGCAGGACAGATAATGCGGCAGAGTTTCCTCCAAAATACACATAATGTGGCAGTGTATCTCTCAAAATACACATAATGTGGCAGCGTCTCTTCCACAAAATACACATATAATGCGGCAGTGTTTCCTCCAAAATACACATAATGTGCATTTGTCTTAAAGAGAACCCGAGGTGGCTTTGTATAACGTTAGTGGGGCACAGAGGCTGGTTGGGCACACTAACACCAGCCTCTGTTGCCCCATGGTGTGTGTCAAAGACCCCCCTGCTCGCCGCTATCCTTCCCGCAGTGCTGGCGACACGCAGCGCGTCGCCAGCACAATGTTTACCCTAGCGCTGTCTGTCAGCGCCGCTCCCCCGCCTCCTCCGCATCGCCGCTACCCGCCCTCGTCCCTTCCCTCCAATCAGCGTGAGGGAAGGGACGAGGGCGGGTAGCGGCGATGCGGAGGAGGCGGCGGAGCGGCGCTGACAGACAGCGCTAGGGTAAACATTGTGCTGGCGACACGCTGCGTGTCGCCAGCATTGCGGGGGTATAGCGGCGAGCAGGGGGGTCTTTGACACACACCATGGGGCAACAGAGGCTGGTGTTAGTGTGCCCAACCAGCCTCTGTGCCCCACTAACGTTATACAAAGCCACCTCGGGTTCTCTTTAAAGGACAACTGTAGTGATAGAGATATGGAGGCTGCCATATTTTTCTCCTTTTAGGCTACTTGCACACTAAGACGTTGCGTTAGGTGCCACGTTAAGGTCGCATAACGTGCACCTAACGCGACGCCTGGTGCTCTTCTATGTGGACGTCAGAGTGAGCCGCGTTGTGCAGCTCACTCTGGCGTCACTCTACAGATAAATTGCATCTGTACAGATAAATTGCACTTACATCAATTCCTCTATCTGACTTGTTTTCAGTGCTTCCATGAGGTCAATAAAATGAAGTCCCTCTATGTTGTTATTAGACAGGTCAAGTCTCCTCAAGATCTTGTTATCTCTTATTCCAGATGCCAGTTCAGTACATGAATTGTGTGTCAGTGTATTTCTTTTCAAGCTTAAAAAAAGAGAAGAATGTTAACTTGTGTTATATGAACATGCAAAAAAAATTGGCCACACACATGGATGCACTGTGCACAGCTGGTGATGGCTATTTATGGGAGGTCACTAAAAGTGGCCACTAATGGTCCAATTTGTAGCGAAAAATCATTAGAGCGATCAGAAATTCTGATCAGATTTGTTCGAAATAATCTCAGTTGATGGGCACAATCGATTATGAACGATTATAAAAAAATTCGTTCGACTGGATTTTTGTCAAACCAAAATTTGGATTTTCTTGATTGGTTGTGATAGATAGGAAGCAAAGATTGGTTTATTGATGGTGTAGTGGGCGATTTTTCCTCCGATCAGAATTTCTGATCGCTCAAACGATTTTTTGCTAGAAATTGGACCATTAGTGGCCACCTTTAGCTGAATCCTGGCCATTAGCAATGGCGTAGCATTTTCCTATCCAGTGCTGCTGCACTAATATATTTATAGTGTGCAGGGTATGTACTTACATAATTTTACCAGACTTTTTTTCAGGACATATATCCATAAAACATCCCCACACACTACACTAAAAGTATTTTGACATTTAGTAAAATTACTGTAATAATGAAAAAAAAAAGCATGCCCCCTCCCCCATTAACTTTTTACCTCCCATGCTAGCTGGTATAGCCCAGGGATTATGGAGCCCATCAGAATCAGATTTATTTGCCAAGTACAAAGGGGGGTTGTACCTGTATTTGGTTTTGGCACATAAAGGGTCGGTGATGTAACAATGTAACATACAATGCACATGCGGAGCTACCTTCTGCGAAACTCACACGCTGCACAGTGAGATCAGGAGCTACACAGACTGACCATGGGGTAGTTAGATGGGGCAGAGAAGATAGAGAGGTCAGAGGTCTGTGGAGCCTGGTATCCCTGGGGAATAAAGAAAGTGGTGCTGCCCAGGGGCGTAGCAATAGGGGTTGAAGAGGTAGCCACCGCATTGGGGCCCTTGGGCCAGAGGGGCCCCGAAGGGCCCTCCCTCAACTACAGTATTAACTCTCTATTGATCCTGTTCTGATAATTATCACTTATATAGATACTTTGTAAGCTGTCAATTCTATTGGAATTCCACGTGAAAGACCAATACGAAGTGGTGTACACGTGAGAAGTGGAACGAAATTCATACATGATTCCAAATATTTTTTTTACAAATCAATAACTGCAAAGTGGGGTGTACATAAATATTAAGCCCCCTTTGGTCTGAGTGCAGTCAGTTGCCCATAGACATTGCCTGATGAGTGCTAATGACTAAATAGAGTGCACCTGTGTGTAGTCTAATGTCAGTACAAATACTGTACAGCTGCTCTGTGATGACCTCATAGGTTGTCTAAGAGAATATTGGGAGCAACAACACCATGAAGTCTAAAGAACACACCAGACAGGTTAGGGATTATTATTATTATTATTATTATTATTGAGAAATTTAAAGCAAGCTTAGGCTACAAAAAGATTTCCAAAGCCTTGAACATCCCACGGAGCACTGTTCAAGAGATCATTCAGAAATGGAAGGAGTATGGCACAACTGTAAACCTACCAAGACAAGGCCGTCCACCTAAACTCACAGGCAGAACAAGGAGAGCACTGATCAGAAATACAGTCAAGAGGCCCATGGTGACCCTGGATGAGCTGCAGAGATCTACAGCTCAGGTGGGGGAATCTGTCCATAGGACAACTATTAGTCATGCACTACACAAAGTTGGCCTTTATGGAAGGGTGGCAAGAAGAAAGCCATTGTTAACAGAAAAGCATAAGAAGTCCCGTTTGCAGTTTGCCACAAGCCATGTGGGGGACACAGGAAACATGTGGAAGAAGGTGCTCTGGTCAGATGAGACCAAATAGAATTTTTTGGCCAAAATGCAAAAATGCAAAAAGCTATGTGTGGCGGAAAACTAACACTGCACATCACTCAGAATGCACCATCTCCACTGCCAAATATGGTGGTGGCAGCATCATGCTCTGGGGGTGCTTCTCTTCAGCAGGGACAGGGAATCTAGTCAGAGTTGATGGGAAGATGGATGGAGCCAAATACTGGGCAATCTTGGAAGAAAACCTCTTGGAGTCTGCAAAAGACTTGAGACTGGGACGGAGGTTCACCTTCTAGCAGGACAATGACCCTAAACATAAAGCCAGGGCAACAATGGAATGGTTTAAAACAAAACATATTCATGTGTTAGAATGGCCCAGTCAAAGTCCAGATCGAAATCCAATCGAGAATCTGTGGCAAGATCTGAAAACTGCTGTTAACAAACGCTGTCCATCTAATCTAACTGAGCTGGAGCTGTTTTGCAAAGAAGAATGGGCAAGGATTTCAGTCTCTAGATCTGCAAAGCTGGTAGAGACATACCCTAAAAGACTGGCCGCTGTAATTGCAGCAAAAGGTGGTTCTACAAAGTATTGACTCAGGGGGCTGAATAATTACACACACCCCACTTTGCAGTTATTGATTTGTAAAAAATGTTTGGAATCATGTATGATTTTCGTTCTACTTCTCATGGGTACACCACTTTGTATTGGTCTTTCACATGGAATTCCAATAAAATTTATTCTTGTTTGTGGCAGTAATGGGACAAAATGTGGAAAACTTCAAGGGGGCCGAATACTTTTGCAAGCCACTGTATAGTAATTAAAAAAAAATGAAAAGGATGAATATAAAAGGTACTACAAAGTATTATGAAGTTTATGAATATTATGAATATTTGGGGTAAAAAAAATATGTTCATGTGTGTATATATATATATATATATATATATATATATATATATATATATATATATATATATATATATATATACAGTGGGTTGCAAAAGTATTCGGCCCCCTTGAAGTTTTCCACATTTTCCACATTACTGCCACAAACATGCATCAATTTTATTGGAATTCCATGTGAAAGACCAATACAAACTGGTGTACATGTGAGAAGTGGATCGAAAATCATACATCATTCCAAACATTTTTTACAAATAAATAACTGCAAAGTGGGGTGTGCGTAATTATTGGGCCCCCTGAGTCAATACTTTGTAGAACCACCTTTTACTGCAATTACAGCTGCCAGTCTTTTAGGATATGTCTCTACCAGCTTTGCACATCTAGAGACTGAAATCCTTGCCCATTCTTCTTTGCAAAATAGCTCCAGCCCAGTCAGATTCGATGGACAGCGTTTGTGAACAGCGGTTTTCAGATCTTGCCACAGATTCCCGATTGGATTTAGATCTGGACTTTGACTGGGCCATTCTAACACATAGATATGTTTTGTTTTAAACCATTCCATTGTTGCCCTGGCTTTATGTTTAGGGTCATTGTCCTGCTGGAAGGTGAACCTCCGCTCCAATCTCAAGTCTTTTCCAGCCACCAAGAGGTTTTCTTTGCCCTGTATTTGGCTCCATCCATCTTCCCATCAACTCTGACCAGCTTCCCTGTCCCTGCTGAAGAGATGCACCCCCCGAGCATGATGCTGCCACCACCATATTTGACAGTGGGGATGGTGTGTTCAGAGTGATGTGCAGTGTTAGTTTTCCTCCACACATAGCGTTTTGCATTTTGGCCAAAAAGTTCCATTTTGGTCTCATCTGACCAGAGCACCTTCTTCCACATGGTTGCTGTGTCCCCCACATGGCTTGTGGCAAACTGCAAACGGGACTTCTTATGTTTTCTGTTAACAATGCCTTTCTTCTTGCCACTCTTCCATAAAGGCCAACTTTGTGTAGTGCATGACTAATAGTTGTCCTATAGACAGATTCCCCCACCTGCTCTGTAGATCTCTGCAGCTCGTTCAGAGTCACCATGGGCCTCTTGAGTGCATTTCTGATCAGTGCTCTCCTTGTTTGGCCTGTGAGTTTAGGTGGACGGCCTTGTCTTGGTAGGTTTACAGTTGTGCCATACTCCTTCCATTTCTAAATTATCGCTTGAACAGTGCTCCGTGGGATGTTCAAGGCTTTGGAAATCTTTTTGTAGCCTAAGCCTGCTTTAAATTTCTCAATAACGTGATCCTTGACCTGTCTGTCGTGTTCTTTGGACTTCACGGTGTTGTTGCTCCCAATATTCTCTTAGACAACCTCTGAGGCCGTCACAGAGCAGCTGTATTTGTACTGACATTAGATTACACACAGGTGCACTCTATTTAGTCATTAGCACTCATCAGGCAATGTCTATTGGCAACTGACTGCACTCAGATCAAAGGGGGCCGAATAATTATGCACACACCACTTTGCAGTTATTTATTTGTAAAAAATGTTTGGAATCATGTATGATTTTCGTTCCACTTCTCACGTGTACACCACTTTGTGTTGGCCTTTCATGTGGAATTCCAATAAAATTGATTCATGTTTGTGGCAGTAATATGACAAAATGTGGAAAAGTTCAAGGGGGGCGAATACTTTTGCAACCCACTGTATATATATATATTTATATATATATATATATATATATATATATATATATATAGATATATATAGATATATATAGATATATATATCTATATATATATATATATATAGATAGATAGATAGATAGATAGATAGATAGATAGATAGATAGATAGATAGATAGATAGATAGATATTCAAATAAATGGAAATATGTGGGAAATTTCACAAAACCTCCATCCCAGGGATTACAACCATACTTTAGCATAAAAACATGCACAGAACTTATATATGTCCCCATAAAGTCGCAGGGATGGTCGTAGTCAGCCAACTTCGCTACGCTGGAACTACGCGTAGGTTTTACGCAATTACGCTTCGCCAATCTATGGCTTCGAAATCAAATATTCGCTTCGTATGCATTTAGTACACTACGCGTTAAAATACGCAATTACGCGTAGTGCGAAATGTAGTGTGTGCGGATGCTTTTGCCCGATGCAGAAAATTTTACACATGAATTCCTTTTTAGTTGCTTATACCGGGAACTCTTCTATGCGTACATTCCCCTTTCCAATGCGTACATTTGTAAACATACAATCGCACGTGGAAAATTAAATGCGAGAAACGCATTCGTAGTTCACTACGCAGTACACATGTTAACTACGCATAGTGGGCATAAGCTACGCGTAACAGAACTTTGTTACGTGTAAATTTGTAAGCGTAGTTTTGAAACTTCACCTACGAACTATGATGCGTAGATGCGAACTACGATGCGTAAATTCGCACTGGCGTAGTTTCTGCTCATCCTTGATAAAGTGAACTACACGTTACTCAATTACATTTGGAACAGTAAATGGACAATTAAAAGCATCAATCGGACTCCCTGTTATAATCAATTACGGTAATACTAATTTACCAAAAATGCACACAGACAAAAACGGAGGGGCTAGAAAAAAGGGGAAGAAACATCAAAACCACCAAAATTAAACTACATGTGGACCATCCTGAAGCACCACAGTATTAGTACACCAAGAAAAATGACACACATTAGTGTAATAAGCTCAATTAATATAATGGTGTCCAGAGGAAACCTAAATGATCATACAGAACAGGAACCTATTGTGTAGTGATATAGAGGAATGGAGAAAAAGAGAAAACTAGTTAAGCCAACGAGACCATTAGATGTATGTGGCTACTTCTAGCCTCTCGTTTAACTCTATTGGGGTTAGGAAATTGAATTTAAAAATCCAATAGGATTCCCGTTCACAGAGTTTTCTAAACCTTAACCCTTTATTAAAATTTTTGGCTATGAGTTCTATCCCCATTATCCTCAGATTATCAACCCGCCTCTCATGAACCTCCCAAAAATGTCTGGGCACGGTATGTTTTGTACATCCATCCTGTATTTTCCTCTTGTGCTCACCCCAGTCTTTGCCGCAGAGGTCTAGTAGTCCTACCCACATAATATTTATTCATCCACACATCCACACGACAATAAACAAACAACAAAGGTGGAACCACAATTAATAAATTCCTTCACCTTAACTGTCTCACCCTGTCAACATTATCAAAGACTCGATGTCGCATAAATTTACAACACCCGCACCACTTTTTGTTACATCTAAAATTTCCAATCAACTGTGGAAAAAAGGAAGATGAGCAGGAAGGTTCCTCTAGTCTTATATTTCCAATATTGCTTGGTGCAAGTTTATTTTTAATAGAACTCTCTTTTTTAAAAATGACCTCTGGGTTATCTGATAACTGATTTTTCAACCACGGATCCTGTAGCGCAATGTGCCAATTTTTCTTTAAGATGTTTTTGATCCTCATAGCACTTTTATTATAGGTGGTGACAAATGAGGGGCCCCTTTCACTATTTCACTATTTCCATATATTTTGGTCTTTCTAAGTCTCTGATCTTTGCCTTTATTTCTGAGTTTATCGACATCTTTAACCACTTAACGACCGCCCACTGCACATGGGCGGCCGGAGAGTGGATCCCGCAAGGACCGCCGCATGTACGAGAGGCGGCGGTCCTTGGACGGGCATGGGCGGAGCGATCGCGTCATCCGTGACGCGATCCTCCGCCGGGGATCGATGGCCGGGGATTTTGCCTCCAGCTCGCCGGCCACTTAGCAGCGCCGGCGGGCGGAGGAGTATAAAAATCTGCCGATCAATGCGTATAATAGGCTTTGTAATGTATACAAAGCCTATTATACAGGCTGCCTCCTGCCCTGGTGGTCCCAGTGTCCGAGGGACCACCAGGGCAGGCTGCAGCCACCCTAGTCTGCACCCAAGCACACTGATTCCCCCCACCCTGCCCCCTGATCGCCCACAGCACCCCTCAGACCCCCCTTTCCCACCCCCAGACCCCTGTTTGCACCCAATCACCCCCCTAATCACCCATCAATCACTCCCTGTCACTATCTGTTGACACTATTTTTTTTATTCCCTAAACTGCCCCCTGCTCCCTCCTGATCACCCCCCCACACCTCAGATTCTCCCCAGACCCCCCCCCTGTGTACTGTATGCATCTATCCCCCTGATCACCTTTCAATCACCCATCAATCACCCCCTGTCACTGCCACCCATCAATCAGCCCCTAACCTGCCCCTTGCGGGTAATCTGATCACCCACCCACACCAATAGATCGCCCGCAGATCCGACGTCAGATCACCTCCCAAATGCATTGTTTACATCTGTTCTCTACCCTAAACACCCACTAATTACCCATCAATCACCCATCAATCACCCCCTATCACCACCTGTCACTGTTACCCATCAGATCAGACCCTAATCTGCCCCTTGCGGGCACCCAATCACCCGCCTACACGCTCAGATTGCCCTCAGACCCCCCCCTTATCAATTCGCCAGTGCATTATTTACATCTTTTCTTCCCTGTAATAACCCACTGATCACCTGTCAATCACTTGTCAATCACCCATTAATCACCCCCTGTCACTGCCACCCATCAATCACCCCCTGTCACTGCCACCCATCAATCAGCCCCTAACCTGCCCCTTGCGGGCAATCTGATCACCCACCCACACCAATAGATCGCCTGCAGATCCGATGTCAGATCACCTCCCAAAGGCCACCCTGCTTATGACCGGTTCCACAAAATTCGCCCCCTCATAGACCACCTGTCATCAAAATTTGCAGATGCTTATACCCCTGAACAGTCATTTTGAGACATTGGTTTCCAGACTACTCACGGTTTTGGGCCCATAAAATGCCAGGGCAGTATAGGAACCCCACAAGTGACCCCATTTTAGAAAAAAGACACCCCAAGGTATTCTGTTAGGTGTATGACGAGTTCATAGAAGATTTTATTTTTTGTCAAAAGTTAGCGGGAATTGATTTTTATTGGTTTTTTTTTCACAAAGTGTCATTTTTCACTAACCCCCACCCACCTGTACCCCACCTGTGATGTATCCCACCCACCTGTGATGTATCCCACCCACCTGTACCCCACCTGTGATGTATCCCACCCACCTGTACCCCACCTGTGATGTATCCCACCCACCTGTGATGTATCCCACCCACCTGTACCCCACCTGTGATGTATCCCACCCATCTGTGATGTATCCCACCCACCTGTACCCCACCTGTGATGTATCCCACCCACCTGTGATGTATCCCACCCACCTGTACCCCACCTGTGATGTATCCCACCCACCTGTGATGTATCCCACCCACCTGTACCCCACCTGTGATGTATCCCACCCACCTGTGATGTATCCCACCCACCTGTACCCCACCTGTGATGTATCCCACCCACCTGTACCTAACCTGTGATGTATCCCACCCACCTGTACCCCACCTGTGATGTCTCCCACCCACCTGTGATGTCTCCCACCCACCTGTGATGTCTCCCACCCACCTGCGATGTACCCCACCTGTGCACATAAAACATACACAATGACCAATTATTAAACATCAATTTATTGTAAAAAATTAAGACATTTAAAATCACTTAAAAACTTGAAACTCCAAAATAAACACATTTCAACAAAACATATTAAAAACCAAACATTCACCCTCGTCCTGGTGGTGTGGTAAAATAAAGTCTCAGTTGGTCCCTGTTCCGCAGTGACACTACCCTTGGCCTGGTTGCATACCTCCGCAGGGGCATTAGTGGAAGCACATTCGGGGGTTCCGGAGTCTCTCTTTCCTCCTGCCGCACAAAGTTGTGGAGGATGCATGCTGCCTTCACCACGACAACTGCGTTGCCCGGTTTCAGCAGCATGGGCGTGTGGAACACCCTCCACTTTGACACCAGGATCCCAAATGTGCACTCCACCATTCTCCTTGCACGGCTCAACCGAGCATTGAAGTGTAGCTGGCTGGCATCAAGTCCCCTGTCTGGGTACGAACGCATTACATGGTCGGACAGGAGGAAGGCCTTGTCCCCCACAAACACATAGGGGTAGGCCGGTGCCCTTGTCCCAGGCCAGGGTCTGTCACGGGGGAGACGCAGTCTGCCTTCCTCCATCAGCCGGCAAAGGGTCGTATGCTGGAAAATTCCAGAGTCATTGGAACTACCGTACGACCCCACGTCCACGTACACAAACTTGTAGTCCGCATCTGCCACTGCCATTAGAACAATGCTAAAGTATTTTTTATAGTTGAAATAATGGCTGCCACTCCCCACGGGTTTCTGAAGCCGGATGTGTTTCCCATCCAGTGCGCCAACACAATTAGGAAACTTGCACTCGGTCCAGAAGCCCTGGGCGATCTCCTCCCATTTCGTGGTGTCTGGCACAGGCATGTATCTGGCCCTCAGTCACGTCCAAAGGATCCTCGAAGTCCTCACGACGATGCCTGCCACCGTGCTCTTCCCAATACGAAATGTGACATGTAGCGATGTATATGTTTGTCCAGTTGCGATGTACCTACAAGAGAAATAATCGAAATCAATTTTTCAGGAGAAAGGTTCAAGACAAGGTGGCGCAATATACGTGATGCATACGTGAAATGGCTACGGAAGAAAAAACTTGCCGAACGAAGTGGCAGTGGCGGGGGAAAGTGACAAAAAGACTACCAATTTGCCAAGCAATTGTCTTTCATCAATGCAAGCCTGGAACCTAGACTGTAAGTACCACTACTGTGGGCAGGAACTGAGAGCTCATTTTAGCAGACAACTACCATGACTTCAGCCATGTATTGCTATAAACTGGCCTCAATTCCCATGGCTAGCGAACTTTTCTCACAAGCTTTATCAAATGTTTGGTAGAAACGGTTGATAAAGTGTTTGCTAGTGTTTGCTAGCTCTGTGAATTGACGCCACATGCTGTTTGGCACACCAATAAATATTGTTTTTATCTACAGGACTGAAGACAATTTGGAGCAAGAGGAACCGACCCAGGAGGCACGGTTCAGCAGTGAGGAGAGCTTGGTGGATGATGACGTCGCCGATGTAACCTATTGCCCCGAGGAGAGGAGTAGGAGGAGGGAGTCCTTAGCTATCCCAGCTCTCTCCTTTGATGATGACTTGGTAGAAGAGAGCTTGGATGTTGAGGTTGCAGGACCGAGTGTGGAAGAAGCTACACCTCCACAATCGACCGCTATGGAAGCTCCAGGGGAACAAGAACAAAGTGAGGAGCACCGAGAGACTGCAGCACAACCAGCGCGCAGGGCAACCCCGACACAGGCCAGAGGACTGGAAGATGCTGCCACACCACCAGTGAGGACCACCCCACCAGTGAGGCGTCGAGGTACCCTCCCCCCAACAAGGAGAGAGACAGAGTCCGAGATGTCCGGGGCTGTCTCCGGACTTCTCGGGATTCTTCAGAGCCACCAAACTCTCATAACCCGGCAGTTGCAAGATGAGGACAGGGGCCATATCATGGAGCAGTACAAGTCCCACATCACTTCACTGCAATGTGAGCTCGACGCTGTACATGGGCACTACAGGGACGAGCTTAAAATGATGCATGAGATGCACAGAGGAGAAATCGACCAACTGCGTGCGCAGCATCATCAGTCGTTGGGCCAGCTGCAGAACATGATGCAGCAAATGCATCAACAAAGCAAGGAACTACTGAAATTGCAGGCACACCCGTGTTTTCACACTGTGATGTCTCTAATACCATATTTGGAAAAGGTGCCTTCCCAAAACATGATGGCGTGCCATTCCACTTTGCTGGAGGTGATCAAACAACACATGGACACGCCATTATTGCAACCACCAATTTTTAGACCCCCACAACCAACAGCGGTGCCCACCTGGCAATCATCACAGATGTACACCGGCTACAGAGGCAGTCAATATGGGCCACCGCTGTCAGGGTCCAGCTCATCCACGACCAGCACCCAAGAGAGTCCAGATTTCCAGGCAGCAACTCCCACCTTTTCTAGTAGTGGTGCCGATCCAATTTGAAAAAAAAAGTCAAATTGTTCCTGGACATGCTCCTCTGAATACCTCCGATCCTCGGAGGAAGGATACCATCCCAGGGCTTTTTAGCCCAACCTTTTCCCTGCCCCATCTCCTTCAACCAAGGTTCAGAGGTGTTCAGATGACCATGTCAGGGAACTTTTGTTTTTGCTGGACTTGAACTTTAGGGCCTGGTGTCCCCGAAAGACACTACCTGGGTCACAACCTTGTGCCTGTTGCACTGCACCTGTAGTCCTGCACCTGTGCCTTTGATTCCTCTTGTTCCTTACTTTGTTGTTCCTAATCACTTGCACAAGACCCTTGGAGCCATGGATGAAGGACACCTTGACTGGTCGGTGAGAGGCCTAGCCTTTTCACTGACCTGTGTCCTTCATCCATGGCTCAGAGGGTCATGTGCCAGTGGTTAGGTTTTTAAAGCACTTCAATTTTAGGGCCTGGTGTCCCCGAAAGACACTACCTGGGTCACAACCTTGTGCCTGTTGCACTGCACCTGTAGTCCTGCACCTGTGCCTTTGATTCCTCTTGTTCCTTACTTTGTTGTTCCTAATCACTTGCACAAGACCCTTGGAGCCATGGATGAAGGACACCTTCACTGGTCGGTGAGAGGCCTAGCCTTTTCACTGACCTGTGTCCTTCATCCATGGCTCAGAGGGTCATGTGCCAGTGGTTAGGTTTTTAAAGCACTTCAATTTTAGGGCCTGGTGTCCCCGAAAGACACTACCTGGGTCACAACCTTGTGCCTGTTGCACTGCACCTGTAGTCATGCACCTCTGCCATCGGTTCCTCTTGCTCCTCACTTTGTTCTTGTTCCTAACCACTTGCACAAGACCCTTTGAACCATGGATGAAGGACACCTTGACTGGTCGGTGAGAGGCCTAGCCTTTTCACTGACCTGTGTCCTTCATCCATGGCTCAGAGGGTCCTGTGCCAGTGGTTAGGTTTTAGAAGCACTAAAAATTTAGGGCCTGGTGTCCCCGAAAGACACTACCTGTAGTCCTGCTCCTCTGCCATCGGTTCCTCTTGCTCCTCACTTTGTTCTTGTTCCTAATCACTTGCACAAGACCCTTGGAACCATGGATGAAGGACACCTACACTGGTCGGTGAGAGGCCTAGCCTTTTCACTGACCTGTGTCCTTCATCCATGGCTCAGAGGGTCCTGTGCCAGTGGTTAGGTTTTTGAAGCACTTTAATATTAGGGACTGGTGTCCCCGAAAGACACTTGGGCAGCTATGCCCTGCAACTCTTCCAGCACAAAGTTGGTGGTTGGTGTTCCTTAAAACTGACCGGGCTATACCATAGATATGTTATTTTTTGTCTTCCATGTTGGAAGAATGTTTCCATGTTGGAAAGTGGTTGTTTTTGCAATAAAAAAATTTGTTTTTACATACCTCAGTGTGATGAGTAGTTGTTCTTGTGGTGTGACTGCTCTCCTGAACGTGGTATCCTTCTTCCTAAGGTCATCCTTCACCATCTCCAAAAGGGTATCAAACCTGTCAGGAGATGGAAAGGAAGAAGCTGTAAAGTATGTTGTGGGACAAGGTGTTGGGTGGAGGATGGGGGAGGTGTGTTTACAGAGGTTTGGGAGTGTTGTGGAGGGTGGGGGTGTAGTGTATAGCTAGGTATACAGGGGTGTGGGGGTCAGGGTGGTGTGTTTAGCTAGGTATACAGGGATGAGGTGTTGTGGGGGTGAGGGTGGGGTGTTTAGGGATGGTGGGGGTTGGTGTATTTAGGCCTAGATACTTACAGGGGAATAGACATCCGAGTGTAGCTGTAGAACTTCTGTGGGTGTCGTCTGAGGTCCCGGTAGAGGGCCTGGAACTCTCCCTTCCTCTGCCTCCTGGCTAGTAGAGGGTGCACCCACCATCTCCTGCGAGGAGCACGCCTTCTCCCCACATAGTAGTAGGTAAACAACAGGAAGGAGAGAATTCCCAGGTAATAAGCGTAAAAAATGACTGGATCCATGGTCCCAACTGCTGTCTCTGTATCCAAGGATGGTCTCCACACGTCCAGCTGTCTCCAACAATGACCCCAGAGCTTCTGCTGACCTCCCAGAACCCCAGGTATTTATACAGGTTGTTATCTCTTTAAGAATCCGGATCCGGACCGCAACCGTGTTCATACCGCACGGAAACCGTATGCAACCGGACCGGATCCGGACCGGATCCGGACTGGAACCGTACGGGTCAGGTCCGATCCGGCTCCGGTGCGGTCCGGACATCCGGTGCAGTTTTTGCAAAACCGCAAGTGTGAACGGGGCCTAAACCGTGAGGAGTAGTCTAGAAAACAAATGCCTCAAAATGACCTGTGAATAGGACGTTGGGCCCCTTAGCGCACCTACGCTGCAAAAAAGTGTCCCACATGTGGTATCGCCGTACTCAGGAGAAGTAGTATAATGTGTTTTGGGGTGTATTTTTACACATACCCATGCTGGGTGGGAGAAATCTCTCTGTAAATGGACACTTTTTTGCAGCCTAACTGCGCTAAAGGGGCCCAAAGTCCAATGAGCACCTTTAGGCTTTACAGGGGTGCTTACAATTAGGCACCCCCCAAAATGCCAGGACAGTAAACACACCCCACAAATGACCCCATTTTGGAAAGTAGACACTTCAAGGTATTCAGAGAGGAGCATAGTGAGTCCGTGGCAGATTTAATTTTTTTTTTGTCGCAAGTTAGAAATGGAAAGTTTTTTTATTCTTTTTTGTCACAAAGTGTCATTTTCCGCTAACTTGTGACAAATAATAAAATCTTCTATGAACTCACCATGCCTCTCAGTGAATACTTTGGGATGTCTTCTTTCCAAAATGGGGTCATTTGGGGGGTATTTATACTATCCTGGAATTCTAGCCCCTCATGAAACATGACAGGTGGTCAGAAAAGTCATAGATGCTTCAAAATGGGAAAATTCACTTTTTGCACCATAGTTTGTAAACGCTATAACTTTTACCCAAACCAATCAATATAGGCTGAATGGGTTTTTTTTTATTAAAAACATGTTTGTCCACATTTTTCGTGCTGCATGTATACAGAAATTTTACTTTATTTGAAAAATGTCAGCACAGAAAGTAAAAAAAATCATTTTTTTTGACAAAATTCATGTCTTTTTTGATGAATATAATAAAAAGTAAAAATCGCAGCAGCAATCAAATAGCACCAAAAGAAAGCTTTATTAGTGACAAGAAAAGGAGCCAAAATTCATTTAGGTGGTAGGTTGTATGAGCGAGCAATAAACCGTGAAAGCTGCAGTGGTCTGAATGGAAAAAAGGGTCTGGTCCTTAAGGGGGGTAAAGCCCACGGTCCTCAAGTGGTTAAACTCATTGCTCACACTAGTGATAGAATTCTCTTTGTACCCCTTCTGTATAAATGTACTCACTAAAATCTTACTCTGTTCTGTATAGTCCTTATCTAATGAGCAATTTCTTCTCAGACAGCAAAATTGGCTTTTTGGTATATTTTGGATCCATCTTGGATGATGGCAGCTAGACACATGTAAATAGGAATTGCCAGCTGTCGGCTTAAAGTGTGTTTTCGACTGAATACATTTATTTGTATTATCTGCCATTAGAACTAGATCCAAGAATACAATGCTCTTATTATCTATCACATGGGTAAACTGTAGGTTAAAACTGTTATTGTTACAGTATTCCACAAAACCTTTAAACTCGTCCTCATTGCCGTTCCAAATGATCAATATATCATCAATAAATCTGGTATAAAATACCAGATGTTTCCTAAAGGGATTATTACCCCAAATGAAAGCATTTTCCCAAAATGCCATATATAAACTGGCGAAACTCGGGGCAAATCCCGCCCCATAAACGTACCGCAGGTCTGCAAATAAATGGAATCCATAAAAGAAAAATAATTGTGGGCTAAAGCAAACCTACCTGAGTAAGTCAATGAGGAAATTGATCTGCCCTGAAGGGAGGTCTTGATAGATCCCAAGGAAATATCCTGCAGCCTCTAGTCCTTTCTCATGGGGTATACATGTATATAACGAGGCCACATCAAGGGACGCCCAGTAATAGCCATCCTCCCACTTATAATCTGAAAGCAAGTCGAGCACATGCTGGGAGTCCCTGGTGTAGGCCTCCGTGTTCACCACACAAGGATGCAAGACAAAATCAACATAGGAAGAAATATTTTCCAAACCCCCCCCCCCCATTCCAGCCACTAAAGGTCTTCCCGGTGGTTTCTGGGTATCTTTGTATCTTTGTGGATTTTTGGGATGATATAAAAATATGGAGTCTGCGGATACAATGGTTCTAATAACTTCTTCTCCTCCATATTTATGACCTCATTTTTATAAGCATTATCAGTAACAGCAATTAGTTGACTCCTATATCCATCCGTAGGTTCGTAAGTCAACCTAGTTGACGAATCAGCTAGCAACCTCAGACCTTCTGTCTTATAGTCATTGAAATTTAAATTATGGTGCTACACAGTGGGTGCAACAACCAAAAAAATGGCATGTACATGTCAATTCCCCTTTGTGATTGTTACCTTGTCGTGGTGAAAGGGTTTGTGTATCACAATGAAGCAATGACCTATATGGTCATCTTGGCACACCCAAGATGATGAGGTCGTTGCTTCATTGTGGACAGACCAAATTCGATCAGCTGGATAAGTTTTGGCAAAAACTCTTCTTTTATTAGTCACCTCAGGTGATCACTAAAGCCTACTAGGCCAACACTGGGCCCACACTGCAGAATCAGTGTTTTTTTGCTAACTTTACTGTCATTGAACTACCTTAGCCTGACCATAGGACTGGAAAACCGCCATTGCCTGCACTCCCGCGAAATTGTGCACGAGCATGGCCAACACTACACAAAGATTGATGCAGAGAGGACTAACATTTATATCCTGAGGGTGTCAACTATTGACAATGCTCTTAGCGGTTGTTTGTGGTGCGTTAAAGAGAAACTCTGACCAAGAATTGAACTTTATCCCAATCAGTAGCTGATACCCCCTTTTACATGAGAAATCTATTCCTTTTCACAAACAGACCATCAGGGGGTTATGTATGACTGATATTGTGGTGAAACCCCTCCCACAAGAAACTGAGGACCTGTAACGATCGGTGAAGCACAGAGAGGTCTGATTACCGGTGACCTGCAGCGTCACGGGGAATACAGACGTATACCAGATTATATGTGATCTGCAGTATCACCGATAATCCAATATACTGGCTAACCTCTGTTCACCTGAGTAGAGTGTAGTGTTAGGTGCAACAGTAATACGGAGGACAAGCCTCAGTGCAGCAAGGAGAACTGCACAGATTCCTTCCGCAGATCTGAGCTCTCCAAGACGGGAGGAGTCAGACTGACAGTAGGAAGGACAGACTGAAAGTAACCTTCAGGAGGAAGGATCACTAACAGAGCGAGGAACCGCCTCTAACAGTAAGGTCGGTTCTCGAGGTCGGGCAAGCCAGGTCGTACACACACGGACAGATAAAGTACAAGATCAGGAGGCAAAGGCGGAGTCAAAGTACAGGCAGGGTTCAGCAACGGGGTATCAGATATATCGGGGTACAAAATCAGGAGGCAGAAGCAGAGTCAAGGAACGAGCCGGGGTTCGGCAACAGAGTATCAGAAATATCGAGGTACAAGATCAGAGTTCAGGAGAATAGTCGAGGCAGGCAAAAGTCAAAACAGATAATCACAATCAAACTAGTACTTTAAGCTATCAACAGAATCTAGCTTAGTGTAGGATTACAGCTCCAGCTGGTCCCGGCACACTAACGGATCTGACTACGGATCTGGGTGCTCCCACGTATGTGATCGCAACGCCAGACAAGATATGAGTAAACAGCCGGCAGTATATATACTCATACGTGTCCCCCAGCACCTCCCTGATTGCTGGACCAATGGGGAGCGGAGTAAAGAGTCAGCTGACCTGCCTGATCAGCTGACTCTCTCCCGGGTGTCATAAGGCCTGCTTGAGTGCGCGCGCGCGCGTCACTCTAAACTCTGTGGGACTACGGGTCCCAGCCACCGCAGCCCCGCTCAGCGGTGTCTCTGCTGCGGGGACATGTGCGCGAACCGCCGCGTCCAACGCGGCGGTTTCGCCGCGTTGCCCCACCTGCTGCATGGAGGCAGCCGCCTCATGATGTGAAGAGGCGGCTGCCTCTCCGTGTGATGCGGAAAGAGCCGCCCGCCGCTGGCTCATGGCGGCGGCTCTTCCGCGATTCCTCACAGGACCGTGGTACTCCTGGCAGTTTCCTGTCTGTGAACCTTGTTGCATTGTGGGAAATAGCTGTTTACAGCTGTTTCCAACTGCACAAAAAGCATGCAGCAACTACATCACCTGCCAACAGTAAAAATGTCACCATGCAATAAATGTCAGAATGTAAAGCAGGGATTTAGAAGATTTTACAATGGGCAAACACTGACTAAATCATTTATACATAATTATTGTAAAAATGAAGCACTTTTTTATTACATTATTTTAACTGGAGTTCCTCTTTAAATAGACTCTGAAGCGAGTATAAATTTACTTTTTTAACATGCAGTCATGTTAATCAGTATAACCGCTGCTAAAACGCTGCTATCCCGCGGCAAAATGAAGGATTTATACCCCTCAAATCCCCTCTCCTACCTCCGGGGAGTGCTTCCTGATGAGGCAGAGCTTATGGCTGTAGCACTGCCTCTCAGCGCGTCAATCCCTGCTGATCGCCGCCTCTCCCCGCCCCTCTCAATCTGCCTTCACAGAGAGGGGTGGGGGAGAGGCGATGATCCTCGCGGCGATTGACGCGCATGGAGGCAGAGCTGCAGCCATAAGCTCTGCCTCCATGAGCAGCAAAATCCAAGGCCAAGAAAGTCATGGATTTTGCAGGGGGGATTTGGGGGGTATAAACCTCTCGTTTTGCCATGGGATAGCGGCGTTTTAGTAGCAGTTATACTGATTAACATGACTGCATGCTAAAAAAGTAAATTTACACTCGCTTCAGAGTCTCTTTAAGCGGGGAGTTTAGTGAGTCATTGTGAAGCAGGCCTAGCCCTTACAACACCTGATACCTACAGTATATATTTATGAATGTATATACTGTGTATATATATATATATATATATATATATATATATATATATATATATATACACACACACACACAAATGGCCTGTTTTTTTTTTCTTTATTTACAAAACAAACAGTCACACCAATGTCCGCAATTAACATCACAAACCACTCACACCACCTACCAACTCACTCCTAGTCCAAGCATCCAGCGCGATTCCACTCAGCATCTGGCACTCAGTGCAAGGATAGAGGAGCCAGGGGCGTAATCGTGCTTCTGACGAAATTATGCACCGGCAGAAGCAGAGAAGAAAGGAAATACTGCGCATGCACGGCGCAGTATATCGGGGTTAGAGGTCACCACAGTTGCAGGGACAGAATGATGAATTCCAGAAGACCGGCGGCTGACGGAGGGGAACGAGAGAAGTGGTAAGTATCTAATTTTAACTCCCTAGCCATCGTTCCTTTCATTTTACCAGAGCCTTTGGGCTGTGGTATCCTTTAAACTAATACCACACAAATAATTCAATGTTTCCATGTTTTTATTAAAAACACCATGTAAACATTCACAGTGCAGGTGGAAAAGGTATGTGAACCCCTAGACTGATGACATCTCCAAGAGCTATTTGAAGTGAGGTGTTAACCAGTTGGAGTCGGAACAAAGAGATGAGATTGGGGGTGTTAGTTACAGCTGCCCTATAAAAAAACACACACCAGTTTTGGGTTTGCTTTTCCCAAGAAGCATTGCCTGATGTGAATGATGCCTCACACAAAAGAGCTCTCAGAAGACCTACGATTAAGAATTGTTGACTTACATAAAGCTGGAAAGCGTTATAAAAATATCTCCAAAAGCCTTGCTGTTCATCAGTCCATGGTAAGACAAATCTATATATATATAAAATTGGATGTGTGTGTGTGTATGTATTTAAGTATGTACCGCGATCACTCGAAAACGCCTTTACTGATTTTAACGAAACTTGGTATACAGATCCCTTACTATCTGGGATGATATGTTCTGGGGGTCTTGCGTCACCCCTGTACACCTGGGCGGAGCTACAAAAAGCCAGTCAGATTTCACTCATTCATGTCAATGGAAAACATGTATAGGGATGGCCCTGCTTAGAAGAACTCATGGAGAAGCATGTGATCAGTTTGATCAGCTGATAGGTTTGTAAGGTTCTGATTTGCTGGTCCTGATCATGTGTTAAACCAGGAAGTTATCACAGCAAATCAGGACCTTACAAATTTATCAGCTGATCAAACTGATCACATGCTTCTCTATGAGTTCTCCTAATCAGGGCCATCCCTAAAAATGTAAAAGGCTGCCATTCTCACAGTAATCAAGCCAGAGTCCCCAAACTTGGCACAGTTGGTCACTTGGTGACTGAAGTTACAAATTCAGGAAAAGTGGGCGGGGCATAAAACAGAGAATCAAATTTCAGCCATTCATTTTCAATGGGAGAATGTACTGCAGACATTTTTAGACTGTTAATCGCAGGGTTTTCAAACTTGGCACACTTAGTCACTAGGTGAATGGAATTAATATTCAGGAAAGTGGGTGGAGCCTAAAGCAGTCAATCAAAATTCACTTATTGATTTTCAAGGCGAATATTTAAACTGCTGCTATTCTTACACTGTTAATGGCAGAGGTCTCAAAACTGGTTCACTAAAGGGGCAACAAACAGCCAATTAGATTTCATTGATGGATAAACTACTTCCATTTACACATTTTTGATGCCAGCAACCTGAAAGCTTACAAACTTGGTAAATGAGTGACTGTGTCAAGGTAAGAAAAAAGTGGGTAGAGCCAAAAGCAAATTTCACTGGGAAAATATAAACTGCAGCCATTCTTACACTGTTAATGGCAGGGTCCTCAAAGTTTGCACAGTTAGTCTCTGGGTGACTGGGATATAATATTCAGGGAAGTGTGTGGAGCCTACAATAGCCAAAATTCACCTGTTGATTTTCAAGGGGAATACTTAAATAGCTGCTATTTTCTAGGGATGGTCATAGTCAGCCAACTTCGTTACACTGGAACTATGCGTAGTTTTACGCAATTACACTTCAAAATCAAATATTCGCTTCGTATGCATTCCGTAGACTACGCGTTAAAATATGCAATTACGCGTAGTGCGAAGCGTAGTGTATGCAGACACTTATGCCTGTATGCGGAACATTTTACGCATTAATTCCTCTATAAATGCTTATACCAGGAACTCTTCTATGCGTACATTCCCCTTTCCAATGCGTAAATTTGTAAGCATACAATCGTACGCGGAAAGTTAGACGCGAGTAGTGCATTCGTAGTTCAATACGCAATACACATGTTAACTACATGTGTATTGGGCGTAAGCTTCGCGTAGCGGTACTTTGCTATGCGTAAATTTGTAAGCGTAGTTTTGAAACTTCACCTACGAACTACAATGCGTAGATGCGAACTACGATGCGTAAATTCGCACTGGCATTGTTTCCGCTCATAATACATGATTAATACCAGATGCACCAAACCTGGTACAGTCGGTCACTGGCGTAAAAATTCTGGAAAGGGGGTGGAGCCATAAAACAGTAAATAAGATTTGTTTAATTTCAATGGGAATATATAAATGATTGATACCAAGGACCCCAAAGCTCACAAACTTGGTCATTGAGTGTCTGTATGTCAAGGTCAGAAAAAGTGGGCAGAGCCAACAACTATATTTTTTTTACATGGGAAAATATAATCTGCAGCCATTCGTGCACTGCCAGGGTTCTCAAACTTGACACAGTTGGCCACTGGGTGACTGGGATTAATATTCAAAAAAGTGCGTGGAGCCTACAACAGCCAATCAAAATTCACTTATTGATTTTCAAAGGGAATATTTACATTGCTGCCATTCTTACACTCTTAATGGCAAAGGCTGTCTGTTATTGGATGACTGGAGTTAAAATTCTGGGAAGGGGCGAAGCCACAAACAGCCAATCAGATTTGTTTAATTTCAGTGGAAAAATTTTAATTATTGGTGCCAAGGACCACAAAGCTCACAAACTTGGTCACTGAGTGGCTGTGTGTCAAGTTTAGAAAAAGTGGGCGGAGCCCAGAACTAAATTTTTTTACATGGGAAAAAATAAACTGCAGCCATTCTTACACTGTTAATCACAGGGTTCTTAAACTTCACACAGTTGGTCAATTGGTGACTGGGATTAATATTCAGGAAAGATGGTTGAGCTAACAACAGCCAATCAAAATTCACCTATTGATTTTCAAGGGGAATATTTACATTGCTGCCATTCTGGCACTGGTAATGGTACAATCCTCAAACCTCGGTGACTGGGGTTCAAATTCAGAAAAGGGGGTGGAGCCACAAACAGCCAATCAGATTTGTTTTATTTCAATGGGAAAATACAAAGTATTGATGCCAAGGACCCCAAAGCTCATAAACTTGGTCATCAAGTTTTTACGTGTTATGGGTAGAAAAAGTAGGCAAAGCCAACAGCAGCCAAATACATAGCCGGGCAATGCAGGGTCAGCAGCCAGTAAATATATATATATATATATATATATATATATATATATATATATATATATATATATATACAGAGAGAGAGAGAGAAAGAAAGCTAGTTTAGTCTGTCTAATTCCTAATTTGTCTCTAATCACAAGTTGTAATTTAAACTCTCCCCTGAGTTACCTGACTGCCATGGCAGAGGTGGCAGATAAGCTCATTTGAAAGCTCAGGGTGTGAACAATATAGCCATTTGGATCCCAACTGCTTCTGAGCTAAGTGCTTCTGCCTTACTGTTACAGATTTTTGCCTGGATTTTGACTACTCTCAGCATGCTGCCTCCACCGATATCTGCCTGAATTTTGACTACTCTCTGCCTGCCGCCTGCACTGACCTATGCCTGGATTTTAAATACTCTCCGCCTGCCACCTGCACCGACCTCTGTCTGGATTTTGACTACTCTGTGCCTGCCGTCTTCACTGATGTCTGCCTGGATTTTGACTACTCTCTGCCTGCCGCCTCGCGCGGTCACGTGATGTCCGCTCTTTCACTATAAAGTCTGACGTTTTTCGCCAGAATGGACAAGGAGATCCCCCTGCTCTTGATAAAGCGGCGTCATTACCGTGGAACCGATGGAGACATCTGCCCGGGGTCCTCTCTTTTCATTCACCTCCATTAGTCAGCACCTTCCGGATAAGTATATTGCCTCTTATGCACTGTTCTCTCTTGTGCAGTACACAGTATCATAGTTACAGCCTCTTGTTATAAATGTTACAGCCTCACGAATTTTGCACTTTGTTGGTTGTTTTTTGATCATATTACATCTGATATATTTTTTTGCATCATATTGATGACACTATGTTTGATTTCACTGCATTATCATGACTTATATCACTTTGGTACTATCATCACTTATTAATGGGAATATACTGAACCCGGGTTCGATCCCTGGAGGTAGCTCATTACAGAGCACCCCATGGTGATTTCTTTAATACATTAGGTATATATTAGTGCTACTGGGTGCTCAATATTAATGCAAATACAATTATGCTATAATATTATTGATACTATTGGTGGTATGACTGTTTTAAGTGTTTTTACTCTTCTATAGTGACTATTAATGTTTGTTAACCTCCTTGCCGAACTAATTCCCGCCGGCAAGGAGGCAGCGCAGAACTTTTTTATTTATTTTTTTTTCATATCATGTAGTGAGCCCAGGGTTCGCTACATGATAGCCGCTGAGCGGCGGCATCCCCCCACCCACTCCGATCGCCTTCGGCGATCAGAGTAAGCAGGAAATCCCGTTCAGAACGGGATTTCCTGCAGGGCTTCCCCGGTCACCATGGCAACGGGGCAGGATGACGTCACCGACGTCATGGACGTCGGGACATCTCAGGGAATCCCGATCCACCCCTCAGCGCTGCCTGACACTGAATGGCCAGGCTGCGCAGGGGTCTGGGGCGGGGGGGGGGGGGCGGCTCGGCACGGCGGGTAGCAGCAAATCGGAGGGTAGCGGCGGCGATCGAATGTTACAAGCAGCTAGCAAAGTGCTAGCTGCATGTAACAAAAAAAAATTATGCAAATCGGCCCAGCGGGGCCTGAGAAATCCTCCTGCGCAGGTTACCCCGAGCTGAGCTCGGGATAACCGGCAAGGAGGTTAATAAAAATTTTGAATACTTTTTGAATATGATATATGTGTGGTGCTGTTCTTAAGGACCTAACCCTCCATTTTTTTTGCTATTATATCTACATTGGTCCTAGCACACACATTAGATAGTGTTGCTGAGATACTGCTATTTACTCTCTGCCTGCCGCCTGCAATGACCTCTGCCTGGATTTTGACTACTTTTTGCCTGCTGCCTGCACCGACCTCTGCCTGGATTTTGACTACTCTCCGCCGGCCTTATTTGTACAGTTTCACAATTTTTACATTTATTCATAAATTTTATTGATTCAAAAATTTTGTGTTCCAAACGTTTATTTATATGCAGAATGTCTACCAGGCTTTTATTCTGATATATTTTGGTGAGTTTTGACTTAAGAATTGGAGACCTAAAATTCTTTAAAACAATGTACCGCTTTTAGACCCATAAATCCAGACAGAAATGCACCGCCAGGGAGGTTAATAGTGTCTACTGCAAGAAGTGTTTACATTAGGTAAAAGAAGATGGCCACCAGTCTGAGGAATCAAATTTTCGTTGACCACTAAATTCACCAATCACCATTCATGTCAAAACAAATGAGCTATACGACCCACTGGAAAAAGAAGTCCTATCCATGGAGGCCTCACCTTGCATCTTACAAGACTTAAAGAGACTCCGTAACAAAAATTGCATCCTGTTTTTTATCATCCTACAAGTTCCAAAAGCTATTCTAATGTGTTCTGGCTTACTGCAGCACTTTGTACTATCACAGTCTCTGTAATAAATCAATGTATCTTTCCCTTGTCAGACTTGTCAGCCTGTGTCTGGAAGGCTGCCAAGTTCTTCAGTGTTGTGGTTCTGCTATGCACTCCCCCCTCAGGGGGGAAAGAAACACACAAATGATCTCTTGAGATTCAAAAGGAAGGCTGTATACAGCCTGCTTGTGTATGGATGTATTTTCTATGTGTGGACATACTGTACATCAACCTACTTCCTGTTTTGGTGGCCATTTTGTTTGTTTATAAACAAACTTTTTAAAACTGTTTTTAACCACTTTTAATGCGGCGGGGAGCGGCGAAATTGTGACAGAGGGTAATAGGAGATGTCCCCTAACGCACTGGTATGTTTACTTTTCTGCGATTTTAACAATACAGATTCTCTTTAAAGGATCTGCTGCTAATGTCTTGGTGCCAGATACCACAGGATACCTCTAGATTCTTGAGGGGTCTATATCTCAGTGAGTCAGAGCTGTTTTGGTGGCACAAAATGGAACTACACGGTATTTTGAGTGTACATGGTAATTTAACGATCAATGTGGAGCTAGTAAAAAAGGGCGCACAGGGATAGTGAACAAAAAGGGCGCCGCCATAGACTGCAATGCAAAATATCGGCTATTTGTCGCCCGACAGGAAAAAAGGGCGCCCGCGAAATAGCGGTTACAGGGATCGTGTTAACAAAAGTTTTCGTTTACAGGATAAAGTTTATAACAAATATCGTTTACAAGTTCGTTTTGACTTTGTATTATACTTATTTTTCCGTTTGTAAATTTCGCTTATATGAGTTTTAACTAGTTTTTTTTGTTTTAAAATTGCGCTTACAAAACTATAACAACTAAAATTTCGTTTACACTTTTTTTTCGTTTTCATATGTATAATGCTTAAATAACATTTCTCAACCTGATTGTATTACAAATACATCGCTTTTGGTATTAACTTTGTTTTTACACTTATAATGCATTGATTATAGTTACTAAAATATCGCTTTAAATATTACTGTTATTTTAAGATTTCTATTGCATATGTGATTGTAAGGCTATCTATTGTATTGTATGTGTATATATATTATATACCTTTTTCTACTTATAATATTATTAATGTATACGTGATTTTAAGGCTAGTTATTCTATTACAAATATATAAATTATTTTATTCATGTTATTTGGAGTGAAGTATTTTAAGGATTAAATATATTATTGTTTATATGTGTTTAGCGTGTTTGTGCAGTGGGGATGGTTAGGTTTAGGCATTACTAGGGGGTCTAGGGGTTAGGGATAGGTACAGGGAGGGTTAGGTATAGTTACAGTGCGATATACACCACCAGGGGGGTGGTTAGTTTTAGGCACCACCAGGGGGGTGGTTAGTTTTAGGCACCACCAGGGGGGTCTTAGGTTTAGGCACCACCAGGGGGGTCTTAGGTTTAGGCACCACCATGGGGGTCTTAGGTTTAGGCACCACCAGGGGGGTCTTAGGTTTAGGCACCACCAGGGGGGGTCTAGGGGTTAGGGATAGGTACAGGGAGGGTTAGGTATAGTTACAGTGCAATATACACCACCAGGGGGGTGGTTAGGTTTAGGCACCACCAGGGGGGTGGTTAGTTTTAGGCACCACCAGGGGGGTCTTAGGTTTAGGCACCACCAGGGGAGTCTTAGGTTTAGGCACCACCAGGGGGATCTTAGGTTTAGGCACCACCAGGGGGGTCTAGGGGTTAGGGATAGGTACAGGGAGGGCTCTGTATGAGAGTAAGGTTAGGTATAGTTATAGTACAATATATGTAATATATACAATTTATTACATTATGTGTATTTACACAAAGGGGGGGGGGTCTAGGTGTGAGGGATAGGGATGAGGAGAGATATCTGTGACCCTAAAGTTAGGTATAATTGTAGTAAAATACCTGTAAAATCTACCATTCTAGTACTATGCTTAATACAAGTGTAAATATCGTTTTTGCTATAGACGCTATTTGACGTTTCATTTCAGAATTCGTTTACTGTTATAGACGGTATTTTGCCATTTCTTTTCCGTTTATTTAACCTATTTAGCACTAAATTATCGTTTATAACCTCTTAAACTAAAAGTATGATTTTGCATTCAAACTTACAATTTCGGCTATACCCCGCGCCCTTTTTTCCAGGCGCCCTTTTTTGATACACGCATCAATGTTATGGGGACAACAATTATTATGGGGACAACATGGCTATGCTTGTTATCGCAGGAACATAGCTATGCATGTTATGAAGTACCTCATTTCATCCTTCAGTAAGCCAGTGGATAAACACAACACCTCACCACAGAACCTGAATGCTTATCGTATGTGCTTGCAGAGGTGTGGTAAATCACACTTCTGCTGGAAAAATGTGAACATAACATTTGACTCACAGTAATTCCTCTATTTTACTTGTCTTCAGAGATTTCATCAGGTGTCTGAAATACGGACCTTCCAAATTATTATTGCATAGCTGAAGTTTCTTCAAGGTCTGGTTATTTTTTATTCCAACCTCCAGGTCAATACAGGAACTGGATCCCAGACAATTATTCTTCAAACTGCAGAAGAAAGATAAAGCATTAATTTTGAAGTGTTCCTAACACATTTTCCACAATGGGGAGTCTCCTGGAAAGCTGGGAAAATACTTTCATCATTTCCTGGTTGTATAAGATTGTGTCCAGGAAAATTATGCTTTTGCCTAAATCAGGAGCGTTGCTAGGATCCTTAGAGATCTGGGGCACTTTGGGGTACTCCATCCGAAAAATAGGTGTGGCCACTCACCAAAATGTGGGCGTGACTATGGGTGGAGCCAAATTTACATGAACTTAACAATGGTCTAAGTAGGACTGCCCAGCAACATGGATGAAGCCCCCCCCCCCCCCCCCCCCCCACTCCATTAATACAAAAAAATAATAAATGCAGCATCTCAAATAAATACAGTGCCACTTAGAGCCGGTTCACACTTGTTTTAAAAACATATCTGTGGGTTACGTTATGTTAAAAATAGGACCTGCTTCCACTTGTGCAGCAACACGGATCGCACACGGATCTGTGCTGCCCAGAAAGAAAACATCGTGGAGAGTCCGGACTTCACATGTTTTCTCGAACTGGATGGGAAAACGTGTCCAATGCAAGCCTATGAGAACGGACACTATCCGCTCTCGCTAGGCTAGTCGCCACATCCGCGTCACCCATTTTCGGTGCATCCACGCCACCGCCGTGACGTATTCTCACGTGTCCCGCTGCCCATCACCGCTGCTCGGGCTCAGCCCAGAGGTCGGAAGCACAGGGATTCTCCATTAAGCTGGAACAGACCAATGGGAATCATCAGCAACAGAGAGAATTCTCATTGGTTCATGATGAACCAATGAAAATTCTCCGTTTCTAGGCAGAATTTGCCTGTTCCAGCCTATGGAGAACCATTCTTCTGCTGGTCTCCAGGCTGTGCAAGGGAATGAGCGGAGGGACAAGCAGCGGCGGCGGTGAGCACGTATATACCGACACGATCGACGCGTGCGCAGACAGGAACATGACTGCAATCCAGATTTTTCAAAAAAATGGATCCGCTTGACACGGATCCGATCTGAAACCATAGAAGAACCACAGCTCCCTGCATGCCCCCATAAAGTGACCACCGCACCCAGCATGGAACCAAAACACCCAGTATGCCCCCATAGAGGCACCACAGGACCCAGCATGCCCCCCAGTGAGGCACCAAAGCTTCCAGCATGCCCATATAGAGGCTCCACAGCTCTATGGGGGTATGCTGGGAGCTGTGGTGCCTCTATGGCGACATCTTGGGAACTGTGGTGCCTCAATGGGGGCCATGCTAGTTGCTGTGGTGAATGTATGGGGGGATGCTGGGTACTATGGTTCCTCTATGGGGGCATGCTGAGTGCTATGTGGTGCCATGCTGGGTGCTGTTGTGCCATGCTGGATGCTGTGGTGCCTCTATGAGGCATGCTGGGTGCTGTGTGGTGCCATACTGGGAGTTGTGGTGTCTCTATGGGGCATGCTGGGTGCTGTGTGATGTCATTCTAGGTGCTGTGGCCCCTCTATGGGATAGGCTGGGTGATGTCACCCTGGGTGCTATGGTGCCTCTATGTGGCATGCTTGGTGCTGTTCCCTTAACTATTACACTATGCAGCCACTACACTGGGGGACATCCGGGGCACCCCAGAATAGAGGCTATCAACGCCCTGGCCTAAATTATTCATGCACTATCTACGGTGTGTAGTAATAAACATTACTTTTTCCATTAAATAATGGTGTTTTTTAGTATAAAAAATATAGGGCTCTTGCAAATATTCCAGTGGCCTTATGTCATCACACCACTCTCTGATCTCAATTCATGGTGATCCAGAATTTCCAGCTACTGTAGACAAGGACAGGGGATTGAGATGGTGGAGCCAAGCTGACTTCTATTAATATCCTCAGCACTGATTCTGAAGTCAAAACTGTATCGCAATTGCAAAAGAAGAAAGCTCTTGCACTGAGTGAAACATTAGGTATCACTAAATAGCCCATATAAGCATGAACGTAGCAATCACTCCTGCGACTCCTGCCATCGTAGTGGGGACCAGAGGATTTGGGGGCCCTACTCCTTCCTCTCCCTAAATGCAAGTGCAGCCAAATAGCAAAGATACTTCCCCACTCACTCACAAAAACTGTGTGCAGGAGCCGATGTAATTTTTTCCTGCTTCCAGAAGCTGCTTCAAAGCAGAACACTCTGCTGCCGATTACCGGCTTCCAAACCTGTGGGGTTTGGGGACAAAGGAAGCCCCAGGCATTTTTGCAGGGGGCCCAATTGTGAATTATTTCTTGACATGAAATTGCAAAGAATTTAATGATCTCATTGTCTGCACTACAATTTTACTGCTGAGAGACGTAGCCCCCACCTGCACCTAATCCTTACCCCCACATATGCCTAACCCTAATCCCCCTACTTATGCCTAACCTTAATCCCCCATCTACCCTAAACTCTCCTACCTATGCCTAACCTTAACCCCCCACCTATGCCTAACTCCCCTACCTATGCCTAACCCTAATTCCTCCTAGTAATGCCTAACCCTAACCCCCTCTACATGTGCCAAACATTAACCCAGAGTTCCGCTATAGCCACTAAATTTAAAAGCCGGAGTTTCGCTATAGTATAGTGGAACCCCTACATCCGCATAGCCACTAAATATCCTGCGCCCAAAGTATAATTATCCTGTGCCCAATGTAAAAGTCAGAGAGCCACTATATTATAGTAGAACGCCAACACCCACCATAGCTGCTAATTATACCGCACCCAAATTACCACTGCTGCGACGCCATAGCCTCAATTTATACAGCAGTCTATGATCAAAATATAGACGCAATCCACACCAAAGTTAACATGACCACTGATATGATTTTTTTTATACTCAATAATGTTAATGACCTGTTGTCAGTTAACCTAATTTGTGTGTGTTTTTGGCATCAAATTAAAAATGAGCATGTGTAATTTTCACTAACAATACCATTCTTGCACTGCCATAACAACAGAGGAGGCAGGGGTAATCATTGCACCAGGGCCCCTGTTTACAAGGGGCCTACATGGAGCTCTCATCTAGCCACTGCATTAGCTTTGAATAGTGGTACCAACAAACACACAGTGGCCTGTTCTTTGGTTGTCTGTGTCATGTGAATATAATACATGCATTATTGGGAGGGGGGGTGACGGGGGAGACAATGGTCCATGGCTCTGTAGCTACATTACCAATTTCTTAATTTCAGCATTTGATATGTTGTGTTTGTTGTATTGTCATTTAAATACAGGGCACAACTCATTTGAAAATTATTGTATTCTGTTTTGTTTTGTTTTTTTACATTTTAAACATCCCGATTTTCTAGTTTGGGTAAGGCTATTTTTTTTATTTTATTAAAGTACCCCTGAACCAGGTAAAAAATAAACTAAGTCCATGGAAGGCTAGATTACTTTCAACTGACTACTTGTTGTCTTTGGGGTCGATTCTGCTTCCTGTCCTCAGTCCTCTTCTTCTTCAAATGGCTCTATCAGTCGAAGAGCCTCTCAGAAACTTCCTCCATCGGCAACAAGTGGTTCAAAACAGTGCATGTGCAACAAAAGGAAGTGCCCATCCTTGAGGACTTTCTTTCACAGTGCATGTGGGGTAAAAACTCACTCATCTACAGTCCCGGGAGGCTAGGTAAAAAAAAGCATCAGCAACTAGGTAAGGGAGGGAGCTTAAAACAACGAGCAGTATAAGGCTTCTCAGTATAGTGCTGGATACACACTATGCGTTTTCGCGTGCGACGCGGCCGTCGATACGCGTCGATTCGATTATTACCGACATGTCCGATTCAAGCTTCGATGGATCATTAGGTCGATTTGCCATACTTTACATGGCATTCGACCTAAAAACCATCGAAATTCGTTCGGAAATGTTCGGGAATAATCGAACTGACGCGTATCGACGGCCGCGTCGCACGCGAAAATGCATAGTGTGTATCCAGCATAAGGTAAACCAGCCCTCCATGGGATTAATTCAATTGTCTTTCACACTTCCCCGATGTACACTCATTTACCGTTTACCTTGGTAAAAAATAACTACAACAAGCAAAACCAGTAATGGGTAAGGTAATTAAGTGATTTTCACTCAAATCTAAACCTCCATTGAATGTAAAAACAATTAAATGTAAAATAATTTAGCACCACAAATTTAATTTGGCTGATATTTGGATAATGCAAGTTGGATTCAGATTCTAAAAATGTGGATTGAATTTGAACCAGAACAAGATCTCACCACTGATTGTAGCAATAATGAATATTATATAACATGATTTGCATATATTACTAATCTGTTGTTGCCACCGCAAATACACTCACCGTAATTCCTCGATCTTGCTTTTCGGAATAACTGCCATCAGCTCACTGAAATTATGACCGTTAAGATTGTTACCAGTTAGGTCAAGACTTGTCAGGGTAGAATTATTTTTTATTCCAGTAACCAGGTGGGAGCAGGAATCAGGTGTAAGATGAATATTACCCAAGCTATAGAGAAAGGAAAGAAAGTTAATATAAAATTAATATATTTCTAAAGATTCAATATAACTCTGTAATTGCAATCTGTTAGAATGTAAGTATACTTGAATTCTAGGCCTCAGGTACTAAAGTCTAGTAAAGACTTGAGATGCAGGGTCTCTTTAAGCATAGTTTCTTGGAGAGAAATTATGATGTCATTTACAAGAAGCATGTTCCTCTAGAAGGACACATAATATGTTTTCAGGTCTAAATGTCCCGACATTCAGTCTATGAAACGGTAAACAAAGCAGATATTTGGAAAACATTGCATTCCGTGCATCTAGGGCATAAAGCACTGGCGCACTAGATGATGATGTGGGTCACATGCAGGGTTGCTCAGCAGGACCCCGAATGCGAAGTTTCCCCGAAAAATTCGGGTGTTTTTTAGGTTTGCCGCATGTG
The DNA here is from genome assembly GCF_040937935.1 of Hyperolius riggenbachi. Taxonomy (NCBI): domain Eukaryota; kingdom Metazoa; phylum Chordata; class Amphibia; order Anura; family Hyperoliidae; genus Hyperolius; species Hyperolius riggenbachi. The sequence continues at coordinate 96,323,608 of NC_090654.1, forward strand.
AACCCGAATGCTGCGATTCCGAGCCGAACCCGAATACGAAGCATGCCGAATGCGCGCGCTGGAATTCGACCGGATGGAGCTGTGGGTTCGGTTTCGGCTTCGGGATTCGGGGATGACGTGATTGGGCCAATCAGAAGTCCTCCTGTCGAGGAGCTGGCAACCCTAGCAACCAATCAGAGGAGGGGAGCCTGGCCCTCCCCTCCTCTATATAAGGCGGCGGCCATGTTGCGGAGCCACGCACTTGTGTGACTGCTGCTGGTACTGAGAGATTCTCTAGTGCTGTGCTGTGTCTGAGCAAGTGCTTTTCACTGCTAAACCTAGCGTTTTGCTTCCTAAACACATTTATTGTTGTCTTATATAGTTAGCTAGTATTTTGATTGTTTTTAGTCTGCTAGTGTATAGTGTATACTGTGCTAGGCTAGTGTTAGTCTGTGAGCAGGCTAGGCCTGCTAGCCTAGGTAGCCTTAGCCTACTACTAGCTTAGGTAGGTTAGGGATTCTAGTTAGTTGTGTACTAGTAGTACTAGTTTAGTTAATTGTTACTGCTGTAGTCTGTTACTTTATTAGTTTCAGTACTGTGTTAGTTAGTTACTGACTGTGAGTGACAGGTCACCACCAGCATCCATTGTGAGTGACCTGACCTGTGACTGTCTGTCACCTCACCTGCCCGAGCCTATTGATTGATTGCGTCTGACCGTGTGTGACCGTTTTTAATTGTCACCGATTGTCTGCCGCACGACTTACTTGTAGCCTATTACGCTAGGTGTTTCTTAGTTACCTGCGTGCGTGCATACTTCTAGTGTCTACTACTATACTACTAGTCTACTAGTCTAGTACCTGTTCACTAATTTTTTTTTCAATTTTACTGTGTTATTTTATTATCATCTGTAGTGTGTGTAATAAATAAGAGTTACTTACAACACATACAGGCCACCACACCAGCATCCGTTGTGAGTGACCTGTGACTGTCTGTCACCTCACCTGCCCGAGCCTATTGATTGATTGCGTCTGACCATGTGTGACCGTTTGTAATTTTCACTGATTGTCTGCCGCACGACTTACTTGTAGCGTAGTACGCTAGGTGTTTCTTAGTTACCTGCGTGCGAGCATACTACTAGTGTCTACTACTGTACTACTAGTCACCACCAAGTCACCACCAACACAGACTTTATTAAAGTTTACACCCTTTCCCGCCCTCTTCTACTTATTTTTTTTTTACTGTATTTGTATAGTGCACTATGACTGGCAGAGGTAGAGGGCGAGGCACCACCAGGAGAGGAAGCGCCATTGCAGGAGCCACTGCCAGCAGCAGCAGGTCTGGGACTGGTGCGCCGCCAGCCACTGACCGCAGGGAGGAGGGAGCAGAGGCGCAACAGCAGCGTGTTGCGCCCATCTTTGAGACGGGTCGTCGCCCACGGCCCATTGGGGAGAGTCAGGTGCAGGCTGTGGTGGAAATGATGGCGGGGCAGGAAGCCACCTTTTCCAGCCAGGCCTCCAGCACCAGCGAAACTAGTGCCACCAGCACTCCTGTCCGCAGCAGGCCTCCACCAGCGCTTGAGGCCATGGTCACGGTGACCCCATCGACCAGCCTGCCCTCAATGAGCACGCTCTTCTCCCCTGAGACTGTGACCATGTACAGGGATGTTTTGGAGAAGTATGAGTTGGAGATGATGGGGCCATGCAAGGAGGAGGAGGAGTTACAGGTGCAGAAGTTTGTTGTTGGCGCTGAGGAGGAGGGGCGTGATGCAGGGGATGTTGGGGTAGAGGAGTTGGTTGAGTCGGGCTCACAGGATTTGTTTGGGGTTGATGATGATGACTTGATAGATCCTTCATATGTGCCACCAGTACCACCAGCACAGTTGGTTGAAGGCAGCTCATCATCGGAGGAGGAGGCGTCTCTGGCGCAGAGGCGCGGCAGCAGCAAGGCGGCCAGCACAGGGCGTGGAAGGCAGGAGCCACAGCCTACTGCTTCAGTCGCTACCACCACTCGCAGCAAACCTCTAACTACAACCAAAAAGGCACAATCCTCCAAGGGCACCCAAAAATCCCAGCCCTCAAGCGCAAAGAGCAGGTTGAAGTCCCCAGTCTGGCGGTACTTCACCAAGTGCCCAGTGGACCCGACCCGTGCAATTTGCAACAGTTGCAATCTCAGTCTCAGCAGAGGTCGCGATATCCACAAATTGAGTACCTCGTGCCTGCAGACCCACTTACAGAGCAGACATTTTGAGGACTTTAATGAGTTGGAGAAGCTTATGCAAAGTGGTGCAGGCAGTGGTCAGAGCCAGACAGCCACTGCACAGATTTCAGCAGCAGCAGCCGACCCTCCTGCCCATCCAGCAGCAGCAGCAGGAGCACAGCAGCAACTCACTCCGTCCCTTGCTTGGCCCACGTCCTGAACCTGGTGGTGCAAAAGTTCATGCGCACCTACCTGGGGATAGAGGAGCTGTTAGAAGCGGCGCGGAAAATTGTGCGCACTTTCCGCCGCTCAGCAGCTGCCGCAGCAAAACTGGCAGACATCCAGCAGCAGGAGGGCCTGCCACGACACCGCCTTATCATAGATGTGCCAACTCGCTGGAACTCCACCCTGGCGATGTTGGAGCGGCTGGTTGAGCAGAGGAGGGCTGTCAACCGGTACATCTATTATGCCACTGTCGCCCGCACCGGCAGCAGAAGCAGCACTACACTCCAGCTCCTCACCAACGCGCAATGGGGGCAGATGCAGCAGGTCTGCTTGGTGTTGGCTCCCTTCCTGCAGGGAACCAACCTGGTGAGTGAACAACGGGCATCCCTCTGCCAGTGGGTGCCCTTTGTTTGTCTGCTGGACAGGGCACTTGGCGATTTGGTGGATTTGGGAGAGGAGGCCCTGAAGCAGCTGGAACAGCAGCCGCCTGTGCAGTCCACTGCTCCGCAAGTATTTGAGTCCCTGGAGGAGGAGGAGGAGTTGGAGGTGCTGGACGTTGCTGCTGGGGGGGAACATCGGAGCGCAGCAGCAGTGGTGCGAGGGTGGAGAGAGGAGGAAGAGTCTCAGGGGCAAGAGGAGGAGGAGGATGCTGACCCTTATGTCTCTGTTAGACAGTCCACCCTGTTCCCCATGGCAGCGCACATGCTGCGCTGCCTGCGCACAGACCCCAGGGTCAAGTGGATGCAAGCAAGGGAGGACGCCTGCATCAGCATGATCCTGGACCCACGGCTCAGGGGGAGGTGGGATCAGTTTCTGCCTGCCAGAGACCGTGAGCAGCGAGCAAGGGAGTTGCAGGAGATCCTTGTTCGGCGACTGGAGGAAGCCTTCCCCCCGCCTTCCACTCCCTCTGTCCCTGTCCAGCAGCCAGCAGCACAGCAGCAGGTGCCTGCGGCCAGCAGCTGCATCAGGCGCCCAGGCTTGCTGCATTAATTTACCTATGAATTTATTTATGTATTTATTTATTTATTGTATTTCTACCGGACTCCTCCTCCTCCTGCTGGCCTGCTGCATTGATTTACCTATGAATTTATTTATGTATTTATTAATTTATTGTATTTCTACCGGACTCCTCCTCCTCCTGCTGGCCTGCTGCATTGATTTACCGATCAATTTATTTATGTATTTATTTATTTATTGTATTTCTACCGGACTCCTGCTGCTGCTGCAGGCCTGCTGCATTGATTGACCTATGAATTTATTTATGTATTTATTTATTTATTGTATTTCTACCGGACTCCTCCTCCTCCTGCTGGCCTGCTGCATTGATTTACCGATCAATTTATTTATGTATTTATTTATTTATTGTATTTCTACCGGACTCCTGCTGCTGCTGCAGGCCTGCTGCATTGATTTACCTATGAATTTATTTATGTATTTATTTATTTATTGTATTTCTACCGGACTCCTCCTCCTCCTGCTGGCCTGCTGCATTGATTTACCTATGAATTTATTTATGTATTTATTAATTTATTGTATTTCTACCGGACTCCTCCTCCTCCTGCTGGCCTGCTGCATTGATTTACCGATCAATTTATTTATGTATTTATTTATTTATTGTATTTCTACCGGACTCCTGCTGCTGCTGCAGGCCTGCTGCATTGATTGACCTATGAATTTATTTATGTATTTATTTATTTATTGTATTTCTACCGGACTCCTCCATCCTCCTGCTGGCCTGCTGCAATGATTTAACGATCAATTTATTTATGTATTTATTTATTTATTGTATTTCTACCGGACTCCTCCTCCTCCTGCTGGCCTGCTGCATTGATTTACCGATCAATTTATTTATGTATTTATTTATTTATTGTATTTCTACCGGACTCCTGCTGCTGCTGCTGACCTGCTGCATTGATTTACCTATGAATTTATTTATGTATTTATTAATTTATTGTATCTCTACCGGACTCCTGCTGCTGCTGCAGGCCTGCTGCATTGATTTACCTATGAATTTATTTATGTATTTATTTATTTATTGTATTTCTACCGGACTCCTTTTCCTCCTGCTGGCCTGCTGCATTGATTTACCAATCAATTTATTTATGTATTTATTTATTTATTGTATTTCTACCGGACTCCTCCTCCTCCTGCTGGCCTGCTGCATTGATTTACCTATGAATTTATTTATGTATTTATTAATTTATTGTATTTCTACCGGACTCCTGCTGCTGCTGCAGGCCTGCTGCATTGATTTACCTATGAATTTATTTATGTATTTATTAATTTATTGTATTTCTACCGGACTCCTCCTCCTCCTGCTGGCCTGCTGCATTGATTTACCTATCAATTTATTTATGTATTTATTGTATTTCTAAAGCGGCAACATATTACACTGCGCTCATTTTCATCCTGCTGCTGTCAGTGGTCCCACCGCCCACACAATGCATTGCCTGCTGCCAGTGCCACACGTCACTCCACCTCCTCCTGCTGCTGTTGTATTTATCCTGCTGCTGTCAGTGGTCCCACCGCCAGAGTCCACACTATGCATTGCCTGCTGTCAGTGCCACACGTCACTCCTCCTCCTGCTGCTGTTGTATTTATCCTGCTGCTGTCAGTGGTCCCACCGCCAGGGTCCACACTATGCATTGGCCCCGCCCCTTTGGAGGTCAGTGTGTGTGTGTGGCTGCTGAGGAGAGAGGACCTCTCCTGCTGAGCTCCAGCAGATCCGGCTGCTGGTGTGGATTCCAGTGATTCCTGTCTAAGACCCAGGACCCTGTCAAGGCTGAGCGAAGGAGGAGGGAAGTAGGACTTTGTGTGGAGGTTTAGGCTCCCCTGGGCTGGACGGCTCTGGGGGCCCTGGGCCCTGAGAAGGCATCCCTGTCCTCCAGAATGGAGGCTCATGAAGCTAAGGACAGTGCTCCAATGGCAGGTGGAACTGTGAGTACGGTTGTAGAGTGGCACAGGAGTGTCAAATCTATACAGGAGACTTTGGACTCCCTGCAATATGACTTGAAAAAGCGTATTAATAAGTACGGTCAATCGTGGAAACCGGCTTTTTTAAAATCAAATCCGCAGCTACTGAAGCTGCAAGAGCAGATACAGCTGAAGAAGCAACAACTGGAGGAGTTAATTGCAAGTGGTGGTGTGTTTGCTGAAGGTTTGAAAAACCAAAGGCGGTTTGCGGCAATAGAGACTGGGAAAGTGGATGAAAGTGTGCAGGGCACAAGTGGAGGAGAGAAGCCAAATGCTGTGCAGAATGCAGGTGTTTTGGAGGAAACTGGATTACCTGTGATGGCTGGAAGCAGCAGTATGCAGTCGCAGGGTGTGCAGGAGACTGCTAATTCAAATTTTATGCAACAGGGCTTTAACAATGTTTTCTCTCCACAGTATGGACAAAATGTGCAACATTTCCCTGGACAGTTACAGCAATATGGGATGTATCCCAATATGCATTATCAAAGCTTTGCAAACAGTATGAATAACCCGTTTTTTCAGCAGCAGAGTTTGTCTTTATCCCAGTCCCCTTCCTCCTTTCCTAATGTATCCCCAAACCTTTTCCCCAGTGTAAATTTCCCAAATGTTTCAAATCCCTACCTTGTCAGTCCTTCCCTTGTCTGTAATACTCCAAGTTTGTCAAGCAACGTCTATGGGCAAGCTTTGCCCTCACCCAAGATGGCGCTGGGGCCTGGAGTCGGCGTGGGGCGTGGCCTAACAGCGAGGGGCGTGGCCTAACGGGTGCGACGGAGAAGGTGGAAAAAAACTATTTTTAGGCATTCCTGGGGCTGGGAGAGCCTCTGCAGAGGTGCCTGCAGGTGGGCAGAGCTCCCCCAAATCCCCAGCAGCGACGAAACAGGCAGCGGATGGGTGCTCTGGAAGTGATGTCAGCGTGACCCCACAGGTCACTTCCGGGTCGGCTGGCCAGCCACAGAGCGTGGCTGATGTTTCAGGAAGTGCTTCTGGTGGGGCGGCATTATCTGATGCTGCCCCAGAAGGTCATGCTGGCAGGATTGACCAGAAGGGAGAAGATGGAGGTATTGATAGGGCAGCGTCATCTAGCACTGCTCTACAGACACACAGGGAGGATAAGGTAACAGGCACTGCTGCAAAAAGGAAAAGAGAGGATGGTTTGGAGAGAGAGAGTATGGTGAGTGAAGAAAGTGTGCAGGGGGATGGGAGGGTACTAAATGTCTCTGGGAAAAAGCCTGTCAACAAACAAATTGCAATACCTGCTGTTGGTGTGAAAAATGTGCCATATGCTAATGTGTTAAAGAAAGCAGTGAGCAATGAAAATGTAAAACAGTTTGTGCATGATGTGGCTGGTCAATCAGCTAGTAACAGAAGAAATGTGGTGAGGGTGAGTTACAGAAAGGGTGATAGTGTGATTTACACACGGAAGACTTTTATTCAGCTGCTGCTGAAAATGGGCTTCAAGGCGGTGGACTTTTATGCCACTTTGGCCCCTGAGAGCCCCCCCTCTTTTTTCGATGTCAGCTTTTTGTCCCCGACTGGCTTAGACACATTCTGGGAGAAGTATGAAAAAACCTGGAAGGCAAGTGAGGAGTGGTCTGGGTTAGTTCCCCAGTCTGTGTCTGGTCACTCGCTGGACAGAAAGGTGACGATCGTGGTCCCGAATGAGTCCATTCCTGTACATGACCTCATGGTTTGGCTGAGGAATTATGGAAAACTGTTGGAAGAGCCAAAGAAGGTAATGGACGAGTTCGGGATCTGGGGGGAGGATGGGAGCTGATGGTGAGGTTGGACAGAGTGGGGAATGTGGTCAAACATATCCCTACTTCTGTCTTTATCGGAAAAGACAGAGTGGCGGTCTACTACCAGGGGCAGCCTCGTGTATGCTATAAGTGTGGTTCTCGCAGCCACTATAGCATTTCTTGTAAGGAGGTGAAATGTTCACGTTGCCATGCTTTGGGGCACTTAGCAAAGGACTGCAAGGACATCCGTTGCAGTATTTGTCTTAAATTGGGTCATCCGTATTTGCAGTGCCCTGAAGCATGGGCTAATGTGGATGAAGAAGTTGTTAAGGAGATGGAGAAAATCTTAGAGGAAAATTGTGAAGAGGAGGCCTCTGGTGGTGGACCGTTACACTCGAGGCCTGCTGCCTTGGAGCCCAAGACTATTGTGCCGCTTTTCCTGTCTGTGTTAAAATCGATGCCTCCACCTTCCCCTCCCCCTTCCTTGGTCCCGGTAATTAAAAAAATACCGGAGGTGGGATTGGGTGCTGAAGCAATTTTTAAAATTGCTGTTCCTGGGGAGGGAAAAAATGTATTTTCTGTCTATAAAGAGGATGTTGTTCAAGAGGAGAATAAAAGCCCTTCTGAAAAAGCCCCTGAAAGTAAAAAGATGGAGGAGGGTGGGAAAGGAAAAATGGTAATACCAAGCTCCCGAGAGAAACAAAGACGGAAGTTGCAAATAAAGGTAAAGGGAGGAATAAACAGAGTGAGGAGGTGGAAGAAAAAGAAGTGGAGGAGTCAGAAAGGTTTATAGAAGTAAAGTCAGCAAAAGAAAGAAGGAAGGAGAGAAGGAAAATGGTGACGGAAAAGAAAGCTAGTGAAAAGCTAGAAGAGATTAGGAAGAAAAAATCTGTTATTGTAAAAAATAAGTTTAATGCGTTATCTGAGCAGTCTGAAATGTTTGATGGAAATATTGTAAATAGTGATGATGGTGAAGGGGAAAGTGTGGATATGGAGGTGGGTGGTGCAGTATAAGGAAGACTAGGCAATCTTTTTCATTTGCCCTGATGGAGGTCCCCCCCCCCCCCCTTTAAAACTGGCAACCATTAATGTTGCTAGTATGAGATCTGTGAGTGCTCGAAGGGAAGCCATATTTTTTCTCAGTCAGTTTGATGCCGACATTTTATTTTTGCTAGAGACCAGGTTGCAAACGCTAGGTGACATACATGAGGCTAAGAGGGATTGGCACCATGGTCCTTCTTACTGGTCTCTTGCGGCTGAGCCTTACACTGGGGTGGCGGTCCTTTTTAAGACTGATATGGTAACTTTCCGGCGGGTAAGTGAAGTAGAGATGGGGCGATGCTTGGTCATGGACGTCTCTGTGAGGGGGCAGAATTTGAGGCTGATTAACATCTATGGGCCTCAGTCTGAGAGGGAGAGGAAGCGCCTCTTCACAGAGATCAAGCCATTCTTGTTTACAGCCCAGAAGGTGGTCTTTGGTGGTGATTTCAATACCGTAGTCAGGTGAAGGGACAGGAGAGGTACCAAGACCCGCCTGGGCTACGATAGCAATTTTTTGAATAATATGGTTAGGGATGCTGGTCTGGTAGATGTGCATATAGAGCACACTCCAGATGACACAGGGTTCACTTATTTCAGTGGAGAGCGTAGGAGTAGGATAGATATGTTTTTTGTTAAGGAGAGCTCTGCTTCCTCATCTCCAAAGGTGCAGGTGGTGGATTTCTCCGATCACTGTATTCTGTCTGTGGTGTTGAATGTTGCAGATGTCCCTCCAAAAGGAAAGGGTATCTGGAGATTAAATTTGTTGCTGTTGGAAGAGGAAAGTGTAAGACAATCTTTCAGGGATTTTTTTCAGGCACAGGTTACTTTGCTGGACTGCTGCAGCAGTAGGTCTGAGTGGTGGGAGATGGTTAAAAGGCGAGCAGTAGGTCTTTTCAAGAACATAGCAAAAAAGAGAGCTTTTGGTAAATATGTTACTTACCAGCGTCTGAGGCGGAAACTTGAAATCGCTGTCTCGGGGGATGGTGATCCCGGTGAGATTAAAAGGATCAAGGATTTGTTGCGCAAGAGTCAGTATGACCGGCATGCTTCTTTGCTTCTGGAAAGGGATTACGGTAAAAGTCACTCGCCGGACCCTTATCAGAATTGCAAACAAAGTGTAGCAGTTAAGGTCGTTTATGGTCTCAAGGATAGTACAGGATCTCTGGTGCAGTCCAGAGCAGGGATTCTGGAAATCGTGAGATCCTTTTATGCTGAACTGTTGGGTAGCAGACCTCTTGATGAGACAGAGATGGAATCTTTCTTGTGTGATATTCCAGGACTGGTGAATTTAGATGTTCCTCTTGCGTTTTTGACAGAAAGAATTTCTGCTGAGGAAGTGGCGAAAGCCATAGAGCAGCTTGCTATTAAAAAGACTCCAGGGCCTGATGGCTTGACGGCTGAATTTTATAAGGTTTTCAAGGACATTCTGGCACCTGAATTAGCAGAGGTTTACAATCGCAGTCTTGCAGAAGATGAGCTTCCTCCTTCTATGAGAGAATCAGCAGTTATTCTTTTGTCAAAGGGTAAAGATTCTTCAAGGATTGAGAATTGGCGTCCAATCAGCCTTCTCAATGTTGACCGAAAGATTCTGGCCAAAATAATTTTCTGGCGTCTGAGTCAGGTGGCAAATGAGGTGCTTTCTCGCCAGCAACACTGTTCTGTCCAGGGGAGAAGCACTTTTTCAGCTGTATTAACGGTTCGGGAGATTCTGGAGAGATGCAGGGCTGCTGGTTGGGGAAAGTACTTACTGGCGTTGGATCAGGCAAAGGCATTTGATCGTGTCAATCATGAGTATCTGTGGATGCTCCTTAGTAAGTATGGTCTGCCAGGGAGGTTTATCAATTGGCTTAAAGTTTTGTACAAAGGTGCTGAAAGTTTCCCGCTTGTCAATGGTTGGGTTGGACAGACCTTTGAGGTCAGATCTGGGGTGCGCCAGGGGTGTCCTTTGAGTCCCCTGCTATATGCTTTTGCCATTGATCCTTTCATAAGAAGGATTGAGGGTGGAGCCTTGTGTGGGGTGCTGTCAGGCATTGCTGGTGTGCCTCCTCTCAAGGTTGTGGCTTATGCTGATGATGTGACTGTGGTGATCTCTGGGCAAGAGGAGGCAGAGGGCGTTTGTGCAGAGATTGCCCGTTACTCATTGGCATCAGGTTCCAAGATCAATCAGGATAAATGTGAGATTTTCTGGATGGGTAAGGAAAATGAGAGCTTCTTGCTTCCGGTCTCTTTTCCAGCACCAAAGGAAAAGATCAAAATACTCGGCATAGAATTTGGCCCGGGTGACTATGGTCACCAAAATTGGGAAAGCAGACTAAAGTGTGCTGAGGCTAAGGTGGTCCGCTGGAAAGGTTGGAGATTAACTTTCAGAGAAAGGATTGACATAGTCAAAACCTATCTGATTCCAATTATGTTGTATGTCAGTTTTGTCTGTATTTTGCCAGTGTCTCTTCACACAAGGATCTACAGCTTGTTTTTTCAGATGCTCTGGGGAAATAAGATGAACCACATTAAGAGGAATGTCACCTATCAAGGCAGAAGGGTGGCTTAGGGATGGTCAACCCGGTGGTTTTCTTTTCTCTGTTATTTATTAAGCACAATCTTGGTAAAATGTATGCGGAGGAACTGCCTGGATGGATGGGTATCTTCCAGTCCTGGTTTAAACCTTTTCTCAGGCAATGGGAAAGTGGTGGTTTGGTGAAAAGACTGAGAGCTGGTCCTGATTATCTCCCGGCCTATGTTGCACCTTGTCTGAAAGTGATGAGGCAATGAGAACTGACTAAGGAGGAGTTTATCTCAATCCCTAGGAAAGCCCTGGTAGAGAGAGTGGTTGAAACTTTTTTTCAGGACCCATTGGCCCTGAGAGATTGCCCAAGCCCAATTATGGAGGAGAGTTTGCGCTTGCTATGTTCTCCTAGGATTCCTAACAAATTCAGGGACTTGGCTTGGCTTTCCTTTCATGGCAGACTCTTTGTTAGAGGAAATTTGAAGTTCATTGGGGATAGGGATCGTGGCTGTCCTCATGAGGAGTGTGGTGGTGTGGAGGAGACCATGGACCATTTCCTGGTGGACTGTTCCTTTAAGAAAGAAGTATACAAACAGGTGGGTAGGGCTTTAGGTATTCCTTTCCTTGAGCGGCTTAGTTACGCGGAGTGGACTTATGGAGCATTCAATAACCGGGGGTCATTTAATTTGGACACTTTATTTTTAGTCAGTTTAGTGATCCGGTATTACACTTGGAATTCACGGTGTCAAATTGCGATCCATCAGAAAGTCCTCCCTGTCCAGGTGGTGGTGCATGGCATTATTGGTGAGGTTGGGAAAATTCGGGGTCTTGAGGAGGGAAGGTTGAGTCGGGGGGGATGGTGTCTGCTTTGGCGGAGCATCAAGCCTCCATGACTTGGCCAAACCTTCTCTTTGGTGAGCTTTCTTTCTCTTTCCACTTAGTTAGAAGACCTAAAAATAAGGAATGGTTTGCAAGCATAAGGAGGAGTAAGATTGCCTAGTCTTTCTTGCTGTAATATGTAAATAGGGTGCAGTGTTGTTGTATATAGTGTATATAGTAAGCCAGAGTGGCATGATTTATGGTTTCAGTCTTTCAGTTGGACTTGATATGGACTAAAAAATGAAGCCAGAGTGGCATGATTTAAGTTGTGTTGAATTTTTTAGTTCTTTTCTAGGTATGGACTTATTATGGACTAAAGTACTAATGTACTTAAGGCGGTTAGCCTAATGTTTTGTTATTTATTTACTTGGATATTTTATAATTTTTGTATATATGTTGCAGTATTTTTAATAAAAGAGTTACTATGCATTGCCTGCTGTCAGTGCGGTCCCACCGCCAGGGTCCACACTATGCATTGCCTGCTGTCAGTGCCACACGTCACTCCACCTCCTCCTACTGCTGCTGTTGTATTTATCCTGCTGCTGTCAGTGGTCCCACCGCCAGGGTCCACACAATGCATTGCCTACTGCCAGTGCCACACGTCACGTTTTCAGTTTTGTTTTTTTAAGTACACCTATTTCAATGTGAATTCACTTTAAAAAAACACACAAAAAAACCCCGAATTCACGAATACGAATTTTTAACGAATTTTTAGGCGTAACCTCGAACCGAATATGAACTCGAACCGAATTTCGTGGTCGAAGGCGAATTCGAATGTCATGCGGACCTGAATTCGAATGTACCCGAACCGAATTTTGGTACATCTGAGCATACCTGGTCACATGCCCATGCCCGCCAATTGTAGGCTTGGGGGTATGGCTCGGGTGATGTCAGAATTTAGCTCTTTGATGTTCATATAAAAGAGGGAGACGGGATGGCAGAGGGCTACTTCTACTTCGTCTTCTGCATGCTATCCTGCTCTCTACGCTTCCTATTTAGAATAATAGCTTCATGTCTGTATGCTGTAAATATATGTGATGTACATAGGACATAGGAAAGACTGTTTATACTCTGAAGAAATCAACATGTAACAAAAGATGCCTGATTGCTGAATAAACCCCTTAAAGGTGAAGGTGGCTGTCTCCGCTCTATCTCCTGTATGCTGTCGCTGTGAGTTGTAGCTCTAATGAGTTGCTGGTCCCGGAGTAAAAGGTGTGTTGTGCTGTTGCCAATAGCAACCAACTTATAGGTTCTTACAGTTGGTGCCTGAAACCCTAGGCCGATCCCAGATCCATGATTGGTGATCCAGGTGTGCACAAGAGTCAGTCTAATTAAGACTTCTTGAAGCAGCGACTTACATCTCTGTGAAGCAAGCACAATAGAACAGGAGAAGTTACGAGGCCAGAGACGAGAAGTGCAAAGCTTATCAAGAGGAGGTAAGCACAGTGCAGAGTGAGTCTGGAGGTTTCCCGGCGGTAGGTGCCGATGTGTGTGGCCTGTGACTGTACACGCAGGTGAAGGTGTCCAAGGCAATGGGTTTGGGCAGATCCCATTAGGAACTTCAGTGCATCGGATGCCTGTGAGAAAACTGCGCCAAGATTGCTGGGAAGTAGACTCAGAGATCGTCTGGTAAAGAGGCCACGCGACGCAAGAAGTTTAACAAGGTGAGTAGGTGTTATACATGTTTGTCTTTAAACATGCATGTTTCCTTTCACTTGACAGCGCAGTGTCCCCCCGCAGCAGAGAGCAGGGGGGGGGGGGGGGGGGGGGGGAGGCTGTGGCTGAAGTCTGCAAAGTGTATCTGTATAATGTGTATGGTGTTTTGTTTTTTTTCTTTTCTCTCTCCTTCACTCTCTTTCTCTCTCTCTCTCTCTCTCTCTCTCTCTCTCTCTCTCGTTCTCTATAGGCAGCATTCACCCCGCCCGTTAGAAGTCAATGGATGGGGGGGGTGAAGGAAGCCAGACTTTGGGGAGAGAGAGAGAGGCTAAGAGCTGTAACAGTGTTTGGCTTTTTCTTTGACATTCTGCAAAGTTTCAATGCTACGTGTCAGTTTAAATGGTAATACTTTGCCTTTTTTTATCTAGTATTAGTTAGGCAGTGCACAGCAGCGAGCATTTTTTTTTTCTTTTCCATGAGTTATCTGTTTTGGGCTAGTGAGCTCCCTCGCTTCGCTTTCTTGTGGGAGGGGTGATTAGGGTTATGTGTGTGTGAAATTCCGGAAAGTGCTGTTTTATCTTTTTATTTCATAACCTCAATCAGGGGCGTTTCTAGGGTCCTTGGAGATCGGGGGCACCTGTGGGCACCAGGCAGGGAGGTATATGCGCCGCGGCAAAAAAGGGCGTGACCATGAGGTGAGTGGGCGTGGCCATGGGTGGGGCCAAATGTACATGAACTTCGCAGTGGTGTAAGCTACAGATAACGGGCCTGCCCATCGAAATATTGGATGGAGCCCCCTGTCCTTTATTTAGATAATTTACAATCAGTATAGGCATAGATCAAAGATGTATACGCACATACAATTTTGATTGGTCAATCACTGACCCCCAATTTTACCACCCCTGTGCAGTAAGTGGGCCAACAGACAATGGGCTTGATTCAGTAAGCAGTGCTAACTGTTAGCACGCTGGTGAAAAGCCCTTTATCATGCCTAAACTCAGTTTAGGCATGATAAGTTTAGGTGTGATAAGTTTAGGTGTGATAAGTTTAGGCATGTTAAGTTTAGGTGTGATAAGTTTAAGCATGATAAGTTTAAGCACCAACTGGGTTAGCACCGCAGTGCACAGCTGATCAAAAGTTTTGCGCTAGCAAAGTCTGGTGCACTTCGCATAGAGTTTAATGGTGCTGCTTTGCGTGCGGGACTTTGTGCGCGATCTAAACTTATCTAAACTTAGCATGCCTAAACTTATCACGCCTAAACTTATCATGCCTAAACTTATCACGCCTAAACTGGCTTTTCACCAGCATGGTGCAATGGTTATCATGCCTAAAGTCTCTAACTGGGTTAGCACCGCTTTGTGAATCGAGCCCAATGAATTTTATGAACAGAGCTAAAATTGGCTAATCAAAATTGTATGCGTGTACCAGGCTTTACAGCTAATACTGTACATACTGAAAGTAGCAGGGATCAGCATACAATATAGCTGGTTTACAATCAGTAAAGGCACAGAGTAACACCTTACACTGTACACACTGGAGGTAAACCAGCACATAGTGCTGGCACTAGAGAACAGCGTATACTGTACATACTGTAGGCAGCAGAATTCAGCACACTGCAGCTAGCGTGCCAAAAATATGAGGATCACATTGTGCGGCGTGCTTATCGCGCCGCACCGAAAAATGGGTGGGCCATGGACCAGAATATAGGTGTGGTAACGGGTGGAGACAAATTTTACATGAACCTAGCAATGGTGGGACATTAGATTATGACAGTGGTGGCGAACCTTTTGGAGGCCGAGTGCCCAAACTGCAACCCAAAAGTCACTTATCTATCGCAAAGTGGCAACCGCAATTTAAACTAAATACTGTACAAACGTTTTAACTCATACATGAACATTATAGAAAATCCAAGTTGAAAATAAACTGTGAAGATAAACAATTTCATTCATCCTACTCCTGAAAAATGTATTAAATTTTTTAGAACCTCCCAGTTTTATTTTCTGTTTTAAAAAGCTAAAAAAGTAGGTTTAATGCTATTGTCTCATATGATAAGGATTCAGCTTTTCCCATAGTCTCGCAGTTAGCAATCATGTGACCCCCAACAAGACAAATTCAGCAATCATGAGGCCCCCAACAAATCATGAGGCCCCCAACAAGACAAATTCAGCAATCATGAGGCCTCCAACAAATCATGAGGCCCCCAACAAGACAAATTCAGCAATCATGAGGCCCCCAACAATTCATGAGGCCCCCAACAAGACAAATTCAGCAATCTTGAGGCCCCCAACAAATCATAAGGCTCCCAACAAGACAAATTCAGCAGTCATGAGGCACATAAATAGACAGCATTTCACATAAATAGGCAGAATGCCCCCTTACAATGGTAGCTCTCCAAGTTAGGTAGTGAGTGACAGGGACCCCAGGTTAGCTAGTGAGTGACAGGCGCCTCCAGTTAGGTAGTGAGTGACAGGGACCCCGATAGTGAGTGACAGGGAGCCCCTTTAGGTAGTGAGTGAGTGCCAGGGAGCCCCTTCAGGCAGTGAGTGAGTGCCAGGGAGCCCCTTCAGGCAGTGAGTGAGTGCCAGGGAGCCCCTTCAGGCAGTGAGTGAGTGCCAGGGAGCCCCTTCAGGCAGTGAGTGAGTGCCAGGGAGCCCCTTCAGGCAGTGAGTGAGTGACAGGGAGGCCCTTTAGGTAGTGAGTGAGTGACAGGGAGCCCCTTTAGGCAGTGAGTGAGTGACAGGGAGCCCCTTTAGGCAGTGAGTGAGTGACAGGAAGCCCCTTTAGGCAGTGAGTGAGTGCCAGGGAACCCCTTTAGGGAGTGAGTGAGTGACAGGGAGCCCCTTTAGGCAGTGAGTGAGTGCCAGGGAGCCCCTTTAGGGAGTAAGTGAGTGCCAGGGAGCCCCTTTAGGCAGCAAGTGCGTGCCAGGGAGCCCCTTTAGGCAGTGAGTGAGTGCCAGGGAGCCCCTTTAGGGAGTGAGTGCCAGGGAGCCCCTTTAGGAAGTGAGTGAGTGACAGGGAGGCCCTTTAGGGAGTGAGTGAGTGCCAGGGAGCCCCTTTAGGGAGTGAGTGCCAGGGAGCCCCTTTAGGAAGTGAGTGAGTGACAGGGAGGCCCTTTAGGCAGTGAGTGAGTGCCAGGGAGCCCCTTTAGGCAGTGAGTGAGTGCCAGGGAGCCCCTTTAGGCAGTGAGTGAGTGCCAGGGAGCCCCTTTAGGGAGTGAGTGAGTGCTAGGGAGCCCCTTTAGGGAGCGAGTGAGTGCCAGGGAGCCCCTTTAGGTAGTGAGTGAGTGCCAGGGAGCCCCTTTAGGTAGTGAGTGAGTGCCAGGGAGCCCCTTTAGGTAGTGAGTGAGTGACAGGGAGCCCCTTTAGGAAGTGAGTGAGTGACAGGGAGGCCCTTTAGGCAGTTAGTGAGTGCCAGGGAGCCCCTTTAGGCAGTGAGTGAGTGCCAGGGAGCCCCTTTAGGTAGTGAGTGAGTGACAGGGAGCCCCTTTAAGAAGTGAGTGAGTGACAGGGAGCCCCTTTAGGAAGTGAGTGAGTGACAGGGAGGCCCTTTAGGTAGTGAGTCAGTGACACATAGTCCCTTTAGGTAGTGAGTGAGTGCCAGGGAGCCCCTTTAGGTAGTGAGTGAGTGCCAGGGAGCCCCTTTAGGTAGTGAGTGAGTGCCAGGGAGCCCCTTTAGGTAGTGAGTGAGTGCCAGGGAGCCCCTTTAGGTAGTGAGTGAGTGCCAGGGAGCCCCTTTAGATAGTGAGTGAGTGCCAGGGAGCCCCTTTAGGTAGTGAGTGAGTGCCAGGGAGCCCCTTTAGGTAGTGAGTGAGTGCCAGGGAGCCCCTTTTAGGCTGTGAGTGCCAGGGAGCCCCTTTTAGGCTGTGAGTGAGTGCCAGGGAGCCCCTTTAGGAAGTGAGTGAGTGACAGGGAGGCCCTTTAGGTAGTGAGTGAGTGACAGGGAGCCCCTTTAGGTAGTGAGTGAGTGACAGGGAGCCCCTTTAGATAGTGAGTGAGTGCCAGGGAGCCCCTTTAGATAGTGAGTGAGTGCCAGGGAACCCCTTTAGGTAGTGAGTGAGTGCCAGGGAGCCCCTTTAGGGAGTGAGTGAGTGCCAGGGAGCCCCTTTAGGGAGTGAGTGAGTGCCAGGGAGGCCCTTTAGGGAGTGAGTGAGTGCCAGGGAGCCCCTTTAGGGAGTGAGTGCCAGGGAGCCCCTTTAGGAAGTGAGTGAGTGCCAGGGAGCCCCTTTAGGAAGTGAGTGAGTGCCAGGGAGCCCCTTTAGGAAGTGAGTGAGTGCCAGGGAGCCCCTTTAGGGAGTGAGTGAGTGACAGGGAGGCCCTTTAGGGAGTGAGTGAGTGACAGGGAGGCCCTTTAGGGAGTGAGTGAGTGACAGGGAGGCCCCCCTCTAGCCGCCGCCGCCGCTCCCCCCCCCCCCCCTTACCTCGTAGCAGACCTCATGATCAGCGGCGACCCGACCAGTACCAGCGGGCGCCGGACGCACCTGCTCGATATGCGGAAGTGATGTCACTTCTGCATATCAGTGCGGGCGCTGGGTCCTAGCGCCCGCACGATTGGTCACTGGCTCGCCGCCTGATCCTGAGGTCTGAGACGTGGCGGCTGGAGGGAGCCGCTGACAGAGGCGGCAGCGGCGGCCGGGAGATCCGTGGCACCCCAGGGCAGAATGGGGGCACGTTCCCCCCCAAAATAGGGCGAGCGACGCCCCTGACCTCAATAAAGGGAAGAAACCTGTATCTAGAAAATTACAAAAATACTTTTATTTGTCAATATCCAAAGTTGATAATAATTTTAATTTAAAATACCAAAGCCTTATGCACATATGGGGGTAACATATGACAAGGTATATGTGAGGGAGCGCCGCCCTGGCCCTCACAGACGTCACCGCGCTGGATCCAGGCGGAAGGTGAAGGGAGGCGCGTCCGTCGCCGCTACTATGATGCGCTCCCAACTCATCGCGCCTACAGGCTGTCAGATGGTATGGCCCTGTATCACAGGCTGCCATACTATCTGACAGCCTGTAGGCGCGACGAGATGGGAGTGCATCATAGTAGCAGCGACGGCCGTGCCTCCCTTCGCCTTCCGCCTGGATCCAGCGTGGTGACATCTGTGAGGAGCGGGGCGGCGTTCCACCCGGGTCTGACACACTTTGAGGCCTGCTCTGACGATGCTGGTACTTTGACCAGTGAAACCGGTCGGCATTTGGGCCTATGATAGAATAAGCCTGCACCGAGGGGGAACTGTGGATGACGTCCTTTATCATCATTCATGTTGCTTCCGGATGAGTATCATTGACTTTTTTATGCCTATCTATTTAACAAGCATCGTATGGCTATACAGTGTGTACTTCCATACACTCACATGGAACTGTGCTTATTCAAATAGAGCTGATCTGCCACTACTGAGTAAATTGCCGAATGTATACTGATTACCTAATGCATGGAGGTGATGGTGTACCATTCTGAATGATTTATGAGGGGACACAGCTGGGTCTTTCTGGGAGAGTGCTGCATAAGGTATATTTCCTGGCGGACTGGTCAACTTTTACTCAGCCCCAGCCCAGGCTGTTTGATGTTTCCTCAAGTTAATACAATGATTTTGATGATTTGAACACCTCTATGACGCCCTAAATCAATACTCAAAAGGACAACTCTGCATAAGGACTATATCCTGGCGGACTTTGCACTGTCCTGGAGTCAACTTTTAAAAGGGGCAACTCTGCAAAATGTTTTCATTTTGGCGGACTTGGTTCATTTTGGGTGGTGATCTTTGAACCAGCACATTAAGCAAATATCAGTGTTATTATTAAGGAGAATTTATGGAGTGAACTGTACACACATCTTTTTGCCATTTCTATGATTCTTTTTATCTTTTTTTGGCTTTAAGAGTCTACTTTTTTCCCTTTGGATCCAATAAGGGACTAGAAAACTGGCCAGTTTACCCAAAATATTGTGATACTATACTGATGCTATGAGGTTGTATTACCTTGTCATATGTTACCCCCATATGTGCATAAGGCTTTGGTATTTTAAATTAAAATTATTATCAACTTTGGATATTGACAAATAAAAGTATTTTTGTAATTTTCTAGATACAGGTTTCTTCCCTTTATTGAGATTATGAATTAATTATGCAAGGTCTTAGACCTAGGAAAGTATATATTATGTTATTTTTTATTAGACCTAGACGTGTGCAATAGTTTTATCTTTTTATGTTTTTTCCTGAATCAAGGTTTTTCTTTTCAGCTGTGTGTAACATTAATTTGTATTGTTGTAATGTGATATGCTAATGTGTCAAGCAGTTTTTCTGTATGTTTTTTCTCTCCTAATTTGTAGAGAGCATTGCTATGGGAAACGGCCATTTTTGTCTGATATTCCAGGACTCAAAATGGTGCCTCTGACTTCGGGGGTGGATCCCAGGCAGTCATGACACTCTAATGGAAAGAGACTTCTGTGTCCAGGGACAAACCCTCACCCCCGCCCCCAGGAGGGAGGAGGGTGGGGGCGAGGTGAGGGAAGAGAGCATAGGAAATCAAGCCAGGCTTGTGGGAAAGGTACCGCCTATAGGTGAGCTGATTCCTCTGCTTTGCTGGGCTGATGCAGAATACACCCTAATGAGCAGGACAGCCTGGGATGTGAAATCACGGAGGGTGGCCATCGTTTGTGTACAGGAATATCAGCAGGGGTAATACGCAGTAGCTGTCAGATGGCTACTGGATACATAGGAAGCAGTTCCCTGAGTCATATCAGGGGGGTGCCTGTAGTGATTTGATTCACATGAAACATGAGTTCCCCGGTAGAGGTCAGAGGGATAAGAGGATACATAGCAATGGAAAAAAATAATAAAGAAAAAAGAGTTGACCAATCGAGCTGTCCGTCGGAACGCCTGCAGAGTGGTAAGCGTTTTTCGTTTTTCGTCCAGGACAAAGCCAGAGTTTGACAGAGGTCAAGGCTGGGCAGTTTGTGCGGTTTTTGCAGAGGTAGTAGCATTGCCAATTAGGTTCACAAATAAGACTTCCGGCAGAGCTGGTTGCGATAAATGAAGTCCTAGGTAAGTGAAATAAAATGGGTAAGAACATTGCAAGCTCAACTGCGAGCTATAGCAGTGGGCAGGTGGTCCCTACTCAGTGTATACTGCGGTCAGCGTAGCAGCTGAAGTATGTACAGGGGGAATGTATAGGTCAGTTCTTCAAAAGGTGAGATCCGAGGGTAGCACATTGTAACAAGATAACTAATTATGCCGTGGTACATAAGATAAGGGAGAGGGCTTTAGAGCCCTCCCATCATCAAAAAGTTAACAAAGTTCAAAAGAACAACACAGAAACGAGATCAATCATGATATACATTGATCAATCTAAGTTGTATAATTGAGATTGGAGCAGTAGGGCTAAACGCAAATCATTAATAAGAATTGATTTGGTTGGATTTCTCTTTCAGGAGTTTGGCGAATATGGAATTGAGAAAGCTGAATTACTGGCAGCAGAGGCAGAGATGGAGATGTCAGTCAGATGAGCAAAAGTTTCCGGCCAATCCTGTAGTGGAAAAGAACGAGTTTTCCAATATTGGACAGAGACTAAAGACACTGTCTGAGCAAAGCATAATCCAGAGTGCATATGTTTTTCTTTCCCAAGGAGGTGCTTTAACCACTTTACCCCCGCCTGTACGGATTTCTCCCTCCCTCCATCCTTTAACCCCCAGGGACGGAGAAATCCGTACTTTCCGCGTTCCCGACGCTGTCCGCGCTCCCGCTCGTAAACACGCCGCCCGCTCGCCCGGAGATCAATGAACGGGAAAATCCATTCCCGTTCGTTGATCTAAGCCCCGCAATGATCCGCTGCTCTCCGATGGGCAGCGCGATCATTGTGAAAAAAAACTCGCGTGTCCAGCCTCCTTATACTTCCTCCAAGCTTCCGGAAGGACGCTTGGAGGTCGCATTAAAACAAAAAGTTACTGTGGCCATCTTGTGGCCAAATAGTAAACTACACCCTACACATTTTTCACATACAAATAAATGACTTTTACACAAAAAATTAACTCATTACCTCCCACACTCCCCATTTTTTTTTTTTTTGTAATTAAAAAAAAAATTAAAAATTTTACAATTAAAAAATACATAAATAGTTACCTTAGGGACTGAACTTTTTAAATATTTATGTCAAGAGGGTATAACACTGTTACTTTATAAACTATGGGCTTGTAATTAGGGATGGACGCAAAACTGAAAAAAATGCACCTTTATTTCCAAATAAAATATTGGCGCCAAACATTGTGATAGGGACATAATTTAAATGGTTTTATAACCGGGACAAAAGGGCAAATAAATTTCATGGGTTTTAATTACAGTAGCATGCATTATTTAAAAACTATAATGGCCGAAAACTGAAAAATAATTATTTTTTTCCCCACATTTTTCCTATTTTCCCATTAAAACACATTTAGAAAAAAATAATTCTTGGCATAATGTCCCACCTAAAGAAAGCCTAATTGGTGGCGGAAAAAACAAGATATAGTTCATTTCATTGCGATAAGTAATGATAAAGTTATAGACAAATGAATGGAAGGAGCGCTGAAAGGTGAAAATTGCTCTGGTGCTCAGGGGGTAAAACCCCTCAGTGGTGAAGTGGTTAATAATGAACAGTACCGTGCTGATGGTGATCATAGGTTGCCATGTCGTCCGAGGAGACAGAGAAGAAGAGAAGACATTCTCATGGACAATGAGGGGTTAATGAGAACATAAGGCCCAAGCATGTTCATGTTTGGAAAAAAAGGTACTGATCCTTTTGCCCTACCCAGATTTGTCAGTACGGACCAAGTCGGGTAGGAGAAAAGGATCATTGGTGCCAGAGGGAAACCAATTGCATGGCACGATGGTGGGAAAAGGTAGGAAGGGTCAGGTGTGCTGGAAGAATGATATTAACGGAAGCTCAATGCTACTCCTGAATGTCATGCTCTCCCAGTCCAGACACTGATCCAAAGTCTGGTTAAAAGGTACATTGCACTACAATGGGTATATGCAAAAGGTGAAGTGTGTGGTACAGGATTACCTTGTCTTGGTTCTCCGTAGTGAGATGGTTCTAGACTGGAGAGGAACGAGCAGTAAGCGTCACTTGTCCTCCAGGAGAGAAGCAGGGAACAATATCACACTCTGGAGCAACCAACAGAGTGTGTCTCTGAGACACCTATACACACGTAAAGGCTGGAAAGCAGAAGGGTTTTGGTTCTCGGAACGAGAAGTAAAAATCGAGATCCAGCCACATTTTCAGGTGACAAAGAGGGTGGGGAGAGCGATCCCAAAAAAAGGGAGAGCCAACACAGGTAGTGTTGTGCGAACAGTGTTCGCCACTGTTCGGGTTCTGCAGAACATCACCCTGTTCGGGTGATGTTCGAGTTCGGCCGAACACCTGGTGGTGTTCGGCCAAACTGTTCGGGTTCGCCCGAACGGCTCAATGCCTGGCCGAACAGGGCCCCTGTTCGGCCGAACAGGGCCCTGTTCGGCCGAATACGGCCCCCCTATGGGGTCGCAGGCATAAGGGGGGAGCATGCCCCGATCGCGGGGGGGGGGTCGGAAATTCCCCCCACCCCCTCCGCTAGCGCACCCCCCTCTGCCCGCTTCCCCATACAAAAGTTTAAGGAAAGTAAAATAGTACCGGTGGTAGTGGCTGGCAGTGGCACTGTGAAGTGAGTGAGGAGGAGGAGTCCGGAGAGTGACGCGTTGAGGGAGGCCGGGCAGCGGGCGGTTCAGCGGTAGTACCCTTGTGGTACTTCCGCCCTTTCTCTGACCTCACGTCCTCTGCGTGATGACGCATACGAGGGTACGCGTGACGCGTACCCTCGTATGCAGAGGACGTGAGGTCAGAGAAAGGGCGGAAGTACCACAAGGGTACTACTGCTGAACCGCCCGCTGCCCGGCCTCCCTCAACGCGTCACTCTCCGGACTCCTCCTCCTCACTCACTTCACAGTGCCACTGCCAGCCACTACCACCGGTACTATTTTACTTTCCTTAAACTTTTGTATGGGGAAGCGGGCAGAGGGGGGAGCGCTAGCGGAGGGGGTGGGGGGAATTTCCGACCCCCCCCCCCCCCCACGATCAGGGCATGCTCCCCCCTTATGCCTGCAACCCCATAGGGCCCCGAAAAGCGGGATGTTCGGGGAGTTCGGGGTTCGGCCCGAACATGCCGAACATCGCGGCCATGTTCGGCGAACGTTCCCGAACATCCAGGTGTTCGCCCAACACTAAACACAGGTAACATCATCCTCACTACACGGGTCACAATATGAGACAATACTACACAGTCCATATTCAGTCACTTATCCTCATGTTAGATGGTTAAGTGACAAGGTACTCTTAATAGAAAGATTGCCGAGAGTACATTCTTCCCGACCGAAGGTACGTATTTTGCCTCGGGACATAAGGGGGGCAAAGGTCCAATCATGACAGTTGGGAATAGCGTTTGTCATTGATATGCTAATCAATTTCCCTGAAGAGAGAGTACCAACCGTATTCTTCTGGGGAGGGCCACAAGGGTTAGCATGGGATGTTAGTTTAATGGATCAGGGGACATTTTGCAGTAGAGAGGTAGAATCCTGGGATACATCAGGTAGCACCCCGGGGACTATCTATGATAAAAGGGTGATGGGACTAAAATAGGTCATTCAACAATTAGGCACATTGGGACAGCAGAATGCGGGTACCCAGCATCATCTGAACATGGTTTTGGAACAGCTAACGCACAACACCTATAAGATTCAGGGGTACACTCAAAGGCACATTCAAACAATTCTCAAAAAGATGAGTACACATGGTAATGGTGCTGCATGGGAAATAGCATGTCTATCCATGCAGACTGAGTTAACAGCAGATTTCAAGATAATGGCTCAAGCCTTATCAGAAGGTAAAACTCCTTTACAACTGAGACTTGAAAAGAAAAGATTTATCGATTTTCCTGGGGAGGGATCTTTTGCATGGATACACAGAGATGCAAGGCTGAACAGGTGGACCGGGTGCAACAGTTCTTTATGCACCGCTACTTCCTTGGTTCCAACTGATGGTAATACACAGGTAGTTTTTCCAGTGGTGTCCCTGGGGACACCTGTTTCATCCACGCATGTCTTACACCATGACCTGAGAGGTCAGCATTTTGTGGTACTCGATGGAGAAGTGAAACAAGTGGACTTGTCATCATGCTGGCAATTTTCAGATAAGTACCTGTGTTTGCCAGGACAAGGCAGAATTAGTGATGAAGCCTGCTGGCCAAGATCGTGTAGTGCGAAGCGTAGTGTATGCGGATGCTTATGCCCGTATGCAGAAAATTTTACGCATTAATTCCTTTTTAATTGCTTATACCGGGAACTCTACGAGTAACGAATTCGTAGTTCACTACACAATACACATGTTAACTACGCATAGTGGGCGTAAGGTATGCGTAACAGTACTTCGCTACGTGTAAATTCGTAAGCGTAGTTTTGAAACTTCACCTACGTACTACGATGCATAGATGCGAACGACGATGCGTAAATTCGCACTGGCGTAGTTTCTGCTCATCCCTGATCACATTGCACTGAGCGGTTCTTGCCTTTTTCATGATTTCTAACTCAGTAAGGGACCAGCCCTTAAAGCCTTGCTATCATATAAATCCGGCATAGCGGGGTCTGAACCCTCTATAACAGTAGTTATAGATTGACGGTATACCTTGAAATGAATCAGAGCACTCAGTATATGATTTTATATAAAAAAAATTGTATTTGCTTATCAAACAGCATATATACAAAATATTGTATTCTCTAGTATAAAAAAAAATGTTACTTCTCTTGAATCTTGGTGGAGGGCTGCTTCACTTCACTGCTGGGAATTGTGAGCACTAATTATATTACATTGCTGTTTGTATATTGTTTTTTGCTGCTGCAATATCTGGTGGATTGTCTGTGTGGTTCATCTGATATTAAACAGCAAGTGTCATTTTTTAAAAGTACAATTTTTTTTTCTTTTCCCTCTAGTTTGTTTTGCAGCAGGCAATTGGCTAGGGGGAGGGACTAGCTGCAACAGGAGGTATTTGGTCAGCTTCAGGACTCAGTACTGAGCTTGCTCACTAAGTGGCTGCGACACAAGTGGCATAGGCGTTAAAAACAGGCGTTGCAACACAGGCACAAAGAGAGTGGTGAGAGGAAGTAGGTAAGGACAAAAAACAAACAAAACAAAAAAAAAACCTTCAATCAATATTGTGGTTTTTTGCATTGGTTAGAATGTGCTAGGCACGTTGTGGTGTAGTCTTTAAATTTTGAGGACTCCACCCCAACTTCACTCACTCCACCTCCACCCCTCCCGCCCCTCCTCCTCCCCTCCCCCTCCTCCCCTCCCCCCCCCCCCTCTTCACTCACTCCCCAACTTCACTTACTCTCCCTTTCCTCCTCCCCAGCTACACTCACTCTCCCATTTCATCTTTTACCGCCACAGTTTACTTTAAATAATTTTTTCCCCACACAAAAGTCATCATGTTGGACTATGCTGTACAGTGTACATCCTGCAACATGTATATACAATAATACAATACAATACAATAACATTTGTAAAGCGCTTTTCTCCCATAGGACTCAAAGCGCATAGCTGTGTCTCAGATTAATACAGGGTTTCAGGCTGGGTTGTGTTACAGAGGAGATAGTCAGATGTTCATGAATGCCAGACTGAAAAGGTAGGTTTTCAGTTTAGACTTAAATGTTTCCAGGGATGGGGCTGTCCTGATTGGGTGTGGCAGGGAGTTCCAAAGTGTAGGGGCAGCATGACAAAAGGCTCTGTCTCCAAAGGTTTTGAGGTGGACTCTGGGGGTGACCAAGGTGTTACGTCCTTTTGATCTAAGATTGTGGGGGGTGTGATGTAGTTGCAACAAGTCCTTCAGGTATCCAGGGCCCAGATTGTGCAAGGATTTGAATGTCAGTAAGCCAATCTTAAACAGAATTCTCCATTTTATCGGTAGCCAGTGGAGTGAGCTCAGGGTTGGTGTTATGTGGCAATGGCGGGGTTGGCTCGTTAACAGCCTTGCGGCGGCATTCTGTACTAATTGCAGGCGGCGTAAGTCTTTCTTATGCAGGCCTGTGTAGAGGACGTTGCAGTAGTCTAACCTTGATGTGACGAAGGCATGAACTAGGGTTGGAAGATCCTCTGAAGGAATTAGGTGTTTAATCCTTGCAATATTCCTTAGGTGAAAGAAGGAATGTTTCACAACAGCTGAGATTTGATTCCTGAAGCTTAATTTCCCATCAATCAGTACTCCCAGGCTGCGCACACAGTCTGAGTTGTTCAGGTCTGAGCTCCCTATCCTTAGCGGTGTTGGTTGAGACTGGAGCTGCTTTGCTGTTGAACCCTGGCCCTCAATAACAAGAACCTCAGTTTTGTCAGCATTAAGTTTTAGCCAATTATTATTCATCCACTCCTGAAGCTCAGCTAAGCATGCGTTTATTTGTGGAGTAGGGTCTGTGACGTCAGGTTTGAATGACAAATATAGCTGGGTGTCATCAGCATAGCAATGATATGTCAGGCCATGTTTTTGTATGATTTCTCCAAGTGGCAGCATGTATATGGTGAACAGTAAAGGGGATAATATTGCGCCCTGAGGTACACCGTATTTTAGTGGTACAGGGTTGGAGAGGAAGGGCCCTAAGGCTACCCTTTGTGTTCTGCCAGCCAGGAAGGAGTTGAACCACCGGAGAACAATGCCATCTATGCCACAGTACTCTTGTAGCCTGTTGAGTAAGATTTCATGATCGACTGTGTCAAAAGCCGCTGAGAGGTCGAGCAAAATCAGGATGGAACATTGACCCTTGTCTCTTGCAATGAGCAGATCATTGCAAATCTGGGTGAGGGCTGTTTCACAGCTGTGATATTTCCTGAAACCAGATTGAAGAGGGTCAAGGATGTTGTTTCTGGAGAGCCTGGCTTCAAGTTGGAGGTAGACAGCCTTTTCAATAACTTTTCCCAGAAAGGGGAGGTTTGAGACAGGTCTGTAGCTGTTTAGAGCATCTGGGTCTAAGGATGGTTTCTTGAGTAGAGGCCTGACGATTGCTTCTTTCAGAGTAGAGGGAAACCACCCTTCTTGTAAGGAGCCGTTGACTATTTTGTGGAATGCCGGTGTAAATAGTTCAGGGCATTTCAACATGAACTTAGTGGGGCCAGGGTCCAGATCGCAGGTAGTCTGGCGAAGGTTTGAGAGGATATCCAAGATGTCTTTTTCAGTGATTACCTTAAAATCAGACCATGGTGGTAGGCTATTTTTGCACCTGTTATATGGCTCTGCATGGGTTTCTGGGGCTGTGAATTGAATGGCAGATCGTATGGAGGAGACTTTGTCTGAGAAGAAGTGGGCAAATTTCTCGCACAGTTCCTGTGAAGGTCTGATGCTGGATTTCCTGCAAGATGGATTGCAGAGACTGTCAACCGTGCGGAAGAGTTGGGCAGGTCTGTTGGCTGCATTTGCAATTTCGTGAGACAGGAATAAGGACTTCTTTTTGTTAATCATCGTTTGATATTTTTTCAGGTGAGCAATTAGGGAAAGTTTGTCATCAGGAGACTGATGTTTGCGCC
This sequence comes from Hyperolius riggenbachi, assembly GCF_040937935.1. Classification (NCBI taxonomy): domain Eukaryota; kingdom Metazoa; phylum Chordata; class Amphibia; order Anura; family Hyperoliidae; genus Hyperolius; species Hyperolius riggenbachi. The sequence continues at coordinate 96,351,359 of NC_090654.1, forward strand.
ACCTTCGTTCCAGTCTGCGTCCCTGTTTCTTTAGTTCCTTTATAGAGTTGTCAAACCAGCGAGCATGATGTAATGGTGCGGAACGTTTAATCTTTAAGGGAGCTATGGCGTCAAAAGCGGCTGAGACATCGTGGTTATATTTAAGGACCATGGATTCAAGGCCGAAGTTGTGATCTGTCAGTCCACCTAGATTGAGGCTGTTCTGAAGGTGTTGGGGTGTCAAACCTTTCAAGGAACGATATTTTATTAGTTCTTTCACTTGGTGTTTTGTAGCCGGTGCTGTAAAGGAGAAGTGGACAGTGTGGTGGTCTGACCAAACTACTGGATCAATTTCCACATTGGATATTAGGAGTTCTGAATGGAAAATGAGGTCCAAAGTGTGTCCTTTTTTGTGGGTAGGGAGGTTGACGGCTTGAGAGAAGCCCAGTTCATTCATGGAGAGAAGTAGCTTAGTTCCAAATTGGGAAGAGTGTGTATCGACCCGTGCGTTAAAGTCTCCAAGAATTATCCACCTAGGGTGTTTCAGTGTTATGCAAGATACAAGTTCTGCTATTTCCTTGAGAAAAGCTGAGCCAGCGTCAGGGGGTCGGTAGACAAGCAGTATGTTTATTTTTTTTCCAGCTGAGAGCTGGGCTGCTAGACATTCAAAAGAGTGGGTGGGGGCTACAGCAAGGGGTTTAATATTCAAACTGGATTTGAAGCACAGAGCTAATCCTCCGCCCTTGCGGTTTTGCCTTTCACAGTGTAAAACTGAGTAATTGTCTGGTACCGCAGCTGCGAGAGTGGGTCCTGAGTTCTGATCCAACCATGTCTCTGTAATTAAAGCTAGATCTGAAGCCTCTATTAGATCATGAATAACTGCTGTTTTGTTGTTTATGGACCTGGCATTGCAGAGTACTGCTTTAATGTTTTTTGCCTTAACTTTGAGGTCTGTGTTCCTAGCTCCTGGCTGGGGGTTGTAATCAGGAGTGTGGCAGCTGTCTCTGTTATCTGGGTCCTTTACTGATACAGCTGATTTATAGATATGTGACGATTGCTTTGGCTTTGATTTATGGGTGCCTGCACCTCCTCCCCTCTTCCCCCGCCTTGTTTTCTTGAGAATCCCAAAGGATTTTAGAGGGGTAATCAAAGCAGAATCTATTTGTAAGAGTTTCTTGGGAACAGAGGTTGCAATATAGATAAGCATCTCAGCTGAGTATTTTAATGGTGGCATTTGGACAGCTGATAGACACCCTGCTGAGATCAAAGGGAAGGGGTCTTTTGCAAGCTGTACTTCTCAGGAAAAAAAAGGAGATGCTCCAGATTAAAACAAATTAAGACAGTTCCTTGTTTCAATTTAAAAAGTTTGGAATAAATGTAGAAATAGGATAGTCATAACATAGAAAGCTCACAAGGTGTTTTTTGCCATTTCCGTTACTTACAGAAGGATCAGGAGCTGAGGGTTGCAGAAAGTTGTAGAATTTCAAAGTTTGAGGTCAGCTCCTAGCAGGCTAGGCATTTTCAGTCCAAGTCCAATTTTAATCCAGTTTAAATCTCAGCCATCCAAAGTAATCCATCATTTCTGATGAGCTGTAGTTGTTGCCAGAGAGGTGATGCATAGGATTCCTCTGTATTTTTGTTCCTGTCCATGCCCAAATGTATTTAAATAGTCAAATTTCTGAGACAAGATGTGGAGCAGCTTGAGAGAGCTGCAGCCCAGCTTGGGCGCGCTCAGAGACAGAGGCATGTATGCATGCCTTGATCAGCGGATTGAGGGTGTTTACTGTTGCCCTGGGTGTGTGCGTGTTGCTCAGTTAGAGGCGGAAGTCGCAGAGCTAAATAAGCATCTCGCAACACTGAGAAGCATACACAACATGGAGAAGAGCTTGGATCTCACGATCCAGACACTGGATGGAACCGTTGAAGATGAGGAGGGTGGAGTACAGCCAGACCAAGAAGCAGAGGCAGACGCTAGTTGGGTCACAGTTAGAAGGGGTAGGGGAAAAAGTGGCAGGGAGGCTAGTCCCGAGTTGTCCCTCACTAATAAGTATGCTTGTTTGCGTAATATTGGGGAGGATGATTCAGGAGTAGCAATGCTGCAGCAGGATGTGCTCCTTAGCAACCAAGGGGCAGACTGCTGTAACGAGAAAGGGAATAGGAGTGCAGCTAAGGCTAGACAGGTACTGGTGGTAGGGGATTCAATTATTAGGCGCACAGATAGGGTAATCTGTCGAAGAAACCGCGAATGCCGTACAGTCTGTTGCCTCCCGGGTGCTCGGGTTCGGCATGTAGCGGAAAGAATTGACAGATTACTGGGTGGGGCTGGGGAAGACCCGGCTGTCATGGTACACATTGGCACCAATGACAAAGTTAGTGGGAGATGGAAGGTCCTCAAAAATGATTTTCAGGTACTTGGAGATAAACTTAAAGCAAGGACCTCCAAGGTGGTGTTTTCTGAAATACTGCCAGTGCCACGTGCTACATCTGAGAGACAGAGGGAGCTTAGGGAGTTAAATAAGTGGCTGAGAAATTGGTGTAGGAAGGAAGGGTTTGGGTTCCTGGAGAACTGGGCAGACTTTGCAGTCAGCTACAGGTTCTACAGCAGGGATGGGCTGCACCTTAATGGGGAGGGTGCAGCTGCATTGGGGGAGAAGATGGCTAAACGGTTGGAGGAGATTTTAAACTAGGATCTGGGGGGAGGCAGGAGGATAAAGTCTCAATACATAGACAAGATGAGGTAAAAAGACAGTGGGAACCTATCATTATGGAGGGTGGAGAGGGGGGTGGGGACAGTGTAAAGATTAAGGAGGTTGGTAAAAATTCAAGTAGCCCATTTCATGTAAACAAAATTGGTAAATGTGGTGGTAAAAATATAAAGTGCATGGTAACCAATGCTCGGAGCCTTGCAAATAAAATAGATGAACTAGAGTTCATTCTGAATGACAAAGGCTATGACATTGTGGGAATAACCGAGACATAGATGGATGAAAGCCATGACTGGATAGCTAATTTAAAAGGATACAATGTGTTTAGGAGGGATAGAACAGGGAAAAAAGGTGGAGGGGTTTGTCTCTTTGTTAAGAATTCTCTTACAGCTGTCCTCAACGATGAGATGGAGGAAGATTGCGAAGATGTGGAGTCCGTTTGGGTAAATATTCATGGTGGAAATAAAAGTTGCCAATTGGTTATTGGGGTATGCTACAGGCCACCTCTTATTAATGAAGCTGCAGAACTGCGATTACTACAGCAGATTGAAAAAGCTGCAGGTAAAAATGAGGTCATAATTATGGGCGACTTCAACTTTCCAGACATTGACTGGAGTATTGAGGCTACCCATTCTGGTAAAAGCAGCAGATTTCTGGCAGCAGTACAGGACAATTACTTGACTCAAATGGTAACTGAACCAACTAGGGGGAATGCGTTACTGGATCTGATCATTTCTAATAGACCAGATAATGTATCAAATGTGCAGGTTCAAGAACATTTGGGAAATAGTGATCACAACATGATAACGTTTGAGCTGGTGACTGATAGGCCAAGGGGCAGCGGGACCACTAAAACTATGAACTTTAGAAAAGCAAAGTTCACTCAAATTAGGCAGGCACTAAGTTTGGTGAACTGGGATAATGTACTACAAGGGGAAGACACTGAAGGGAAATGGCAAACTTTTAAACTTATACTCAATCAATACTGTAGTATGTATATCCCATATGGAAACAAAATGTCTAGGAATAAAAAAAAGGCCTCTATGGATGAATAGAAAGGTTAAAGATAAAATGAAGAGGAAAAAGAATGCCTATAAGGTCTTAAAACAGGAGGGGACCGAGGCTGCACTAAGCAATTATAAGGAGTGCAATAAAAATTGTAAAAAAGAAATTAGGCAGGCAAAGATTGAAGCTGAAAAACAAATCGCTAAGGATATCAAATCTAACCCAAAAAAGTTTTACAAGTACATTAACTCTAAAAAAAGAAAGGTTGACTGTATAGGACTCCTAAAGGATGAGGATGGGAACTCAATGGTGGATGACCAAGGTAAGGCAGAGTTATTAAATGCTTTCTTTGCTTCTGTCTTCACAAAAGAAACAGCACTGTTGCAAACTACAGAGGCGGAAGAGTCTCAATCTTCTAACTGTAATATTAAATACTTAACGCAGGAAGAAGTGAAGGCAAGACTAAATAAATTAAAAATAGACAAGGCACCTGGCCCGGATGGCATGCATCCTCGGGTCCTAAGGGAATTAAGTTCAGTTATAGATAAACCCCTTTATCTTATCTTTTGTGACTCTCTTGCAACTGGCAGAGTCCCAGTGGATTGGCGTACAGCCCACGTTTTCCCATTATTTAAGAAGGGCAAAAAATCTGATCCAGGAAATTATAGACCTGTAAGTTTAACATCAGTTGTATGCAAACTATTTGAGGGGTTACTAAGAGATACTATACATGACTTCATAGTAGAAAATAATCTTATTTCTCAGCATCAACATGGGTTTACTAAAGACAGGTCCTGTTTGACTAACATGCTCAGCTTTTATGAGGTAGTGAATGCTAATATGGATATTGAGAATGCTGTAGATGTGATATACTTGGACTTTGCAAAGGCCTTCGACACTGTTCCCCACAAAAGTTTGGTGCAAAAGTTGAGGATGCAAGGACTGGGGAAGAGTCTGTGTTCATGGATAGGGAACTGGCTAATGGACAGAAAACAAAGAGTTGTGGTCAATGGATCATACTCAAAATGGGAGACTGTTAGCAGTGGGGTCCCACAGGGGTCTGTTCTGGGTCCAGTGCTCTTCAATTTATTTATTAATGACCTAGTAGATGCAGTAGTGAGCAATGTTGCTATTTTTGCAGATGATACAAAATTGTGCAGAATCATTAACTCTCAGGAAGATAGTGTCATATTGCAACAGGATCTAGATAGGATGGCTATATGGGCACATAAATGGCAGATGAAATTCAATGTTGACAAATGTAAGGTCATGCATTTTGGACGTACTAATGGTCTAGCACCATACAAAATAAATGGGATACAGTTGGGGACATCAAACTTGGAGAAGGACTTAGGAGTACTCATTGACAACAAGTTAAATAATCGTACTCAATGCCAAGCAGCTGCAGCTAAAGCTAACAAAATTTTGGGATGCATTAAAAGGGAAATAAAAACTCGAGATGCTAGCATAATATTGCCCCTGTTTAACTCTCTAGTAAGGCCACATCTGGAATATGGAATTCAGTTCTGGGCACCACATTACAAAAAAGATATTGCAGTTTTAGAGCAGGTGCAGAGACGAGCAACAAAATTGATGCGTGGGATGGAGGGTCTCACTTATCAAGAAAGGTTAGATAAACTGGGTTTATTTAGTCTAGAGAAAAGACGCCTTAGAGGGGATCTAATTAACATGTATAAATACATCAGAGGGCAATATAATACCTTGGCGGATGAGCTTTTTGTCCCTAGGCCTTCTCAAAGGACTAGAGGACATGATCTGCGCATGGAGGAAAAACGTTTTAGCCATTTATTTAGGAAAGGGTTCTTTACAGTAAGAGTGATTAAGATGTGGAATGCATTGCCACAGGAAGTCGTTATGGCAAACTCTATACCTGCATTTAAAGGGGGCTTAGATGCTTTCCTTGCGTTGAAAGACATCCATGGCTACAATTACTAGGTAATGCCTAATGATGTTGATCCAGGGATTTTATCTGATTGCCATCTGGAGTCGGGAAGGAATTTTTCCCTTTAGGGGCTAATTGGACCATGCCTTGTAAGGGTTTTTTCGCCTTCCTCTGGATCAACAGGGATATGTGAGGGAGCAGGCTGATGTTGTACTTTATACTGGTTGAACTCGATGGACGTATGTCTTTTTTCAACCAAAATAACTATGTAACTATGTAACTATGTAACTATGATAGTAGAATCTCTTCATATATAAAAAAATGCTCTTTCACTCTTTTTCACTGAGCTTGTCTCAAAAAGTTTTTCTGCACTTCTAAGGTAGCCATTTTCATAATTTATCGCTATATACTCTGCTTCAGTATGCTGCTCCAATATAATCTGCTTCATTTTGCCAGAAAAATACATGTAGCGCTATTCCTTTTCTCAGGTTCAATAGGCCAAAGTATTTATTTTCTCTTCTAAGTCTTTTCATAGACTACAAACTGAGTGTGCTCATTAGCAATTCTCTTCTATGAGACTTTAAAGCATAAGAATATCTTCCTTCTTTGCTTCAGATTTTGGATGCTTCATATGCAACTCTATATATGTGTATAAGTACTTTTTTATTCTCTTATCGCGATAGAAAACTGTGGTCTATACTTCCACCATAGAAACTATATTTCAAGATAACAATCAAGATAACCATCAACTGTTGGGCGCCAACTGTCAAAAACCTTGCCTTGCCTTCTTCATGATTGCTAACTCAGTAAAGGACCAGCCCTTAAAGCCTTGCTATCAAATAAATCCGGCATAGCGGGGTCTGAACCCTCTATAACAGTAATTATAGATTGACGGTATACCTTGAAATGAATCAGAGCACTCAGTATATGATTTTATATAAAAAATTGTATTTGCTTATCATGCAGCATATATACAAAATATGAACAGTTCCACGTAGTGTTTCCTTCTAACAGTATTCCATCTTATCAAGGCTTTATAGCCAAGCAATCATCAATCTTCTAAGTACATTCAAAAAAGAATATAACAGTTGTGTTATGTAGAATAAGATCAAAAGTAGTCTCATCTGTATCAATAGGTGTGTATATAATAGCTGTGTAAAACTTGTAGTAATCTTCTTAAAGAAATAGCATAAAAAATAGCTTCTAAAAAAACTTCTTGATAACATCTTGAAAGACTTCCAAGGCCAAATGATGAAAAAAGTTAACTACCTGCATCCTATTCTAAGGCACGGAGGACGCCTTCCGCGCCCTCCGTGCCATTCCGCCGGGTCCTCGCCGCTCAATAGCCCCCCGGGCCGGCTCCCGACCTCACGGCCTGGGTCGGGCTCTCCTGCCTGCACAAAGATGGCCGCATGAGCTGGCCGCGGCTGCGCAGACCGCTTAGCTGCGAGTGCGGCTGCGCAGCTCTAGGGCCAACCCCCCAAACCACGCTACAGGAAGCTTGGATCGGGGGTCGGCCCTAGAGCTGCTTTAAGCGGACTGCGCAGCCACGGCCAGCTCATGCGGCCATCTTTGTGCAGGCAGGAGAGCCCGACCCGGGCCGTGAGGTCGGGAGCAGGCCCGGGGAGCTATTGAGCGGCGGGGACCCGGCGGAATGGCACAGAGAGCGCGGACGGTGTCCTCCGTGCCTTAAAATAGGATGCAGGTCGTTAACTTTTTTATCATTTGGCCTCGGAAGTCCTTTAACAAAACCTAATGATGAAAAATTAATAAAGTAAATCACCAGAATATTAAGCATATTACCCCTTCTCTGTCATCTCTTCAGCATCTAGAACCACTTGTGGGAAGGTAGCTTCTGCCTCATGTGACTTCTCAGGAGATTGTTGGGCTTTTGCAAACTATGAGCTTTCAGCTCCTACTTTTATAGGGATAGGGTGCAATATGGCTGCCTAATCTGGAATTTCCCTGAATCCCAGGTTCTGATTGGCTAAAGCTTCCATGCGTCAATGCATGTTTTGAATACCTAAAGCATAATATTATTGTTTATAAATTCCTTAATTACCTTATCTTGTGGGAATTAACGTCATTTGGAGTGGTTGACATTTGATATAGGGTCATTTCTGATGCAGTTAATTAAAAATGGACATCACCAGCCATCTTGTCTGCTGGCTGACTTTTTTGACCCAGACATTGCAAACTTCCAAAAACATTAAACATTGTCATTTATGACGCATTTCTGATAATATCCCCTTCTGCTAATTAGTTTTTGGAATGTGTCTGTACTTTCCCAGGTTAGGTTGACACTATAACACTGTACACAGACCTGTAAGAGCCTTCAGCAATTTAGGGCTTATTGAAACATAAAGGGCTTCTAATATACTTATTTAAATATAAAGCTTATTATATAATTCTTCTTAAAACAATTAATCATATAAGAAATAATTGCATATTAAATCTTAATAATATAAAATCATGTTCTATATATTTGCCTTTCTTATGAATAAATATAATAACTTCAACCGGCAGAGGTCACCATTTCATAATTTTTAACTAATTGGGAAAACACCTTATATTGTTTTATTATTTTTCATGACGCCTGTTCCCAAAACATGTGTTATCAGCTTTCAGTGTTCAGCTAACTGAGACAGCCTTGTACCCAGAACACGTCAATACTCCAGAACCAAAACAATCCCACGAGAATGTTTTACTGTCTCAAATCATCACTAGCTTTTAAATGTATTTCAAAGTATTAAATTATATTATATAGGGTTTAACAATAACTATTTCTTTCTTTAGAAGGACTGTATTGATTATTCATATTTAGATTAATAATATTTATGTGTAATAAATGAACAAATGTATATATAAAATTGCTACAGTAATGTGACTTTTAAATGTCTCCCAGTCTTTACACAGAAGCATCTTTCAAATGTCAAGGCCACACACTAACATAAACAAGAATGTTCTGGCTGTTTGTAACTAGAATAATACAATTATGAGTTTCACTGCTTGGAATATGTTGAGATGTCACAGAGCAATAATTTAAAAAAGTACTCTAACTTTACAGTTTACAATGAAATTTTGCATAGAACATTAAAACATAGCTCAGAGGTTATGACTAAATACAGCACATAGTCATAACCTCTGAGCTATGTTGTATATAGCGACTGAGCACACACTTATTGCAACATTGAGTGCATGAACTTCTGCTTTGTTATAGAACATTAAAACTTAAAACATACACATATGACAGCTTTTCCTGCATAAATAAAACAGCTAGAATTCTGACACTGTACCCTTACCCTTGTGCTGTAACCACATTTCTCTACACTTTCTCATGCACTATAAGTACATGTGCTATACTTACTTACAGCTTAAAGAGAATCTGTACTCTAAAATTCTTACAATAAAAAGCATACCGTTCTATTCATTATGTTCTCCTGAGCCCCTCTGTGCTTTTTCTGCCACTCCCTGCTGCAATCCTGGCTTGTAATTGCCAGTTTTAGGTAGTGTTTACAAACAAAAGACATGGCCTTTAACCAGCATGTGATAGGCTGAGAGTAGCTCTGTCTGTGACTCACACAGAGCCTGCATGAAGCGTGGAGAGGGTGTGTATAGCTTTCACCCTATCACAAGCAGGGCTGCACATTCCTGCCTGAGTGCCTGAGCCTGACAAAGACGACAGAGGAGAGAAGATTAGATTATATAACAGAGATAATACAGCCACTGTGCAACTAGGAAAGGCTGCATTAAGACAGACCACATTAGAACAGGTATAGGAACGTATAGGATCATATAGGATTGAAGAAATAAGGCTGAAAATTTTGTTACAGAGTCTCTTTAAATTACCTTGCTACATGGTCACTACATCACTAAAATAACTAAAGTTACATGTGGTGGAGCTATAGATGTTGCAGTATAGGATTGCCAGGTGGTGTGGTGCCCTCAGTATAGGTAGCCAGCTATAGGTTCCCCCCAGTATAGGTAGCCCATAGAGTTGCCCCCAATATAGGTTAGATAGGTAGGTGACCCCATATAGGTTAGATAAGTAGGTGCCCCCATATAGGCTAGATAGGTAGGTGCCCCCAGTATAGGCTAGATAGGTAGGTGCCGGCAGTATAGGCTAGATAGGTAGGTGCACGCAGTATAGGTTAGCTAGGTAGGTGCATGCAGTATAGGTTAGATAGGTAGGTACCCCTCAGTATAGGTTTGGTAGATGCCCCAAGTATAGGCTCGATAGGTAGGTGTCTCCAACATAGGGCGGGGGGAGCGAGCAGAGCAATGTTTCAATTCACCTGCCTCGATCCTGCATGCAGTCTCTATCTTCATCCTGCCCCGACGAGCGTTGCATTCATAAGAGCTCCCCCTGTGATGACATGCAGATACATCATCACAGGGGGGCTGTTACCATAGCGACAGATGCTGGGAAAGGATGAAGATGGAGGCTGCATGCAGGATCGAGGCAGGTGAGTTAAAACTTCACTCTGCCCGCTCCCCCCCCCCTCCCGCCGCTGTGCGCACCTACCTGACTCCTGCTGCTCTGCCTGACACCTGCACCTGGGGGAGCCGTCAGCAGCAGAGCGAGGCCCCCCCCGTTAGTGTGAGGCCCCAGCTAGAGATGAGCGTAATGGCGTAATTACGATTTCGCGAAATTTCGCGTAATTAGTGTAATTACGTTTATGGCCGTAAGTACATAATCATAATGAAGAAGGATTTCGCGAAATTTCGCGTAAGCGTAATTTTCGCGTAATTTTCACATTGCAACGAGTATTACGAAATTAATGCGTATGGCCATGCTCCCGAAGCGGAAAAGTTGACGCATGGATCAATGTTAGGTAGCTGCCGACTTTAAGGGTTAATAGCAAAGCCCCCTTAAATGCTAAGAGCCTCAAATTTGGAGAATATATTAAGGAGATCAGAAGGAATAAGAGGAAAAAATTTTTTTTCAAAAAGACCTTATAGTTTTTGAGAAAATCGATGTTAAAGTTTCAAAGGAAAAATGTAAACATTTAAAAACCCGCCGACTTTAACGGTTAATAGCAAAGCCTGCTTAAAGTTTAGGAACACCAAATTCCCAGGGTATATTAAGGGGATCAGTGGGAATAAGAGGAAAAAATTTTTTTTCAAAAAGACCTTATAGTTTTTGAGAAAATCGATTTTTAAGTTTCAAGGGCGAAAATGTCTTTTAAATGCAGAAAATGTCAGGTTTTTTTGCACAGGTAACAATAGTGTATTATTTTCATAGATTCCCCCAAGTGGGAAGAGTTTTACTTACTTCGTTCTGAGTGTGGGAAATATAAAAAAAAACGACGTGGGGTCCCCCCTCCCAGACCTCTTTAACCCCTTGTCCCCCATGCAGGCTGGGATAGCCAGAATGCGGAGCACCGGCCGCGTGGGGCTCCGCACCCTGACTATACCAGCCCGCATGGTCCATGGATTGGGGGGTCTCGGAAGGGGAGGGGCAGCCAAGCTTTCCCCTCCCCCTCCGAGCCCTTGTCCAATCCAAGGACAAGGGGCTCTTCTCCACCTCCGATGGGCGGTGGAGGTGGAGGCCGCGATTTCCTGGGGGGGGGGGTTCATGGTGGAATCTGGGAGTCCCCTTTAAAAAGGGGTCCCCCAGATGCCCACCCCCCCTCCCAGGAGAAATGAGTATAGAGGTACTTGTACCCCTTACCCATTTCCTTTAAGAGTTAAAAGTAAATAAACACACAAACACTTAGAAAAAGTATTTTAATTGAACAAAAAACATAACCACGAAAAAAGTCCTTTAATATTCTTAATTAACCATTAATACTTACCTGTCCCTTTAAATAAATGATCCCTCGAAATAGCCTCGGAAATGTTCTATCAGTTACAATGTAACAAAGTTATTACAATGTAACAACTTTGTTACATTGTAACTACGCCGCACCCGACGTCACTTGCCGCTCAGCCGCCGCAGCATACACTTACGCGTCCGTGCAGGACGCTAAGTCCCCGCAGCTCCCGCTGTCCACCCCGCCCACATCTGTCACCCACATGTCACCCACATGTGGGTGACATGTGGGTGACATGTGGGAGAGGCGGGGAGGGCAGCGGGAGCTGCGGGGACTTAGCGTCCTGCATGGACCCAACAGAGCTCTGAGCTGTATAGCTCAGAGCTCTATAAAGCATCTTTGTATTTGGGCTCCAAGGAGCCCCATTGGTCCTTAGCAGACCAATGGGGTTCCTTCTGATTTGAAGGAACCCCATTGGTCTGCTAAGGACCAATGGGGCTCCTTGGAGCCAAAATACAAAGATGCTTTAGAGAGCTCTGAGCTATATAGCTCAGAGCTCTGTCGGGTCCGTGCAGCGCAGACGCGTATGCGGCGGCGGCGAGTGACGTCGGGTGCGGCGTAGTTACAATGTAACAAAGTTGTTACATTGTAATAACTTTGTTACATTGTAACTGATAGAACATTTCCGAGGCTATTTCGAGGGATCATTTATTTAAAGGGACAGGTAAGTATTAATGGTTAATTAAGAATATTAAAGGACTTTTTTCGTGGTTATGTTTTTTGTTCAATTAAAATACTTTTTCTAAGTGTTTGTGTGTTTATTTACTTTTAACTCTTAAAGGAAATGGGTAAGGGGTACAAGTACCTCTATACTCATTTCTCCTGGGAGGGGGGGTGGGCATCTGGGGGACCCCTTTTTAAAGGGGACTCCCAGATTCCACCATGAACCCCCCCCCCCCCCCCCAGGAAATCGCGGCCTCCACCTCCACCGCCCATCGGAGGTGGAGAAGAGCCCCTTGTCCTTGGATTGGACAAGGGCTCGGAGGGGGAGGGGAAAGCTTGGCTGCCCCTTCCGAGACCCCCCAATCCATGGACCATGCGGGCTGGTATAGTCAGGGTGCGGAGCCCCACGCGGCCGGTGCTCCGCATTCTGGCTATCCCAGCCTGCATGGGGGACAAGGGGTTAAAGAGGTCTGGGAGGGGGGACCCCACGTCGTTTTTTTTTTATATTTCCCACACTCAGAACGAAGTAAGTAAAACTCTTCCCACTTGGGGGAATCTATGAAAATAATACACTATTGTTACCTGTGCAAAAAAAACTGACATTTTCTGCATTTAAAAGACATTTTCGCCCTTGAAACTTAAAAATCGATTTCCTCAAAAACTATAAGGTCTTTTTGAAAAAAAAAATGTTTCCTCTTATTCCCACTGATCCCCTTAATATACCCTGGGAATTTGGTGTTCCTAAACTTTAAGCAGGCTTTGCTATTAACCGTTAAAGTCGGCGGGTTTTTAAATGTTTACATTTTTCCTTTGAAACTTTAACATCGATTTTCTCAAAAACTATAAGGTCTTTTTGAAAAAAAAAAATTCCTCTTATTCCTCCTGATCTCCTTAATATATTCTCTTAATTTGAGGCTCTTAGCATTTAAGGGGGCTTTGCTATTAACCCTTAAAATCGGCGGCTGTTTTATATTATACGGAGCGTTACGGTTTAACGCGAAATTACGGTAGCGTTTAATGCGAAATTACGGCATGAACGAAACGCGAAATTACGCGTTGAAATTTACGCTTACGGTATTTTCAATTACGATTTTAATGGCAATTACGCTACTGTAATTTCGCATCGTAATCGCAAATTTCGCATGCGTAATTTTAGTAATGCGAAATTACGAAAATTTCAGCTCAACTCTAGCCCCAGCCCCTGGCTATTATCCTAAATTAGAAGCAAACAGACCCACCCTCATTACAGTATTGGAAGAAGCTAGTTAACAGTTCTTTGCATTTGTGTAAAGCAGCCTATATGGCGGGGGTTGTGCCACCAAATTTGAATAAGTGTGGAAGCCATAGATTAGTAATAAAGAAACAAATTAAATTAAGGTGAATGTATTCTAAGTTGTATACACGCAATATTGCTTAACCTGACCCAATTTTTGAATACTATTTTGCAATAACTTTAAGTCAACATAACCCTGCATATTGTACACACTTGAATGCATGAATGTAAGGATAACCTAATTGGGGGGGGGGGGGGTGCTGGGAAGGTATAGAAAGTGGAATATAAAGAGGCAAAAGGGTTCTTCAACTGTCCCTTGTTTGTGTGTTCACTGCTCCCTCAACTGCGTGTGAGCTGGAGTTGTGGGGCTTGATTCACAAAGCAGTGCTGGTGAAAAACCCTTTATCACACCTAAACTCAGTTTAGGCGTGATAAGTTTAGGTGTGATAACTATAGCACCAACTGTGTTAGCACCGCAGTGCACAGCTGATCAAAAGTTTTGCGCTAGCAAAGTCTTGTGCACTTCGCATAGAGTTTAATGGCGCGGCTTTGCGTGCGGGACTTTGCGCGCAATCTCAACGTATCTAAACTTATCACGCCTAAACTTATCACGCCTAAACTGGCTTTTCACCAGCGTGGTGCAATGGTTATCACGCCTAAAGTCTCTAACTGGGTTAGCACCGCTTTGTGAATCGAGCCCGTGTTGTTAATTCAGTTTGGTTTTATTTTTTTTATGTTGCTTTTTTTCAGTTCTTAAAAAATTCAATAAAAAGAATAAAAAAATTAATTAAAATAAAAAAATACCCTGCTACTTGCATTACACATCACTTCACAATGCATTATTCCCTTTAATTTCTACAGTACACACTACCTACATATCTTTCCACCATTTACATATTGTCTCTCCTTCATACACAAATACATTTAATCCACATGATCTTTTACTGATTCATAGATATAAATTATACTCTTCATGTAAAAAGAAAAAAATATTGAAACAATCCACACATATTTTTTTTCCAACCTTACTTTACATCCATACAATCACACTTTCTATCTCAGTCCACTGGTATCTAACTATACTACACAGTACTAAGCTCCTTTACTTCTACAATCTCTATAGACAAATCTACTATTCCCATTCGGCCTGCCCGTGCCCAACAGGCACTAATTTACTAGTGTTTATTACATTAGTAATGTAATAAACATGAGCAGCACGATGGTATACTGGCGTAGTGCCCAGCCAGTACAGTGCACAGAGATTGTATGTTCTCCTTGGTGTCTGCATGGGTTTCCTCCATGCACGCTGGTTTCCTAGAACGTCCCAAAAACATACAGATAAGTTAACCGGCTTCCCCCTAAATTGGCCCTAGATTATGATACGTGCACTACACGATACATACATAGACATATGACTATGGTAGGGACTAGATTGTGAGCCCCTCAAGGGACAGAAAAGTGACAAGATGATATACCCTGTACAGCTGCAGAAGATGTCGGCACTATATACTGTAAATACTAAATAATAATAATAATTAGTGTGTTTAAATTAAAAATGTCAAGAGAAAATAATTACTGCAGTCAGTCCTGTATAAACCTGTTATACTCACTTTATTTTCTGTATCTTGCTTGTTGCTACAGCTTTCATCAGTTTTCTAAAATGAGGACCCTCCAAATTGTTGTCAGACAAGTCCAATGTTCTCAATATCTGGTTATTCTTTATTGCAGATGCCAGGTGGATAGAGGATTCATCTGTCAGGTAATTGCATTTCAAGCTGTAGCGGAAAAGTAATTTTAATTTTCAAGGTACCATATATAAAACGCGCATAGGCCCGCCCGTGGATAAGACCACTCCCTGACTTTTGGCCTTAAAACTAAGCTACAGAAAATTCACCTAAGTAATGGTGCCCATACATGGTACATTTTTTTTCATCCAATCTTACAATTTCTATGTAATATAAGGGAACTGCCCAAATTATCCTCTCAGTATATTCATTTAATTTACCCTTATACTGGGCACCATAACTCTGATCTATGCTGTAGAGGTATGCATTAAATTTGCACAACTTGCAGCATCTAGTGGTCATGCTGGAAAACAGAGTTTCTGCAGGACCCTAATGACATCCGTACACCTGGAGGATGCAAATGATATCTTACCACTTTAAAACAGATTAATTGGCATTTCTTACAGCCCAAGTCCCCCGCCCATGCCACCCAAACATCTTGTCTCATTTGTTGTATACAGTATAGTGTTGTTAATAGGATTTTCATGTATTTGTATTGATTTGTCCCTTTTCTGCATCTCATTCTAGGTCTTTGAATGGTCCTGGACCTATACATTGGTTGTACCCATTGCCTGCTCATTAGCTATGCTGCTTATATATTGAGTGTATGATCATCACTGCCATTTACCTATGTATGTATGTATGTATGTATGTATGTATGTATGTATGTATGTATGTATATGAAAAGTTTGTACAACCAAAAGAAAAACATCATTTTGAAACTAAGTGTGACTGAATGTGAATATGAACCAGATAGGGGCATACCAGACAGCCCCGCAAAGGTAAAGGAACTTCAGAAACCCTGTAACAGACAGACATTAACACAGACAGGAGAGATAGACCATCTAGCATATTGGCATCCCTGTATGGATGGATGTATGTATGGTAGGGCCATACATAGGAGGGTGATATTGCAAAAAAATTATGTTTAGAGAAAGGTAGATAAGTGCAGGGCATAAATGCAAAGTCATGTGTGCCATACATCCTGGAAAATGACGTGAGCAAGAGAATTATCAGAGGGGGTTTTAGTGTTCCTACTACTCATGTAACATATTTTCAGCGCTCCGATAGATCCTCCCTCTGTAGCTCCTCTCATTCTGGTAATAGGAAGTATGGATTACTTCCTGGTTTACAGGACATTTAGATTAGCAAATCCATTACTGATCAGCACTTATACTTCTCAGTGGGTGCTCCCATAGATGCAGGGCCGGATCTTGAAATCCGTATACAAAGTAGAAACAATTTTATTGAAAGGATAATCCCACACTCATGCCAGTGTAACCCTCAGCTGTTGTGTTGAGGGTCCCAGGCTGAATTGAGTGGATGATACCACTAGTGTTGGGCG
Source organism: Hyperolius riggenbachi (assembly GCF_040937935.1). NCBI lineage: Eukaryota > Metazoa > Chordata > Amphibia > Anura > Hyperoliidae > Hyperolius > Hyperolius riggenbachi. Next base: position 96,367,832 of record NC_090654.1, read on the forward strand.
AACACCTAGATGTTCGGGTTCGGGCCGAACAGGCCGAACATGGCCGCGATGTTCGGGTGTTCGAGCCGAACTCCAAACATAATGGAAGTCACTGGGAACCCGAACTTTTGTGCTTTGTAAAGCCTCCTTACATGCTACATACCCCAAATTTACAGGGTATGTGCACCTTGGGAGTGGGTACAAGAGGAAAAAAAAATTAGCAAAAAGAGCTTATAGTTTTTGAGAAAATCGATTTCAAAGTTTCAAAGGGAAAACTGTCTTTTAAATGCGGGAAATGTCTGTTTTCTTTGCACAGGTAACATGCTTTTTGTCGGCATGCAGTCATAAATGTAATACATATAAGAGGTTCCAGGAAAAGGGACCGGTAACGCTAACCCAGCAGCAGCACACGTGATGGAACAGGAGGAGGGTGGCGCAGGAGGAGAAGGCCACGCTTTGAGACACAACAACCCAGGCCTTGCATGAGGACAAGAAGCGTGCGGATAGCAATTTGCATTTTGTTGGCATGCAGTCATAAATGTAATACAGATAAGAGGTTCCAGGAAAAAGGACCGGTAACGCTAACCCAGCAGCAGCACACGTGATGGAACAGGAGGAGGACGGCGCAGGAGGAGAAGGCCACGCTTTGAGACACAACAACCCAGGCCTTGCATGAGGACAAGAAGCGTGCGGATAGCAATTTGCGTTTTGTCGCCATGCAGTCATAAATTTAATACAGATGAGAGGTTCAATAAACAGGGACCGGAAACGCTAACCCATCACAGATGTTCATTGTTCATGTTACTTGGTTGGGGTCCGGGAGTGTTGCGTAGTCGTTTCCAATCCAGGAATGATTCATTTTAATTTGAGTCAGACGGTCTGCATTTTCTGTGGAGAGGCGGATACGCCGATCTGTGACGATGCCTCCGGCAGCACTAAAACAGCGTTCCGACATAACGCTGGCTGCCGGGCAAGCCAGCACCTCTATTGCGTACATTGCTAGTTTGTGCCAGGTGTCTAGCTTCGATACCCAATAGTTGAAGGGTGCAGATGGATTGTTCAACACAGCTATGCCATCTGACATGTAGTCCTTGACCATCTTCTCCAGGCGATCGGTGTTGGAGGTGGATCTGCACGCTTGCTGTTCTGTGTGCTGCTGCATGGGTGTCAGAAAATTTTCCCACTCCAAGGACACTGCCGATACCATTCCCTTTTGGGCACTAGCTGCGGCTTGTGTTGTTTGCTGCCCTTCTGGTCGTCCTGGGTTTGCGGAAGTCAGTCTGTCGGCGTACAACTGGCTAGAGGAGGGGGAGGATGTCAATCTCCTCTTTAAAATCTCCACAAGGGCCTGCTGGTATTCTTCCATTTTGACCTGTCGGACTCTTTCTTCAAGCAGTTTTGGAACATTGTGTTTGTACCGTGGATCCAGAAGGGTATAAACCCAGTAATTGGTGTTGTCCAGAATGCGCACAATGCCTGGGTCGCGTTCAATGCAGTCCTAGGCCGAAGAGGTCATAGCCTAGGGTCACAAAAACCTGTTTATTTGGGCTATTTCAATGGTAGTGATGGTGACGTACATAAATCTCAGCCATGGCCGTTAGCAACGTCTGAATTTCACGAAATGTCTCATGCAGGTAGAAGACATATTGTTAGACTTGGATTCCAAAGATGGGGTCCCTACATCTCTGCAAACCAAAGTTACAGGGGTCCAAAATTGGTAAAATCCCCCATAGGCTTTCATTGCCTCCCTATTTCACTTTCCAAAATCTCACATCTTTTCAAAGGGCAATGGCTCAGCAGTACCAAATTTTCTAGCATTGTAGGGACCCTTAGGGGGAACATGACTGGTGAGTTCCGGGCCCCTAGGCCAAAGAGGTCATAGCCTAGGGTCACAAAAACCTGTTTATTTGGGCTATTTCAATGGTAGTGATGGTGACGTACATAAATCTCAGCTATGGCCGTTAGCAACGTCTGAATTTCACGAAATGTCTCATGCAGGTAGAAGACATATTGTTAGACTTGGATTCCAAAGATGGGGTCCCTACATCTCTGCAAACTAGAGTTACAGGGGTCCAAAATTGGTAAAATCCCCCATAGACTTTCATTGCCTCCCTATTTCACTTTCCAAAATCTCACATCTTTTCAAAGGGCAATGGCTCAGCAGTACCAAATTTTCTAGCATTGTAGGGACCCTTAGGGGGAACATGACTGGTGAGTTTCGGGCCCCTAGGCCAAAGAGGTCATAGCCTAGGGTCACAAAAACCTGTTTATTTGGGCTATTTCAATGGTAGTGATGGTGACGTACATAAATCTCAGCTATGGCCGTTAGCAACGTCTGAATTTCACGAAATGTCTCATGCAGGTAGAAGACATATTGTTAGACTTGGATTCCAAAGATGGGGTCCCTACATCTCTGCAAACCAGAGTTACAGGGGTGCAAAATTGGTAAAATCCCCCATAGGCTTTCATTGGGCCTACTATTTACCGTTCCAAAATCTCACACCATTTCAAAGGGCAATGGCTCAGCAGTGGCAAAACTCACCAGTCATGATCCCCCTAAGGGTCCCTACAATGCTAGAAAATTTGGTACTGCTGAGCCATTGCCCTTTGAAAAGATGTGAGATTTTGGAAAGTGAAATAGGGAGGCAATGAAAGTCTATGGGGGATTTTACCAATTTTGGACCCCTGTAACTCTGGTTTGCAGAGATGTAGGGACCCCATCGTTGGAATCCAAGTCTAACAATATGTCTTCTACCTGCATGAGACATTTCGTGAAATTCAGACGTTGCTAATGGCCATAGCTGAGATTTATGTACGTCACCATCACTACCATTGAAATAGCCCAAATAAACAGGTTTTTGTGACCCTAGGCTATGACCTCTTTGGCCTAGGGGCCCGAAACTCACCAGTCATGTTCCCCCTAAGGGTCCCTACAATGCTAGAAAATTTGGTACTGCTGAGCCATTGCCCTTTGAAAAGATGTGAGATTTTGGAAAGTGAAATAGGGAGGCAATGAAAGTCTATGGGGGATTTTACCAATTTTGGACCCCTGTAACTCTGGTTTGCAGAGATGTAGGGACCCCATCTTTGGAATCCAAGTCTAACAATATGTCTTCTACCTGCATGAGACATTTCGTGAAATTCAGACGTTGCTAACGGCCATAGCTGAGATTTATGTACGTCACCATCACTACCATTGAAATAGCCCAAATAAACAGGTTTTTGTGACCCTAGGCTATGACCTCTTTGGCCTAGGGGCCCGAAACTCACCAGTCATGTTCCCCCTAAGGGTCCCTACAATGCTAGAAAATTTGGTACTGCTGAGCCATTGCCCTTTGAAAAGATGTGAGATTTTGGAAAGTGAAATAGGGAGGCAATGAAAGTCTATGGGGGATTTTACCAATTTTGGACCCCTGTAACTCTGGTTTGCAGAGATGTAGGGACCCCATCTTTGGAATCCAAGTCTAACAATATGTCTTCTACCTGCATGAGACATTTCGTGAAATTCAGACGTTGCTAACGGCCATGGCTGAGATTTATGTACATCACCATCACTACCATTGAAATAGCCCAAATAAACAGGTTTTTGTGACCCTAGGCTATGACCTCTTCGGCCTAGGACTGCATTGAACGCGACCCATGCATTGTGCGCATTCTGGACAACACCAATTACTGGGTTTATACCCTTCTGGATCCACGGTACAAACACAATGTTCCAAAACTGCTTGAAGAAAGAGTCCGACAGGTCAAAATGGAAGAATACCAGCAGGCCCTTGTGGAGACTTTAAAGAGGAGATTGACATCCTCCCCCTCCTCTAGCCAGTTGTTCGCCGACAGACTGACTTCCGCAAACCCAGGACGACCAGGAGGGCAGCAAACAACACAAGCCGCAGCTAGTGCCCAAAAGGGAATGGTATCGGCAGTGTCCTTGGAGTGGGAAAATTTTCTGACACCCATGCAGCAGCACACAGAACAGCAAGCGTGCAGATCCACCTCCAACACCGATCGCCTGGAGAAGATGGTCAAGGACTACATGTCAGATGGCATAGCTGTGTTGAGCAATCCATCTGCACCCTTCAACTATTGGGTATCGAAGCTAGACACCTGGCACAAACTGGCAATGTACGCAATAGAGGTGCTGGCTTGCCCGGCAGCCAGCGTTATGTCGGAACGCTGTTTCAGTGCTGCCGGAGGCATTGTCACAGATCGGCGTATCCGCCTCTCCACAGAAAATGCAGACCGTCTGACTCAAATTAAAATGAATCAATCCTGGATTGGAAACGACTACGCAACACTCCCGGACCCCAACCAAGTAACATGAACAATGAACATCTGTGATGGGTTAGCGTTTCCGGTCCCTGTTTATTGAACCTCTCATCTGTATTACATTTATGACTGCATGGCGACAAAACGCAAATTGCTATCCGCACGCTTCTTGTCCTCATGCAAGGCCTGGGTTGTTGTGTCTCAAAGCGTGGCCTTCTCCTCCTGCGCCACCCTCCTCCTGTTCCATCACGTGTGCTGCTGCTGGGTTAGCGTTACCGGTCCCTTTTCCTGGAACCTCTTATATGTATTACATTTATGACTGCATGCCGACAAAAAGCATGTTACCTGTGCAAAGAAAACAGACATTTCCCGCATTTAAAAGACAGTTTTCCCTTTGAAACTTTAAAATCGATTTTCTCAAAAACTATAAGCTCTTTTTGCAAATTTTTTTTCCTCTTGTACCCACTCCCAAGGTGCATATACCCTGTAAATTTGGGCTATGTAGCATATAAGGAGGCTTTACAAAGCACGAAACTTCGGGTCCCCATTGACTTCCATTATGTTCGGAGTTCGGCTCGAACACCCGAACATCGCGGCCGTGTTCGGCCCGAACCCGAACATCTAGATGTTCGCCCAACACTACACGTGACCCGTTCGGCCAATCACAGCGCTAGCCGAACGTTCGGGTAACGTTCGGCCATGCGCTCTTAGTTCGGCCATACGGCCGAACAGTTTGGCCGAACACCATCAGGTGTTCGGCCGAACCCGAACATCACCTGAACAGGGTGATGTTCTGCAGAACCCGAACAGTGGCGAACACTGTTCGCCCAACACTAGATACCACTACGGTTATCGGTCAATAGAGAAAAAGGAGGCACCTCCTTTGGGGATTCCTCTGCAGGGTCCAGAAATGCTGTAACTGTTCTATTTCAATAAATTGCTACAAATTACTGAAGGAGGTGTCAGCTTTTTCTCTATTGAACAAAGTAGAAAAAAGGCTAAAACAAAGCAGGCGTATCAATTAAATTCCAATAATTAATTTAATTTCCAAGCTGACATTTCAGGGTACAGCACTCCTTCCTCAAGGCACATATAGTGAAACAGTTATTGTCTGTTTCATAGTTTTCCTAGAGATAGTCGTGCTGTTGTACACCGAAACACGGACTTGGATTAAATTGTTGGCATCAATACTCCTGCTGTGTATGTTTTTACTTCATACTTAGATTACACTCTCAACAATTTCATTTGAATGCATAAACATTTCATTTTTAATTATACCTCAAATTATTGATCATGCCCAGAGTAGGTCCAAGTTTAATCAAACCTTCATTTCGAATATGGCATGAGTTTAGATTTACTTCCTTTGTCACTTTACAATTATTCAGAATAAAAGACAACACAGAACAGTCCAGAGGGATGAGGGGGACTTGAGAAATATCAATGTCTGTGTTGGAACCAATGCTTTGTAAGACCAGAGCCCAATTTCTACTCTCATGGAGGCAATAGAATACATTAAGAAGCTTTGTCTTGTCGCATGATCTTTGTTCTTCAGATTTCTGTTTCAGCCAATTGGTTACATCTCTGGAAGCCTTAGCAGACAGTTCTCCAACATAAGGCTTTAACATGGATCTAGTGGAACTGTCTGAAAGACCGCAAAGGAAACGAAGTAGCATTTCAGAATGACCATCATTGTGTAAACTTGTTGTGATTTCCTGTAATTTAACAGGTTTATAGTTCATAAAATGGACTAAAGCGGCAAAAAACTCTTGAAGAATGAGATGTAAGAAGCTGTAATTCACATCTGGAGGCTGGCCAGATTCCACCATGAAACAAGAGAAGAGATGTTTATCAGAAGTTACACTGAATGATTCCAGATCACGTTCATCGAACACGAGAATGTGATTCATGACTCCATGTTCTGCCATCCACCCAACAGGAGTCAGTAGCTCCTTGGCAATGTCAGCATCAGCTTTGGTCAGATTGTGATTGGCAAGAGTGTTGGCAACAAAAGCTGCAAACAGTTGTGTCACTGTTTTGGGTAATGATAACAACAGCTGATCAGTATTTGTTGGTTGTGCTCTGAAGCACATGGATAGCACTGTACAGATGATCCAGCAGTATGATGGGATATAACAGAAAGTGTACAAGGTGTCATTCTGCACCACATAATGAAAAGCCTTTTCTGATAATTCCTTGTTTCCAAAGTAACGTTGAAAATATACCTTTCTATCTCCATGGCAAAATCCCATTATCTCGGTTATTCTCTGGAAAAATTCAGTATCAATAGATGCCAGTTTTGTTGGCCGACTTGTTATTAGAACAGAACAATCCTTAAGAAGACTCTGCCTTACTAAATTAACCACAATCACACCAACCTTTTCCCTCCATTTTGTATCATAGCACGGTTTACATGATCTGAAATCCATTTGGTGGTTACTTTCATCTAAGCCATCAAATATGAACAGAAGCATCTCTGGATTTTGTAAAATATTTTCAAGATGACTTTCCAAATACGGATACTGTTTAATAATCAATTCCTCCAAGCTCACTTCTGCTAGTTGATTGAGATCTCTAAGCCTGAAATAAAAAACAAGTGTAAATCTCTGGTAGAGTTTTCCAGTTACCCAGTCGTAGACAAACTTCTTCATCAGTGTTGTCTTCCCTATGCCTGGCACCCCACTCAGCATTACTGTACGTGGTATACATTGTGACTCGTAGCTCCAGCGGAACAGCTTGTTGGGGAAAATGCGTTCCAGTCCAGACTGTGTTGTTTTCATATATTTCTCATGTTTTATTCCAGTCTCTATTAGTTCGTTTTGGGAACGATATCTGAACTCATCAGTGGAAACAACAATCAGGTCCACATAACGCTCATTGATGAAGAATCTTTGCTGTTTTAGGGTGGATCTTGGAGGGATATTCTCCTCTAGAGTCGCCATTTTCTCCCCCAGATGCATTTTGTGTTGTTTTTGAATATCTGCAAATAATTTGAAAATATTTAAAATATTGAATGGGTTTTAGTTAATCTTTGTTTTTCTGTTTTGTTTTTCAATGCTTTTATTAAAGTTTTATAAACAAAACAAAAAATCTGTGGCAACAAATGTAGAATGTGATATAAACTCTAGTCTTAACCACTTAAAAGTCTATCTGGACGAGTATTCTCATCCAGATACGCGCCGCTAAAGTCTAACTGGATGAGTATTCTCGTCCAATGTTTAAGCTACAGTACCCGCGAGGCTGCGGCCCTGCGCACCTCGGTGGGGTGTTTGTTGCAGTTAGCATTTAGTTTTTTACATTTACATTTGGCTATTGGGGAAGTGAAGCAAAGCTTCCCAGAAACCAATTGCAGTGCCTGTAATGAATGGGGGCAGGACATGTACGCAAATGAACTACAAAAAAAAAAACAAAAAAAAAACAAAACAAAACACTTCTTTGTAAACCAGGAAGTGTTTCTAGCGTCATCTAGTAGCGAAAAGTTAAATTACATACCAGAGATTTTTTTCATTAAAATAAATATGATTAACCCCTTCCAAAGCCACATCCCCACAACCCCCACCCCAGTTACCATGCAAACAAATGAAGGGGGGGGGGGGAACAAAAAAACAAAAAACATAAATAGTTGCCTTAGGGACTCAGCTTTTTTCTTCTTTTTATATATATGTCATGAGGGCATATTACTGTTATTTTAGGACCTAGGTCTTAACAATTGATGGGACACAAAAAAAAAAACCAAAACAGAAAAAATACACCTTTATTTTCACATAATATAATGATGCCATACATTGTACTAGGAATATAATTTAAATGTTGTGATAGCCGAGACTAATGGGCAAATAAAATGGGTGGATTTTATTTATAGTAGCATTGCTTATTTTAAAGCTATAAGGGATGGAATCAGAGAAATAGTGTACTTTTTATATATAGTGTATTTTTGTATATCTCACTAATATTATAATACATGCGAAAGTTTGGCTGTTTGGATGCTTGTTACTCAATCATGCAACAATAGCTGAACGAATTTGAATGAAATTTGGCACACACATAGTGCATTAACTTGAATAACATATAGGATACTTTTTATCCCCATAACCAAAAAGTGGGCGGAGACAAATACAAATTTTACTGGGAAAGTGTAAACTGCAGCCATTCTTACACTGTTTATAGTAGGGTTCTCAAACTTTGAGCAGTTGGTCACTGAGTGACTGGGATTAATATTAAGAAAAGTGGGTGGAGCCTACAAAAGCCAATCAAAATTCACCTATTGATTTTTAACTGGAATATTTCATTGTGGCCATTCTTGCACTGTTAATGGCACAAGCCTCAAACCTGGTACAGTTGGTCATTGGGTGACTGGGGTTCAAATTCAGAGATGGGTGTGAAGCCACAAACAGCCAATCAGATTTTTTTCATTGCAATGCAAATTATTGATGTCAAAGACTGCAAAGCTCACAAACTTGGTCATTGAGTAATTGAGTAATTGTGTGTTAGGGTTAGAAAAAGTGGGCACAGCCAACACCAGCCAAATACATACCCAGGCAATGCTGGATCATCAGTGGGTGAAGACAAATACAAATTTCACTGGGAAAATGTAAACTGCAGCTATTCTTACACTGTTAATGGTAGGGTTCTCAAACTTTGCACAGTTGGTCACTGGGTGACTGGGATTAATATTCAGAAAAGTGGTTGGAGCCTACAAAAGCCAATCAAAATTCACCTATTGATTTTCAAGGGGAATATTTAATTGCTGCCATTCCTGCACTGTTAATGGCACAAGCCTCAAACCTGGTACAGTTGGTCATTGGGTGACTAGGGTTCAAATTAAGAAAAGGGGGTGTAGCCACAGCCAATCAGATACCTGGGCAACGCCGTGCCATCAGCTAGTACAAAAATAAATAGTGTTTTCATACAGTATGTTATAATACATAGCCTATTACCAAAGTACGTGGTATTGTAGAGAAATACAATTACAGAATGAAATATACTGTAAATGTAATATACTGTAAATTGCATTTACGCAATTTATGTACTGAGTTATGTGAATGGCGTAACTCACTAAATACATGCATCACTTATATTGCCTGTTACATCATTTGTGAATTTACAGAAATAGAAAAATAACACATAATGGCTGATATCACAAGGCTGAAATCACAAGGGTCAGGGTCTCCTGTTGATTCCTGTCTTCAGGGGATGGGGGTCACGATTTTTCTTGGCGTTCTCTATTTTGGTTTGTCCAATAAACGTATAGTTTGTTTATCGTATGTGCTATTTTTCTATACACTGTGGATTAATTACACGGTCAGCTCCCAGAGATTTATTCTAGGGTTTGTGTGTTAAAGGGAAGTAGTGTTGCAAGGTTTTTGTGAATTTACCCCAATATCATAGACGTCTCATTAGACTGGTTAATCTCTCTTCATTCTGCAACCCGGAGACTCAAATATACAAGTAAAAAAACACCCACTTTACTGCTTAAAGTGGCATTATACTAAACTTAAAGGGACCCTGAGCACTAATTAAAAATGAAATTGGGACTTACCTGGGGCTTCCTCCAGCCCACCATAGGCCGCAAGATCCCCCGGCATCCTCCTGGCTCCTCTCCCGGTCCCAGCTGGTGGCTCCCTTACTAGACGACTTCCGCCTGAAGTCATCAGGGCTGCTTCCCACCTTGACTATAAGCGCAATTACACCGGTCGACTACGCGTCATTGGTCGGCGTAAGAGTCCTGCGCATGCGCGGTTCTCTAATATTGAACTGCGCATGTGCAGGACTCTCAAGTCAGCTGGTGTGATGACGCATAGCCAGCTGGCGTTATTATGCATATAGTCAAAGCGGGAAAAAGCCCTGACTATTTCAGGTGGAAGTCGTCTAGTAACGGAGCCCCCAGCAAGGACCGGTAGAGGAGCCAAGAGGATGCTGGGAGACCTTGTGGCCTACAGTGGGCTGGAGGAATCCCCATGGTAAGTCCCAATTTCATTTTAAATTAGTGCTCAGGGTCCCTTTAAATTGTAATAAGTACTTTAAAAAAAATATATTAAAATAATGAATAAAAATTAATAAATGGCAAGAATCTCTCAGCCAGTATCTTTAATCTGTCCCTCTTCCTTTCTGCTGAAGTGACTCAGCTATTGCCAAGGCGATATGTCTATTCAGCAGGGGAGGCAGAATCAAGACACAGACATGGAGAGTGTCTCCTGGCTGGCAATTATTACAATTGCTGATTAGTCTTATGAGCAAGCCTGTACTGCTATCTGCGGTGAAAGAAAACATTTTAAATACACAGGTAATGCTTGAGAATGCATTCAAATGTTTTCTTATTATATAGGACAGAACAGAGGCGCCAAAAGGATAAAAAGGGTTTTAAAGGAGCTTAAAAGCCAAAAATTTGGTAATTAGAGGAGGCAGTGGTGGACTTACCTCCTCCAAGCAGACACAACATGACTGTACATTCAGTCTATTTATTAACGAACTCCAGATAAAACAAAGCAACGCGTTTCACGAGTCGGTGCCCGCTTCCTCAGGCAATAGAAAAAGGAGTTACAGCATCTAGCAAAACAAACACTCGGTGCCTCTGTCGCTTTTTTAAAATGTTTTCTTATGTACCTAACAGGGGTTACTGAAACTTTAGTTTCGGGAGTATTATTCCACTTTAAAGGACAACTGAAGCAAGAGGGATATGGAGGCTGCCATATCCAGTTGCCTGGCTTCCAGCTGATCCTCTGCCTCCAACACTTTTAGCCATAGACCCTGAATGAGCAGGCAGCAGATCAGGTGTTTCTGACATTATTGTCAGAACTGACAAGATCATCTGCATGCTTGTTTCTGGTATGATTCAGACACTACTGCAGCCAAATAGATCAGCAGGGCTGCCAGGCAACTAGTGGTATTGTTTAAACGGAAATAAATATGGCAGTCTACATATCCCTCTCACTTCAGTCATCCTTTAATAAGAAAAATATCAAAAATGATGATGATAATAATATGAATGAATGTATAATGAAATAATAATAACCATAATAATATTGAATGTGTTTGATTAGTTCATGACTGTATTACTTTAAAGCAAACCTGAACCGGAAAAAAACACTTGAGATAATGAATTGTATGTGGAGTATGGATAATTAGCAATGAAAAGAGTCTCATATTTTTATTTTCAGTACAGTAATATAGCTTTCATTATAACATTGCATCATGCTGTCACAGTTGCAGTTTTAAAACCATACTGTCTTTTAAGATATAAAACAAAGCAGATATAATGACAATTTGAACATTCTAATTAATGCATTAAAGAAATTGCTACAACTTAAAAGAGTACAGCATGGTATGCAGAAGGGTACATTCACTTCAATTTCTACACAGAATTGGCATGGTGAGATATAACATTATAGAGAAATGTACTGTAGACACAATAACAGGAAAAAGATATAGAAAGGGAGGGACTGCACATTACCTTAACCTATCTTTCTATCCATTTATCCCAGATTAGATGGAATTTAGTCTCAGACTTCTTACGTACATATACAGTGGGATGCGAAAGTCTGGGCAACCTTGTTAATGGTCATGATTTTCCTGTATAAATCGTTGGTTGTTACGATAAAAAATGTCAGTTAAATATATCATATAGGAGACACACACAGTGATATTTAAGAATTGAAATGAAGTTTATTGGATTTACAGAAAGCGTGCAATAATTGTTTAAACAAAATTAGGTAGGTGTCAGGCTCTGCCTCTGCTGGTAACATCTCTGTGAATGTGCGTCTTGAACTTCCTCTCTTCATCAGCAGATGTCAGTATGAACTAACCTTGAAGCATGTTGTTTCTCTGCTTGCCAGTAGAGGGCTCACTCCTCCAGAACGTGTTCTCCTCTACAGACTTGTTGGGAGGAGATTTGGATGATCACCTGATGGCTTTGCACAAGGATTTAAGCCAAGCCTGAGCACTACTCTAGAGCTAACTCATCGTATCTGTGACCTGGCCCTCCTAGCCTGAGTTCTGGCCCTTGTATCTTGTATCCTGTTATCCTGTGTTCTTGATTATCTGTGTATGACTTGCTCTTGATAATTCTTTGCCTAGCGACTACATTGTTTGGTTTGATATCCTGGTTAATGTTTTGCCTGTATGACTGCCCGTTAGCTTGCTCCTTGTGTACTGTGAATTATCTTCTGTATAGATTTGTAAATATCCACTTTGTACAGGTCATTTTCAAAAAATTAGCATTATTATTTTCTGTAATGTACTGATAAACATTAGACTTTCATATATTTTAGATTCATTACACACAACTGAAGTAGTTCAAGCCTTTTATTGTTTTAATATTGATGATTTTGGCATACAGCTCATGAAAACCCAAAATTCCTATCTCAAATAATTAGCATATCATGAAAAGGTTCTCTAAACGAGCTATTAACCTAATCATCTGAATAAACTAATTAACTCTAAACACCTGCAAAAGATTCCTGAGGCTTTTAAAAAACCCCAGCCTGGTTTATTACTCAAAACCGCAATCATGGGTAAGACTGCCGACCTGAAGGCCATCACTGCCACCCTCAAGCAAGAGGGTAAGACACAGAAAGAAATTTCTGAACGAATAGGCTGTTCCCAGAGTGCTGTATCAAGGCACCTCAGTGGGAAATCTGTGGGAAGGAAAAAGTGTGTCGGAAAACGCTTCACAACGAGAAGAGGTGACTGGACCCTGAGGAAGATTGTGGAAAAGGACCGATTCCAGACCTTGAGGGACCTGCGGAAGCAGTGGACTGAGTCTGGAGTAGAAACATCCAGAGCCACCGTGTACAGGCGTGTGCAGGAAATGGGATACAGGTGCAGAAACAGCGGCAGAAGCGCCTGACCTGGGCTACAGAGAAGCAGCACTGGACTGTTGCACAGTGGTCCAAAGTACTTTTTTCGGATGAAAGCAACTTTTGCATGTCATTCGGACCTGTATAAACCAGGTTCCGGGGTCTGTGTGCACACAATATTATATATACACTGGGTTGCTTTGCAATACTCCTTATGCAGGGATGTCAAGTGGCATGTGTATGTCAATATGCATGTGTATGTCAAGTTGAAAACATTTGCTTGTAGAATTATCTTGGGTATATGTTTGAATATCTATCATGCTAGAAGCTATGTGATACAATACACAACAGACATGGTCGGTAACAGGCTAGGGTCATACACATTAGATCAGATGGCTGCAGTACAGTGGACTAGACAGAATCAGAGTCGATAACAGGCTAAGGTCATACAAGTTAGATCAAATGGCTGCGGTACAAAGGACTAGGCAAGAGAATGGTCAGTAAAACTAAAGTCGTATCTAAGTAAGTCTGGCAGTCACATTGAAATACAATAATTGAGTAATGATAGTCGCATTGAAATACAATAAGTTTATCACAGAGTGACAAAGTGCCCAGCAAAACCAGCGTACTGATTGCTATCATGACAACGAGAGACTGCAGCAAGTGAGTTTAAATACAGACAGCAAGGAACATAAACCAATCAGAGGAGCACACAGAACCCAGCTGATCAAAAGCAATCTCCTAGCAAGAGCTGACTCTAATTACGTGTGTCCAGTCTGAGAGTATAAGAACTTCTCAGAGCGGCGCACGTTCGCCTGGGGAGACTGGAGGTGCGCTCAGCCACGACCGGAGGGGAGCCGGGGATGCCGCTGCAAGAAGAGGACTGCGAAGCTCCGTCTCCAGAGCTGGCTGCGACCTAGCTGGAGCCGCTGACAAGTAAGATCGTTACATTACCTCCCCCCTGAGGAGTGGTCTCCAAAAATTCCCTTTTAGGCTTACCGGGATGCTTGCAATGAAATTCATGGACTAACTCGTCTGCATGAACCTGTCGTGCTGGAACCCAGCATCTCTCCTCAGGACCATACCCCCTCCAATCAATCAAATTGTAACGATTGCGGGAACGATCTCCACGGTCAGCGCACAGCGTGTACGCTGACTCTGAGGAGATCTCCACAAGCGCTTCAGACAGAGGAGCCCAGTAATGGAATACACCTGGGGAGGAACAAATCCAGCCAGCAGGTGGAGCTGTGGGGCACAGCAAGACTAATCCCCTGAACCATCTACAGACAGACAGAAATTGCACAATGCGAATGCAGCAATGAGCAATACATTAACAGGACAAGAACCGGAACAGATCTGCAACAGATCAGATGAATGTCTGTCAAACTGATAGCAGACTTTGAGGAAATAGACATTCATTCACAGAGCATCCTACAGATGCCAGACAGAAATTGCACAATGCTGAAGCAGCAATAAGCAATACAAAAACAGGACAGGAACAAGAACAAGAACAGATCTGCAAGAGATCAGATGAATGTCTGTCAAACTGATAATAGGCTTTGAGGAAACAGACATTCATTCACAGAGCATGCCAGACAGAAATTGCACAATGCAGAGCGGCAATGAGCAATACAAAAGGTACAGAACATAACAAATCAGTATACTTTATTATTGTGAGAAATACACGTGTTTTGTGCACAGTAAAGTGGTGAACACCACCAAGGCAGTAAGCCCCAGTGGGAGGAGCCCACTGGTGGCAGAGTATTCAAACAAACAGGAGTTAAACACACTAATACAATAATGAAAATAACAAAGAAGTGCCAGTATGTGTATATATTGGCAATAAACCAATATATATCACAAAACCAACAAAAATAACAAATCTAGCTAAGTGTGAACTCCCCGGTTTCCTCCCAGGTCATCCACACACAGAACTGACTACGGTCTGAGAGCTATCACAAAGTATTTACAATATACTAATAAGAAATAACCTCACCAGTGGCACGGGCCCACTGGTGAATGAGAATGGTCAGGAACAAGCAAAAGGTCAATTACAATATACACGATAATATACAAATATAACTCTAGCTATGTGCAAATAGGCCGGGGTCCTGCCGGGTTCAATGCACTAGAATCTAACTAAAGTCTGACCGAGGACTTGCAGTCCAAAGACTAACAAAATGTCAGGCGGGGAAGCAGACTCAGATGCACTCAGACGCACCAATCAGAGACAATCAGAGACAAGCCTACAAGCCAGCAAAAGGACAAGGCAGCAATCTGCATTCACTTAGGCTGCATTCACTTAGCCTGCATCTCATAAGTTCATGCATATCCATGCAAACAGCATAGCACTTGGAATCAGAATAGCAAGCCATACCATAATGGCATGCGAATGAAATGCAAATGGACAGATCATTCATTGTGAATGTCAGAAAAACTCTGCAAACAGCAGCCAGCGTACTCTGGCTGCAGTAGTGTCTGAAGACAAAACAGACCCCACAGAGGAGATCATTACACAAATACTGTAATGAATTTCTAACCTTCTTAGAGTCACCTTCTTAGAGTCAACGATTCTTTCCACCTCAAATTTAGGTTCGCCATCAATTCCCCCCCCCCCCCCCCCATGAATTGAGGCAAGGTAACCCGATAGGTAACATTATTCATCTTTTCCAGTACCGGGTAAGGGCCAATATACATGGATCCCAATTTGGAAGAGGGCTGACACAGAGGAATATTTCACATAGGGACCCAAAACAGATGCCCAGGGGAGAATTAAAACTCTGGAGACCAATTAAGGTCAGCATAGTGTTTTTGTTGGGAAGCTGCCTTCTGTAAATTTTGTTGAACCTGCACCCAAACAGAATTCATTTGAGTGAACCAATATTCCAATGCGGGAAAAGTAGAGGGTGAGACAGACAATGAGGAAAATTCAGACCAGTGACTATCTGTAAAGGCGAAAACTTGGTGGAAGCATTAGGCAGATTATTAAAAGAGAATTCCGCAAAGGGCAAAAATTCTGATCATGATTTTTGACAACTGGAGACAAAACAATGCAAGTATTGTTCTAAAGTTTGGTTGGTCCTTTCAGTCTGACCATTGGTTTCGGGGTGAAATCCTGAGGAAAAAAGCGCAATTCCTAAACGGGAGCAGAAGGTCCGCCAAAACTATGATACAAACTGAACACCTCTATCCGATACAATATTCTCAGGAATCCCATGTAAGCGGAAGATATGCTTAATAAATAAATCAGCTAAGACTTTAGCGCAAGGTAGTTTGCGTAATGGAATGAAATGCGCCATTTTGCTGAATCTGTCCACCACAACCTAGATCACACTATTACCCTCAGAAGGTGGCAAGTCAACTATAAAATCCATGGACAAATGAGTCCATGGTTTCAGAGGAATAGGCAGTGGCAGAAGATTACCCTGAAGGGCAGTCCTGGAAACTTTATTCCTGGCGCAGACATGACAGGCACCGACAAAGGCTTTACAATTTTTCCTCAGAGAAGGCCACCAGACATGACGTAATAATAGCTCAAGTGTCTTAGTTTCACCTGGGTGTCCAGACAGTTTTGAGTCATGGAATTGGCGGAGCACTTGCAAATGTAAGTGAAGAGGAACAAACAAAACGTCAGGAGGTATACCAGGAGGAATCTCCGTCTGAAATTGTGATAGGAGATTAAAGAGATCAGGGAATAACTGAGAATCTAAAGCAGCAATCACACAACATTTAGGCAAAATGGGTTCAGGAGACACTGGTTTAGAGGTTTCTGGTTCAAAACATCAAGACAGAGCATCAGCCTTGACGTTTTTGGAACCTGGCTTGTACGTAATGGTAAAATTAAATCGAGAAAAGAACATAGCCCAGCGTGCCTGCCTGGGATTGAGTCTTTTAGGTCCCTCAATATATTCCAGATTTTTATGGTCGGTATAAACCATAACTGGGTAATTGGCCTCCTCCAACCAGTGCCTCCGTTCTTCAAAGGCCATCTTTACGCCCAGAAGTTCTCTATTCCCTATGCCATAGTTGAGTTCAGCTGCAGATTATCTTTTGGAGAAAAAAGCACACGGATGAAGTTATTCTGGTTGGCCTGAATACTGAGAAAGCACCGCCCCAAAACCAATCTCAGATGCATCTACTTCTATACAAAAAGGTAGCTGGACATCAGGATGAGTCAAAACTGGTGCAGAGCAAAAGGCAGTTTTAACAACTGAAAAAGCATTACATGCCTGTTGGGACCAATTAGACGGGTCTACCCCTTTCTTGGTGAGATCAGTCAGGGGGGCAACCAGAATGGAATTTTGGAATTTTACTTATAAAATTTCGATGATAATTGGCAAAGCCCAGAAAACGTTAAAGAGCTTCCGATGTTCAGACATAGAAATAGACTAAAACAGGATATCATCTAAGTAAACAACAACAAATTTACCCCCAAAAAATCTCTAAAAATGTCATTCACTAAATCTTGGAAGACAGCTGGGGCATTACAAAGACCGAAAGGCATCACAAGGTATTCGTAATGACCATCCTGAGTATTGAAAGCTGTCTTCCATTCATCTCCCTGGCGAATTCTGATGAGATTATATGCTCCTCTTAAATCCAACTTAGTAAACACTCTCGCCCCTGATACCTGGGTGAATAAATAACAATAACAATAACAATAATATTTATATAGCGCTTTTCTCCCTGGGGACTCAAAGCGCTGTGACCCTGCATTATGCAGTCTCAAAGGCTAGGGAAAAGAGGTGAGTTTTTAGCCTTTTTTTAAAGCTGTCCAGAGAAGGAGCCTCTCGTACTGATTGTGGAAGTGAGTTCCATAGAGTAGGGGCTGCATAGCAAAAGGCCCGAGCACCAAATGTTAAGTGTATCCTGGGAATAACCAGCTTCATCTTGTTGGCAGAGCGGAGGGTGCGTGGAGGGGCATAAAGTTCCAATAGATCCGCTATGTATTTGGGTCCCATGTGGTGTAGAGCCTTGAATGTCAGCAGGCAGATCCTAAAATTGATTCTCCATTTTACTGGCAACCAGTGAAGAGTTTGCAGTACTGGGGTGATGTGTGAGCTGCGGGGGGTATTGGCTAGGAGTCTGGCTGCAGCATTCTGTACTAGCTGTAAGGGGCACAGAGCCTTATCTGTAGATCCGATTAACAGGGCGTTGCAGTAGTCTAGGCGGGAGGATACAAATGCGTGAACCAGGGCAGGTAGGTCTTCAGCTGGGATAAGGTGTTTGATTTTCGCTATATTTCTTAGATGGAAGAAGGAAGACTTGACGACAGCTGATACCTGTTGTCTGAGTTTTAGATTTCCATCCAGGATCACCCCAAGGTTTCGCACAGAGTCTTTATACTGTACAGTATCTCCCCCAATTGCTAGTTTGAGGTGGTGAGCGTTTTGAACTTTATCCATCATGTGTGGACCACCTACCACCAACACCTCTGTTTTGTCAGAGTTCAGCCTCAGCCAGCTGGTGTTCATCCAATTTTGTAAATCCACTAGACACGCATTTATGGATGCTGATGGGTCTTGGGTTCCAGGCTTGAAGGACAGATACAGTTGTGTGTCATCTGCATAACAATGGTATCCTAAACCATAGTTCTGGACAACACGGTGGCGTAGTGGTTAGCGCTCTCACCTTGCAGCGCTGGGTCCCCGGTTCGAATCCCAGCCAGGGCACTATCTGCAAAGAGTTTGTATGTTCTGTCCGTGTCTGCGTGGGTTTCCTCCGGGCACTCCGGTTTCCTCCCACATTCCAAAAATATACAGATAAGTTAATTGGCTCACCCCTAAATTGGCCCTACACTACAGTAATTACACTACATAATACATACATAGACATATGATAATAGTAGGGATTAGATTGTGAGCTCCTTTGAGGGACAGTTAGTGACAAAACAATATATATATATACTGTACAGCGCTGCGTAAGATGTTGGCGCTATATAAAATACTAAAAAATAAATAAAAAATAATAATTATTTTGCCCAGTGGGAGCATGTAGACTGCAAAGAGTAATGGTGATAGTACAGAACCCTGTGGAACTCCATAGGCAAGTGGCACTGGATTAGAGTAGTGTGTGCCCAGACATACTTGCTGTGTCCTGCCAGATAGGAAGGTCTGAAACCAGCTAAGAACAGTACCCCTTAGGCCACAGTAATTCTTCAGTCGCTGGATTAGTATTTCATGATCCACAGTATCAAATGCTGCTGACAAGTCAAGAAGAATCAGAATTGAGCAATCACCCTTGTCCCTTGCAGTAAGTAGATCATTGATTACTCGGACTAATGCTGTTTCAGTGCTGTGCCTTTTCCTGAATCCTGACTGAAAAGTATCAAAGATGTTGTTATCTGTAAGCCTGGCTTCTAGCTGGTTGGCGACTGCTTTCTCGATAACTTTTGATAGGAATGGTAAGTTCGCCACAGGTCTGTAGTTGGTTACAGAATCAGGATCTAGTGATGGTTTCTTCAGGAGGGGTTTTATGATTGCTTTCTTTAGTTCTGGGAAAAGTCCACTTTGCAAGGAGCACTGAGTGATTTTGTGAAGTGCTGGCCTGAACAGCGCTGGGCACTGCATTAAGGATCCAGTTGGGCCAGGATCCAGGTCGCAGGTAGTGGGGCGGAGACTTTGAATGAGAATTCCAAAATCTTCTACACTCAGAGTGTCAAAGACTTGCCATGGTGGTACGGTAGTAGGCATATGCAACGTCCAGTGGTCAATTGATGTTGTTGGTGTAATGCTGGCACGGATGGTAGACACCTTGTTTGTGAAGAAGGCAGATAATTCTTCACACCTTTCCCTGGAGTATGTGGTTGGGGCTTTTAGGCAGGAAGGATTGCAGAGTGATTCCACTGTGTGGAAGAGTTGAGCAGCTCTGTTGTTGGCTGTAGATATTTTGTGCGAGATAAAGTCTGATTTTTTCTTGGTTATTGCTTGTTGGTATTGTCTGAGGTGTTGAACTAGGCTAGATTTTTGCTCCCCAGTCCCTGATTTACGCCACTGTCTTTCTAGTCTGCGCCCTTTCTTTTTTAGATCCATGATGGTTTTGTCAAACCAATTAGCTTTCTGCTTTTTGGTTGCTGATTTGGTGCGCCATGGGGCAATACTGTCAAGTGTTTCATATATCGTGTTGTTGTACTGGGTTACTAGAGAGTTTGGGTCCATTTGACTGTGGAGCAGATTTGTAAAATCCAGGTTGGCAGTTATCCTCTCCGGTGTTAATTTACTCAGGGGACGGGTTTTGATTGTTTCTTTAGGGAGCTGCTTGATAGGGTGATGTTCAATAGTAAACTGTATTATGTGATGGTCTGACCACACCACTGGGGTTACTGTTATGTTACTAATGTCCATTCCGAGGTGGAACAGTAAGTCTAGCGTATGCCCTCCTCTGTGGGTAGCTGATTTTACAACTTGTGTGAAGCCTAGTCCACCCATGAGATTTATTAGTTCATTTGCATCTTGTGATTGAGTGTTATCAGCCCGGATGTTGAAGTCACCAAGGATGATCCATCTCGGATAAGACAGAGCCAGCATGGCCAGAAGTTCTGGGAATTCCTGTAGGAAAGGGTCAGCATCTCCGGGGGGACGATAAACCACTAAAATTTTGAAGCCTTTACCAGCTGAGATCTGGGCACCTATACATTCAAAGGACTTTGTTGAGCCAACATTCAGGGCTCTGAGCTGCAGAGTTGTTTTGCCACAAATTGCTACACCCCCTCCTCTGCGGTCTCGTCTTCCCTCACTTAGGACTGAGTAATTGTATGGGATGGTTGCTTCCAATGTGGGGCCCGCATTGGCATCAATCCAGGTTTCAGTGATGCATGAAAAATCGCATGTCTGAATAAGGTCCGCAATAATGGCTGTCTTATTGTTTATAGAGCGGGCATTGCAGAGCAATGCAGTGACTGCATGGGGCTTAGCATTGGCGACTGGGTTCACTGCCGGGGTGTTACTGCATCTCTGACTAGGGACATGGTAACTTCTGCTACTTTCAGCCTCTGATTTGCAGTAAACCTCACTGGAGATCGCTGGAAGTTAATAAATCATTAATAAGAGGCAAGGGGTATCTGTTCTTGACTGTGATTTTGTTCAAGGCTCGATAGTCAATACAAGAACGTAAACCTCCATTTTTTTTTTCCACAAAAAAGAACCCTGCGCCAGCAGGAGAGGAAGAGGGACGGATAAAGCCCTTAGCTAGATTTTCTCTTTCATGGCCTGTTTTTCTGGGCCAGAGAGATGATACATATGCCCCCGAGGAGGCATGGTACCGGGTAACAGATCAATAGGGCAGTCATAAGGGCTGTGAGGCGGAAGCCTATTGGCAGCCTGTGGAGAAAAAACATCAGCAAAATCTTTGTAACAGGAAGGCAGTCTCTTGAGTTTAAAGAGGAGCTGTTAGGTATAGGGTCTCAGAGAAAAAAACACATATATCAGTAGCTAAATATTGGCTGTACTTACATTACATATGCATTTCACTGTCCACGTTTGGATTTCACAGAATTTTTATATAGTATTTGCAGAGATTGATGCTCTTGACAGCTCATGGCAGGTTCCATGTTTGACTATCTTGTATGAAGCCAATTGTGATGTAATATCCTCCCTTACCCTGCTTCCTGATTGATGATTCTTTAGCCCTCCCAAGTTCCAGCCCTCAGACACTCCCTCCCACAAGTCTCTGGTCTAACGGGGCATATTGTCTGTCACTTGGCGGGGGGTGGGGGTGGGGTAGGGTGGGCAAGGGGGGGGGGGTGCGGGCGTTCATGCTGTCAGTGGGGGGGGGGTGCGGGCGATTGTCCCGGGGAGGCTGTCAGATGAACAGAGGTGAGTCGTCTCGGATGATTCGACTCACAAAAAAGATCCGGATCAAAGATCCGAATCGTTCATGATCCGGACAACACCACTGTGCAGTGAATATTAATTAGCCATGTGGCTAGGAACAATAGCGGACTCATGCATTATACTCTAACGCAACATGTGACCTGTGAACAGCACATTGATTTTTCAGTGCTGTGAGTTGGGCTGCAAGTTACAGGCTGCTGTAACATGAGCCTGTAACTTCCCACTGTAAAAGCAGCCTTAGGGCAGGATAGGGAAATGAAGGGGAGGACCAAGGGAGTGCAGCAGGGAGAAGAAGCAGCCCCAGCATGCTCTGCAGTATCTGTTATGCGGCTTGCGGCCTCCTTAGGAGCTTGGGGATAAAGAGGATTGCTATTCAGCAAACAACAAACTAAGAGAGATTTTTAACTTCAGTATTGCCTTTTTGGCTTCCTTCTAAACTGTTTAACAGAGAAGAATAGAGGTTTAAATTAGCTTTTGTAGCCTAACAGTTACTCTTTAATGTCAACATTATGCAATTGGAGCGACTTAAGACAGTTGTTAAAGAGTAACTGTTAGCCCCCAAAGTGAAATTTAAATCTCTACAGCAATGTTTTATTTAGTATTAAAGTGATCCAAAAATCCAATGCAGAACTTAAAAATCAATATAATTTTGTTACTATGTAGCCTTTTGCCCAAGCTAATGACGCAAAGCCGCATATCTGATACTGATGAGCATGCAGAGCATGCCTATGTCTGCCCGACCCCCCTCTCCCCCCTCTCCCCCCCAGGACCAGGTGCCGATCTATTCGCACCACAAACAGCTGACCGCTCTGACAGGGAGAGAGAGCGGCAGCACTTCCAGCGCAGCCACGGCAGAGCAGCCGCCACCGTGCATCTCTCTCACATGTCTCACATGTGACTCGGTGGCGGCTGCTCTGCGTGGCTGCGCTGGAAGTGCTGCCGCTCTCTCTCCCTGTCAGAGCGGTCAGCTGTTTGTGGTGCGAATAGATCGGCACCTGGTCCTGGGGGGGAGAGGGGGGAGAGGGGGGTCGGGCAGACATAGGCATGCTCTGCATGCTCATCAGTATCAGATATGCGGCTTTGCGTCATTAGCTTGGGCAAAAGGCTACATAGTAACAAAATTATATTGATTTTTAAGTTCTGCATTTGATTTTTGGATCACTTTAATACTAAATAAAACATTGCTGTAGAGATTTAAATTTCACTTTGGGGGCTAACAGTTACTCTTTAAAGCAAAAAGGAGACTAGTTAGTGAGTTGACCAGAACACCAATCAATGTGGGAGTTATGTAGCTGTAACCAAGGGAGACCCAGGACCAGAGGGCTGGAAGGCATTTTGAGCAGATAAAATTGTAAAGTTTAAAAATGCAATGCCCCTACCTGTAATGAGATTTTAGGAGAAATGGAAATAGGTTGATTCGCCTGAAGAGACGAATCATCAATAACAGTAACGTAGACCTTGTCCTGCAAATATAAGGCCAGAATTCCAATTTTAGAGGCAAAAGTAGAATCGAGAAAATTTCCAGCTGCCCCAGAACCAACAAAGGCTTGACAGTGATAAGACTTATCCTGCCAATGTAAGGTTACAGGTAAAAGTATCTCTTTCATTTTTAGGGGAAGAACCTGATTGCCCAAGTGAAGTTCCCGACTTTACCTAGGCGCTGGAGTTTTCTGACCCCTTCTTTGCAGGACAATTTTGGATGAAGTGTCCTTTGACACCACAACATAGACACAGGCCCTCTCTGCGTCTTCTGAGTTTCTCTGCAGGAGAAAGTTTGAAAAACCCTCTCTGCATGGGCTCTTCCTCAGACAAAGACACCCTGTTACCTGAGCGAGAGACCCTCACGACAGGCAACTGAGCTTTACCTTGGAGTCGATGCCTAACCCGCCTATCCACTCCAATGGCTAAAGAAATAGCATTCTCCAAAGTCTGTGGATCTGGGTGACTGACTAATACATCATTAACAGAATCAGATAAACCAAACAAAAACTGGTCCAGAAGTGGCCTCCCCCCATTTGGTTGAGACTGACCAACGCCTGAACTCTGCAGCGTATTCCTCTGCAGTATGACGACCCTGGCGGAGTTCCCTTAGTTTGCGAACTGCAGTAGCAGAAACATCAGGGTCAGAATATATAATAGACATGTCCTTAAAAAAGTAATCCACAGAGGTAAGAGCTTCATGGTTAGGTGGTAAGCCATAAGCCCAAGTCTGTGAATCCCCCTGCAGAAGGGATTTGATCAAGGATACCTTCTGAGTCTCAGACCCTAGACCTAGGGCGAACCTCAAAATAAGTTAAACAACTGTTCATAAAATTATCTAAATCTGACCTAGACCCAGAAAACTTCTCTGGTAGCGGCATTTTAGGCTCCAAAGGAGTCTGCATAGGAGAAGTTGTGGGAGATACAGATTGGACATTAGAAGCTGTTGATTGATCAACATGGGGCTGTGTGTTAGCCAGAAGAGCAAACTGAGCCTGTTGAGCAGCCATTTGTTCCGTGAGCTGATTAACAGCCCCTGTGAGCAACAGGACTTGTGTCATACTCACCGTGTCTGTGGCTCTCAGCGTTCCCGGGCAGGTGTCTCTACGCGTGCGCGCGGGGGAACGCTGGGTCTTGTAGTCCCTCTCAGGGCGTCATGGCTCACAGCTTTGCGTGGCGCGCATGCGCAGGTTTGTGAGCAACTCCGCGTTGCGCACGGCGCTTACACAGTGTGTGCGCGCACAGAGCGTGGCGCACTGCGCATGCGCAGGCGTTAATTCTGGAGCCAGATTCATTTGCCACCAGTATTTAAGCAGCACTGCCCTCCACTGCAGTGCTGCTTGTTCTGGCAGTTTGGCTAGTGTTACTAGTGCGCTTATCTGTATATCACCTGATCTCCTGTTGTGACCCGGCTTGTGAACTCGACTATCCTTGATCTCCGCCTGCCCTGACCTCTGGCTTGTGACCTCGACTATCCCTGATCTCCGCCTGCCCTGACCTTTGTCTTGTCTTGTGGAACACGCTTCTCCAGTAATCAGTCCTTCATCCAGTAGTGTCCCCCTGTTCTCCAAATCACTGTGGAGCTACTTCCAGCGCAACCTGGTGGGCACTAGGCAGCGAAGTCCGGCATCCCCACTAGGGGGGGGGGGTATTCCAGCATCCCCACTAGGGGGGGTGTTGGTGAAGACCCGTGGTCACTTAGACTCTGCGCTGGAGTGGTTCTATCTCAGTGGTGAGGTCAACAGATTCCTACCCCGTAACAACCTGTTATTGTAGCTCCTCCATATTATGTCTTTATGGCCTGCGATAATATCACGCTAGAAGCTATGTGATACAATACACAACAGACGTAGTCGGTAACAGGCTAGGGTCATACACGTTAGATCAGATGGCTGCAGTACAGTGGACTAGACAGAATCAGAGTCGATAACAGGCTAAGGTCATACACGTTAGATCAGATGGCCGCGGTACAATGGACTAGGCGAAATCGGAGTCGGTAACTAGCTAAGGTCATACACATTAGATCAGATGGCTGCGGTACAAAGGACTAGGCGAGAGAATGGTCAGTAAAGCTAAAGTCGTATCTAAGTCAGTCTGGCAGTCGCATTGAAATACAATAATTGAGTAATGAAAGTCGCATTGAAATACAATAAGTTTATCACAGAGTGACAAAGTGCCCAGCAAAACCAGCGTACTGATTGCTATCATGGCAACGAGAGACTGCAGCAAGTGAGTTTAAATACAGACAGCAAGGAACATAGACCAACCCCCAGGAGTAAACAACCAATCAGAGGAGCACACAGAACCCAGCTGATCAAAAGCAATCTCCTAGCAAGATGTCAGCTGACAAGCTTGTCAGCTGACTCTAATTACGCGTGGCCCGTCTGAGAGTATAAGAACTTCTCAGAGCGGCGCACGTTCGCCTGGGGAGACTGGAGAAGTGCTCAGCCACGACCGGAGGGGAGCCGGGGATGCCACTGCAAGAAGCTGACTGTGAAGCTTCTTCTCCAGAGCTGGCTGCGACCTTGCTGACAGGTGAGATCATTATAATATCATTGCATATACTGTAATTGCCATTGCTGTGCATGAGATTATCATTGCATATTATTATCATTGCTGTGCATGAGATTTATTATTGCATATTGTATGCATATTGTTGCCATTAACATTGCTGGTCACGTACCCTTTTGTTCTTGGTTAATAAACTCTCATTATTCATTTATGCCGTGTCTCAGTATTTCAGTAATTTCCTGAACAGTGACACTTTCATTTGGTTGCAGCATTCATGCATTGCTCATAAAGTGTGTCATGCTGGATGTGCAATGCATGATTTGTATGCAACCCTTACAGTTGGTGCATAAATCTGGGCACCACAAAAAAGAAATGAAATCAATATTTAGTAGATCCTCCTTTTGCAGAAATTACAGCCCCTAAAAGCTTCCTGTAGGTTCCAATGAGAGTCGACATTCTGGTTGGAGGTATTTTGGACCATTCCTCTATACAAAACATCTCTAGTTCATTCAGGTTTGATGGCTTCCGAGCATGGACAGCTCTCTTTAACTCACACCACAGATTTTCAATTACAGTGTATATTCAGGTCTGGGGACTGAGATGGCCATTCCTGAACATTGTACTTGTTCCGCTGCATGAATGCCTTAGTGAATTTTGAGCAGAGTTTACGGCCGTTGTCTTGCTGAAAGATCCAGCCCTGGCACAGCTTCAGCTTTGTCACTGATTCCTGGACATTGGTCTCCAAAATTTGCTGATACTGAGTGGAATCCATGCATCCCTCAACTTTCACAAGATTCTCAGTCCCTGCACTGGCCACACAGCCCCACAGCATGATGGAACCACCACCATATTTTACTGTAGGTAGCAGGTGTTTTTCTTGAAATGCTGTGTTGTTTTTCCTCCATGCATAATACCCCTTGTTATGCCCAAATAACTCAATTTTAGTTAATCAGTCCACAGGACCTTATTCCAAAGTGAAGCTGGCTTGTCCAAATGTGCTTTAGCATACCTCAAACGGCTCTGTTTGGGCTGTAGGCAGAAAAAAAGGCTTCCCTTGCATACAGAATCTCCTTGTGTAAAGTGCACCGAATGGTTGAACGATGCACAGTGACTCCATCTGCAGCAAGATGATGTTATAGGTCTTTGGTGCTGGTCTGTGGGTTGACTCTGACTGTTCTCACCATTCGCGATTCTGTTTATTCGAGATTTTTCTTGGTCTGCCATTTCGAGCCTTAAAGGGAACCTAAACTGAGAGGGATATGGATGTTTCCTTTTAAACAATACCAGTTGCCTGGCAGTTCTGCTGATCTCTTTGGCTGTAGTAGAGGCTGAATCACAGACCTGAAACAAGCATGCAGCTAATCTAGTCTGACTTCAGTCAGAGCATCTGATCTGCATGCTTGTTCAGGGGCTGTGGCTGAAAGTATTAGAGACACAGGATCAGCAGGAGAGTCAGGCAACTGGCATTATTTTAAAAAATATTTAAAAAAGGAAAAATCCATATCCTTCTCAGTTTAGGTTCCCTTTAACTTGAACTGAGTCTGTGGTCTTCCATTTCCTCAATATGTTCCTAACTGTGGAAACAGACAGCTGAAATCTCTGAGACAACTTTCTGTATCCTTCCCCTAAACCATGATGAACAATCTTTGTCTTCAGGTCATTTGAGAGTTGTTTTGAGACCCCCATGCTGCTACTCTTCAGAGAAATTTAAAAGAGGAGGAAAACTTACAATTGACCCCCCTAAATACTCTTTATTATAATTGGATAACTGAGCTTACCAAGCCAATTTGAGTTTTAAAAATTAATTCTAAAGTTTTTGGAATCAATAAAGTGACAACAGTGCCCAAATGTATGCACCTGCCTAACTTAATTTCACTTCTCAAATATCACTCTGTGTGTCTCGTATATGATATATTTAACTGACATTTTTTATCGTAACAACCAGCGATTTATACAGGAAAATCATGACGATTAATAATGTTGCCCAAACTTTCGACTCCCACTGTATAAGGGCCCGTTTCCACTAGAGCGAATCTGCATGTGTTTTCTACATACAGATTCGCATAACCAATATAAATCAATGGGCCTGTTTCCACTTGTCAGAAATTCTGTGAGGTGGACTGTGCAGAAAAAATCAGAATTCGCACACCGCAAGGTTTTTGCATTTTTCTCAATGAGATCGCACCACACTAGTGGAAACGGGCCCTAAGTTTCTTGTATGGGAGCATGCAATCAAATCTTGCTTTCCAGTTCTGAAATGTGGGAGCCTCTGCAGATAGCCATTTCAGGGCAATTTCCTGCCTGGCATGGAATAAAGTTTGTGACATAAAAGTTTTGGTGTGTTTTTCTATTTCTTCATCAGCGATTAGACCTAAAAGGCAAAGCGAGGGGTCCAGTGTTACAGGGCAACCCATGCTGTCATGCAAAAACTGGACAACTTGCTTCCAATAAGTAAATATCCGAGGACATTCCCAAATTGATTGGAAGAAGAAGGGGGCAGAGCTTGAGCATCTAGGCAATCAGCAGAGGCTTTAGGATCATATTTAACTATACAGGAGGGAGTGAGATATGTCTGGGGAACAATGTACAATTGAGTCAATCGTTCTCTGGCACAATGGGAGACAGTTCTGACAGCTTCTAGCAGATCCCGTCCTCCTCATCTAAATCCAAACCATTGTCTGTCCATTGGGTCTTGGATGGGTCATTGTATCTGTCTGTTTTAAGGTAGCCATACATCAAAAGATTATGGGCAGGTTTGACAAAGAGGCAAATTTATCTTTAATCGAATGTAATTAGTGAGAGATTTGCATCTTTGTCAAAGCTGCCCATATTCTGCAGGCCGATTCCTGTCCGACTTCAGCATGAAATCTCCAGGGAATAAGCCAAGCCCGCCACGTCTGCCCTGCCGCTGCCCGCCTAATGTATATGTGCCCGCCATGAGTGCATTTATATATTACCTGTCCTGTGTCAGCCTCCACAAGGTGTCCGGTCTCTGGTTGGCTCAAAGCAGATAACTAACGGAATCAATGGAAATCTATGAGAATGCACAGTGTCAGTTCTCACTAGGCTTTTTGCTGTTTTTTTTTCCTCTTCTACTCACCTGTCTTCTGTGTCTTCAATCGTCTTGGGTCCTCCGCCGCTGCTGCCACGTCGCTCAGCTCCACTGCACGGGACACTCGGACAGTTTATAGATCAGAGTTACCGGAAGGAACAAGCTCCCATTGGATTGCAAAAACACACACACACACACAAAAAACGTGAATACTGCTTAGCAACAGGAAGGATTCTCTTGTGGTAGACTTGAATCACTGAGTGGTAGGTCAATGAGAATCCTCCCTGTTGCTATGCAGGATTCTCATTGCAATACATTGGGAGCTTGCTTCTGCTGGGAATCTGATCTACAGTATATACTGACGGAGTGTCCCCAGGGCCGGAGCTACCATAGAAAAAAATGGGCAACTGCCCCAGGGCCCCAGAGCCTGTAGGGGCCCCCAAGGTGTCCCTCTCCTATCCTAACTGTTGCTTCCCAGGGACTCTGCAGAGTCTGTTAAGTTGGGAGGTGATTGGGGGAGGGTCCGCAGCCAGCTCATGGGCCCAGGAGGGAAATTTGGCTGCAACAAAGGGCCTCTAATGACGCTTTTTGGTCGGGGGGTGTCTGTTGGGGGGGCCCCCAGGCTAATTTAGCCCTAGGGCCCAATTGTTACTTGAACCGGCCCTGAGTGTCCCTTGCAGTGAAGCCGAGTGATGGTGGCAACAACGAATACTCTCAGAGAGAGAGAGAGAGAGAGAAGAAGAAGAAGATCACAGAGGGAAATAGAGGTTTACTCTAAAAAAACCTCAGTGTTTGCTCTCTAATTTTAGGGCAGTTGTAGTGAAGTAGTAAGAGCTCTAAAGGACCCCTTCACCAGTTTACAGCAGTTATGGTAGGAGAAATAAAATTTTGTAATACAAGTTACATTCGCTTGACTGGTGAATATGAAGATACCAACATGAATATGAAGATACCAACCACCAGTGGCGTTTCTAGGGTCCTTGGAGATCGGGGGGCACCTGTGGGCACCAGGCGGGGAGGTATATACGCGCGCCGCGGCAAAAAATGGGCGTGGCCATGCGGTGAGTGGGCGTGGCCGTCGGTGGGGCCAAATGTACATGAACTTAGCAGCGGTGTAAGCTACAGATAACGGGCCTGCCCATCGAAATATTGGATGTAGCCCCCTGTCCTTTATTTGGATAATTTACAATCAGTATAGGCATAGATCAAAGATGTATACGCACATACAATTTTGATTGGTCAATCACTGACAGACAGACAATGAATTTTATGAACAGAGCTAAAATTGGCTAATCAAAATTGTATGTGTGTACCAGGCTTTACAGCTAATACTGTACATACTGAAAGTAGCAGGGATCAGCATACAATATAGCTGGTTTACAATCAGTAAAGGCACAGAGTAACACCTTACACTGTACACACTGGAGGTAAATCAGCACACAGTGCAGGCACTAGAGAACAGCGTATACTGTACATACTGTAGGCAGCAGAATTCAGCACACTGCAGCTAGCGTGCCAAAAATATGAGGATCACGTTGTGCGGCGTGCTTATCGTGCCGCACCGAAAAATGGGTGGGCCATGGACCAGAATATAGGTGTGGTAACGGCCGGGTGGAGACAAATTTACATGAACCTAGCAATGGTGGGACATTAGATTATGACAGTGGTGGCGAACCTTTTGGAGGCCGAGTGCCCAAACTGCAACCCAAAAGTCACTTATCTATTGCAAAGTGGCAACCGCAATTTAAACTAAATACTGTACAAACGTTTTAACTCATACATGAACATTATGGAAAATCCAAGTTGAAAATAAACTGTGAAGATAAACAATTTTATCCATCCTACTCCTGAAAAATGTATTCAATTTTTTAGAACCTCCCAGTTTTATTTTCTGTTTTAACCACTTTACCCCCGCCCGTACGGATTTCTCCGTCCCTTTTTCCATCCTTTAACCCCCAGGGACGGAGAAATCCGTACTTTGCGCACTCCCGCCGCTGCCCGCGCTCCCGCTCGTAAACACGCCGCCCGCCGCTAATAAACACGCCGCCGCCCGCTCGCCCGGAGATCAATGAACGGGAAAATCCATTCCCGTTCGTTGATCTAAGCCCCACAATGATCCGCTGCTCTCCTATGGGCAACACTCACAGCCTCCTTGTACTTCCTGCGAGCTTCCGGAAGGACGCTCGCAGGTCGCAATAAACAAAAAGTTACTGTTGCCATCTTGTGGCCAAACAGTAAAACTACACCCTTAGCATTTTTTACATAGAAATAAATTAGTTTTACACTAAAAATTAACTCATTACCTCCCACACTCCCCATTTTTTTTTTTTTGTAATAAAAAAAAATTAAAAAATTTACAATTAAAAAAAATGCATAAATAGTTACCTTAGGGACTGAACTTTTTAAATATTTACGTCAAGAGGGTATAACACTGTTACTTTATAAACTATGGGCTTGTAATTAGGGATGGACACAAAACTGAAAAAAATGCACCTTTATTTCCAAATAAAATATTGGCGGCAAACATTGTGATAGGGACATAATTTAAACGGTTTTATAACCGGGACAAAAGGGCACATAAATTTCATGGGTTTTAATTACAGTAGCATGCATTATTTAAAAACTATAATGGCCGGAAACTGAAAAATAATTAATTTTTTCCCACATTTTTCCTATTTTCCCATTAAAACACATTTAGAATAAAATAATTCTTGGCATAATGTCCCACCTAAAGAAAGCCTAATTGGTGGCGGAAAAAACAAGATATAGTTCATTTCATTGTGATAAGTTATGATAAAGTTATAGACGAATTAATGGATGGAGCGCTGAAAGGTGAAAATTGCTCTGGTGGTCAGGGGGTAAAACCCCTCAGTGGTGAAGTGGTTAAAAAGCTAAAAAAGTAGGTTTAATGCTATTGTCTCATATGATAAGGATTCAGCTTTTCCCATAGTCTCGCAGTTAGCAATCATGTGACCCCCAACAAGACAAATTCAGCAATCATGAGGCCCCCAACAAATCATGAAGCCCCCAACAAGACAAATTCAGCAATCATGAGGCCTCCAACAAATCATGAGGCCCCCAAGAAGACAAATTCAGCAATCATGAGGCCCCCAACAAATCATGAGGCCCCCAACAAGACAAATTCAGCAATCTTGAGGCCCCCAACAAATCATAAGGCTCCCACCAAGACAAATTCAGCAGTCATGAGGCACATAAATAGACAGCATTTCACATAAATAGGCAGAATTCCCCCTTAATATGGTAGCCCCCCAAGTTAGGTAGTGAGTGACAGGGACCCCCAGGTTAGCTAGTGACAAGCGCCTCCAGTTAGGTAGTGAGTGACAGGGACCCCAATAGTGAGTGACAGGGAGCCCCTTTAGGTAGTGAGTGAGTGCCAGGGAGCCCCTTTAGGTAGTGAGTGAGTGCCAGGGAGCCCCTTCAGGCAGTGAGTGAGTGCCAGGGAGCCCCTTCAGGCAGTGAGTGAGTGCCAGGGAGCCCCTTCAGGCAGTGAGTGAGTGCCAGGGAGCCCCTTTAGGCAGTGAGTGAGTGCCAGAGAGCCCCTTTAGGCAGTGAGTGAGTGCCAGGGAGCCCCTTTAGGCAGTGAGTGAGTGCCAGGGAGCCCCTTTAGGCAGTGAGTGAGTGCCAGGGAGCCCCTTCAGGCAGTGAGTGAGTGCCAGGGAGCCCCTTCAGGCAGTGAGTGAGTGCCAGGGAGCCCCTTCAGGCAGTGAGTGAGTGCCAGGGAGCCCCTTCAGGCAGTGAGTGACAGGGAAGCCCTTTAGGTAGTGAGTGAGTGACAGGGAGGCCCTTTAGGTAGTGAGTGAGTGCCAGGGAGCCCCTTCAGACAGTGAGTGAGTGACAGGGAGCCCTTTAGGTAGTGAGTGAGTGACAGGGAGCCCCTTCAGGCAGTGAGTGAGTGACAGGGAGCCCTTTAGGCAGTGAGTGAGTGACAGGGAGCCCCTTTAGGCAGTGAGTGAGTGCCAGGGAGCCCCTTTAGGCAGTGAGTGAGTGCCAGGGAGCTCCTTCAGGCAGTGAGTGAGTGCCAGGGAGCCCCTTCAGGCAGTGAGTGAGTGCCAGGGAGCCCCTTCAGGCAGTGAGTGAGTGCCAGGGAGCCCCTTCAGGCAGTGAGTGAGTGCCAGGGAGACCCTTCAGGCAGTGAGTGAGTGCCAGGGAGCCCCTTCAGGCAGTGAGTGAGTGCCAGGGAGCCCCTTCAGGCAGTGAGTGAGTGACAGGGAGGCCCTTTAGGTAGTGAGTGAGTGCCAGGGAGCCCCTTCAGGCAGTGAGTGAGTGACAGGGAGCCCTTTAGGCAGTGAGTGAGTGACAGGGAGCCCCTTTAGGCAGTGAGTGAGTGCCAGGGAGCCCCTTTAGGGAGTGAGTGAGTGACAGGGAGGCCCTTTAGGGAGTGAGTGACAGGGAGGCCCTTTAGGGAGTAAGTGCCAGGGAGCCCCTTTAGGGAGTGAGTGTCAGGGAGCCCCTTTAGGGAGTGAGTGAGTGAGTGAGTGAGTGCCAGGGAGCCCCTTTAGGGAGTGAGTGAGTGACAGGGAGGCCCTTTAGGGAGTGAGTGAGTGACAGGGAGGCCCTTTAGGTAGTGAGTGAGTGCCAGGGAGCCCCTTTAGGGAGTGAGTGAGTGCCAGGGAGCCCCTTTAGGGAGTGAGTGAGTGCCAGGGAGCCCCTTTAGGGAGTGAGTGAGTGAGTGCCAGGGAGCCCCTTTAGGGAGTGAGTGTGAGTGAGTGCCAGGGAGCCCCTTTAGGGAGTGAGTGAGTGCCAGGGAGCCCCTTTAGGGAGTGAGTGAGTGACAGGGAGCCCCTTTAGGGAGTGAGTGAGTGCCAGGGAGCCCCTTTAGGGAGTGAGCGAGTGCCAGGGAGCCCCTTTAGGAAGTGAGTGAGTGCCAGGGAGCCCCTTTAGGGAGTGAGTGAGTGCCAGGGAGCCCCTTTAGGGAGTGAGTGAGTGCCAGGGAGCCCCTTTAGGAAGTGAGTGAGTGCCAGGGAGCCCCTTTAGGAAGTGAGTGAGTGCCAGGGAGCCCCTTTAGGGAGTGAGTGAGTGCCAGGGAGCCCCTTTAGGGAGTGAGTGAGTGCCAGGGAGCCCCTTTAGGGAGTGAGTGAGTGAGTGCCAGGGAGCCCCTTTAGGGAGTGAGTGCCAGGGAGCCCCTTTAGGGAGTGAGTGAGTGCCAGGGAGCCCCTTTAGGGAGGGAGGGAGTGACAGGGAGCCCCTTTAGGGAGTGAGTGAGTGAGTGCCAGGGAGCCCCTTTAGGAAGTGAGTGAGTGCCAGGGAGCCCCTTTAGGGAGTGAGTGAGTGAGTGAGTGAGTGAGTGACAGGGAGGCCCCCTAAGGAGTGAGCGAGTGCCAGGGAGCCCCTTTAGGAAGTGCGTGAGTGCCATGGAGCCCCTTTAGGGAGTGAGTGAGTGACAGGCCCCCTCCAGCCGCTGCCGCTCCCCCCCCCCCCTCCCCTTACCTCGTAGCAGACCTCAGGATCAGCGGCGACCCGACCAGTAAGAGCGGGCGCCGGACGCACCCGCTCGATATGCGGAAGTGATGTCACTTCCGCATATCAGTGCGGGCGCTGGGTCCTAGCGCCCGCACGATTGGTCGCCAGCTCGCCGCCTGATCCTGAGGTCTGAGTGACGCGGCGGCGGCTGGAGGGAGCCGCTGCCAGAGGGGGCCGGGCGGAGATCCGTGGCACCCCAGGATAGATTGGGGGCACGTGCCCCCCCAAAATAGGGCTAGCGACGCCCCTGCCAACCACACTAAGTGAACTACCATGAAGCAGATTTCATATCAACATTTACATTGAATATACCGTATATACTCGCATATAAGCCGAATTTTTGACCCCGAAAAAAGGGGGTCAAAAGTTGGGGGGTCGGCTTGTATGCGAGTCTCTATTGTGGTGGTGGTGGTCCGCGGCGACCCCCGCCCGCCCGCTCCCTTCCTTCCTCTCTCCCTCCCGCTCGCTCGCTCCCTCCCTCCGCGGCCGCTGCTGCTATTACCTCTTCAGCCGGCGGCCGCTTCCTCTACTGCGGGTGCCCCTCTCGCTCTGCTCGCCGTGTATCACAGCAGCGCGCCCGACGCTGCTGCTGTGACGAGGCAGGAGATAGTGGTTCCCCTGGTAACGGCGCGCTGCTGTGATACACGGCGAGCAGAGCGAGAGGGGCACCCGCAGTAGAGGAAGCGGCCGCCAGCTGAAGAGGTAATAGCAGCGGCGGCCGCGGAGGGAGCTGCGGACGGACGGGGGGGCACTATACTGGCTGAACTGGGCACTATACTTGCTATACTGGACACTTTACTGGCTATACTGGGCAGTTTACTAGCTATACTGGGCATTACACTGGCTATACTGGGCACTATACTGGCTAAACTGGGCACTATACTTGCTATACTGGACACTTTACTGGCTATACTGGGCAGTTTACTAGCTATACTGGGCATTATACTGGCTATACTGGGCACTATACTGGCTAAACTGGGCACTATACTTGCTATACTGGACACTTTACTGGCTATACTGGGCAGTTTACTAGCTATACTGGGCATTATACTGGCTATACTGGGGACTATACTGGCTATACTGGGAACTTTACTGGCTAAACTGGGCACTATACTAGCTATACTGGGCACTATACTGGCTATACTGGACACTTTACTGGCTATACTGGGCAGTTTACTAGCTATACTGGGCACTTTACTGGCTATACTGGGCACTATACTGGCTATACTGGACACTTTACTGGCTAAACTGGGCACTATACTTGCTATACTGGGCACTATACTAGCTATACTGGGCACTATACTGGCTATACTGGACACTTTACTGGCTATACTGGGCACTATACTGGCTATACTGGACACTTTACTAGCTATACTGGGCACTATACTAGCTATACTGTGCACTTTACTAGCTCTACTGGGGCACTACCTACCAATACTGGGGCACTATACTAGGTATACTGGGCACTATACTAGCTATACTGGGCACTTTACTAGCTATACTGGGGCACTACCTACCCATACTGGGCACTATACTAGCTATACTGGGACACACTGGGGGGATCACGCAGCCTGCACCAATCCAGCATTTCCTACCCCCGGCTTATATGGGGGTCAATCATTTTTCCCTGGTTTTTTTAGGTAAAAGTTGGGGGGTCGGCTTATATGCGGGTCGGCTTATATGCGAGTATATACGGTACTGCTCCTATAATGCTTTATTTACCTTCCAGCTCTGGAGTCAATGGGTGTCCATGTGTATCCAGCAGAATCTGCTTCACCAAATGCTCACCTTAGAAAAGAAGATGCTAGGTATTAATCATGTTCACTTATATTTCATTCATTATGTTCACTTATAATTTTTCCATAAAGTTGTCTTTATGAAAAAAAATTAATTGTACTGTTTTTGGTATTATGTATTTTTATTACATGTTACATGTTGTAATAGTTAAATAAATTAAAAATCACACTGGAAACAACAAAAAACTTTGATTGTGCCAAATGTCCAAATCCAGAGTTGCTCAAAATTAAAGGACGTATGAGGTGAGAGATAAAAATGCGCCCGCGTCACCTGAAGTATACTGTGCCTGCGCAGTGCTACTGCA